>NC_136286.1:14379069-14890774 GCF_964198595.1 Lampetra fluviatilis | reverse complement strand
GGAGACTTTCATATGATAAGTAACTAAACCTCACTTTATTGAGCAGAGTGGATTGGCATTGATGTGGTTAATAGTTACATGTATCCATGGTGGTGTTAAAACCACCCAAACCGAGCAGTTAACACCTACATTTTAAAAAGGTTACTAGATTACACCCGAGATAGCCCCAGGTGCCATGGGTTGACTGACTGAGATGACTGGCAGATGAACCAGCTATGCCCCCCTGCTGTGCCAACTTGTCGTGTTATCGCCGCACGGCGCTCCGCTCGTTGTTGTGAGCGTCGCTCCTCTGTCCCTCCGTTGTTGTTGGAGGACGGCTGCCGACCTTGAAACCGCTGGTTTCAATGATCGGCAAGTCAACTCAGATCCACATCCTCATGTACCATTTCAGTCCATCTCTCTCCATCTCTTCACCGGCGCGTTTAACAGAAGCTGCTTGGCCATGCGGTGGCTGGGCATGCGGGGCTACGTGACCCAGCCAACACAGCCCCACTTTGCCAGAGGAGCTCACCGATGGGACTGTGTCCAGATCTTAAAAGAATCTGTGAGCTCCTCGAACAATCCAGTCTGATACGGAGACAAAAGCCAAATATAATTAATATAACCTTAGCAGGCTGTCGGGGCAAGTGCCGTTCGCGAGCAAAGCCTTCATAGGTGCTCGCTAAGAGCACTTGATCTAAAAGTTTGTTAAAGGCTATTTGGGGGATCTTTGTCTTTGTAGCGTGGTTGTCATGAATGATGAGAGCCAGGTGAAGGAGAGAGAGCCAGGGGGAGGAGCGATTATGAGTTGTCGTGGCGTGTCCACATGGCACTCCGGGTAACAGTCAACAGACCCAGGCACGGCGCAACACGATGTTGGTTGCCTTGTAGGTGTTCACGTGCAATGGTTTATTCATTTAAACATTTACTATAATTTTGTTGGACTTGTGTGTTTAAAAGGGTGCTATATAAAATGAAACACTAAATTAAATTAATAAAGGCACATCTCAAGTTTATTTTTGGAAGAATTCTATAAAAATGCAGAAATATGTTGATAAAAGTGCTGATGAAGGCGGTTTGTTTTCACTCTCTTTCATCACGCAGCCATGCCCTCTGCCACACGTGAACAGAGCACAGCATTTAATGTTTCCGCTGTTACTTGGGCACTAAAAGTGTACGGTTACACAAAGCAACAAACGTCACTGGTCTACAAATAAATATGTAAAGCCCGAGGTAACCTGAGTTCAACACCTTTGCCGCTGCTAGGTTTGACATTGGGCACTTGGGTGCTGTGCGTGGAGTGGGCTGTGCGGTGTAACTACTTCAGAGCCGTAGAGTTAGCATATGCCTCAGCTGTTGTCGATATCGAGTTATTCAGACGATATTACGTTAATGTTTAATTCACTGCCGAACGTACCGTGCTGAGTATAAACACCACTTAATTTTCAGTGTTTTGTGTCATGGGGTGCTGTTATCTTCTTTATTATAAACAGAACTTCACTTAAACTTGGCCCTTGTGCCAAATATATTATCGTAAAATGTGTTTGTCCACAATCCACCTGTTGGCATGAAACTTGGCAGGAACACATGCACATGCTGGTACCACGGTAGGCTGCAATCATTCAACTGAGGAAGAGCAAAACTTCACGAACTCTATCCTAAAGCCCTCTCGTCCGTGGCCAGCAATCGTCGGCGTTGGCATTTAACTGCTGCACCGCAAGAATAGATCTGGTGGTACCTTTAGAGGCGTTTAGAGGACCACAGCAGTCACGGGGTCGTCAATAACAGGATCTGACAAGGCGATCAGGCCCGTGACTGTTTTGAGTTTCAGAGTTGAAAACTGGCAGCAAGCCCCATGCGCTGCTGAGGCTTTACACAGCGTTGTGTGCTTTCAAATGTTGTCACGTGCTGGACGTTATGTTATTTTGTTTTACTGGAAAAGCATATTGAATGTTGATGAATTATCTAACGAGTATTATAGAATTAAACCATTGCAATATATTTACTGATAGACTCACAATACGGTTGTTTTATTTCGTAGTATGTATTTTAAGTACACACTATGCCTTGGAAATCCAGTAGTTACTGTAAATTGTAAACGTGACAGTTTTTTTTATAATTTAAAACATAACTTTCTGATTGATAATCGATTTTGGAGGGTCAATTCGCGGAAATAAAATGTGTGTTGTGGACCCTCCACCACCCATCCATCCATTTTATCGCAGGAATTCCTGCACAGTTGGAAAACCCCACGTGCAGTCAGTCAGGTTCCAGCAGCAGCAGCAGCGGTGGCGGGCTCCTTGACGCCGTGATCACGCAACAAATTAGTAATGCCTCATACCGCACTCATGACATTGTTTAGCGGCTGAACACCAAAAGCTCGGGTCCAACAGCATCATCATCAGCAGCAGCATCATCATCAGCAGCAGCATCATCATCATCAACAGCAGCAGCATCATCAACAGCAGCATCATCAGCAGCATCATCATCAGCAGCAGCATCATCATCATCGTCAGCAGCAGCATCGTCAGCATCAGCATCATCAACAGCAGCATCATCATCAGCAGCAGCAGCATCATCAGCAGCAGCAGCATCATCATCAGCAGCAGCATCATCATCATCAGCAGCAGCAGCAGCATCATCAGCAGCAGCAGCATCATCATCAGCAGCAGCATCATCATCAGCAGCAGCATCATCAGCAGCAGCATCATCAGCAGCAGCATCATCAGCAGCAGCATCATCATCAGCAGCAGCAGCGCTCGTGGTGGCTCAACGATCCCCAGCGTGGCGCTGAACCCCACGGGTGCGAGCGGGTGGGCGAGCGTCTCTCGGCTGTCATCCGCCGCCGCTTGAGCCCCCCCCGCCACCCCCTTAGATAAAACAGTCGGCGGCTTCACGAATCTCTCCCGGATCGTCGTCGTCGAACTTTCGCAAGAAGACGGAAACAACAACAACAACCGAGAGTGTGTGTGGCAGTGAAGATTAGTGAAGATCGCAGAGACTCGGCAGAGCGGCACCATGAGCAGCCACCACAGCCTCAACCTCCTCCACGTACGGGCCTCACCTTCGCCTCTTTCACCACCGCTGCAGTCCTCTCGGCAACCGCGATTGTGTTTACCTCCCTATAGCTTGCTTGTGGATTAAGGAGCTCGTTAGGCACACGGTGCTGTGGTTGGTTTCGTGTTGTGGTTGCGTGTTTGGCTGGAATCGGCTACTAGGCCCGAGTCGAGCCTTGTTCACTGCTAACTGCACTGTCGTTATTCGCGGTTGTTGTTGGACACTAATTAGCTTCATTAAGATGTTTCCCCGAACGTGTCGTTCATCTCGAGTCGGTATCATTCATCGCAGGGTGGTGAATTCGTGCAACTGAAAGCGCTTCACGCCCACGGGAGCCGCGTTCAGGCGAGGCCGACGCTTGAGGCCGCGGCTAGGCCGCCACTGGCACCTTGCCGGGACTCGGGGAGTAACATTCGTGATTAAACTGCGGTAGTTGTACATTTACATCGGTAGATTAGCGACTAAACACGAAAAGAGCATCGCCTTCAGCACGCGGCGTTGTTGAGCAACACCACGAACAACTCCAAAGATACCCAAGACTAACGACAATGTGTGGAGTTAGTGTTGTACATATTACAGTACAGTGTATGTGATTTTGCATCAAACCAGTTGGACCTATATTCCTTGCCTCCAGCATCTGGCAATTTACCACCAACATTGATTCAAGAAGAACTGACCACCTGCTGATGAGGCACTGAATGTTGAAACTGCTCCAGTTTTTCTGACGTTGACCGTGTAGCTTATGGGATTTGTTCAACACAAATGAGCCATGCTAGGCGCATGATTTTAAACGAAAAAAACGCGGTCTTATTCCTTTCTAATGTAACGTTTTAGTTCAAACTCATTGTCATTAGAGGCCGAAATTCGGTTTCGGCGACGAAAGTTGGCAAATCGCCTCTTTCGGCATACTTTAGGTTTCGGCCGAAAGTAAATTTTAAACTTTCGGTTTTGGTTTCGGTCTAAACCAGAAATTCAGTTTCGGTCGGCCTCTACGTGTCATCAATCTATGAATTAATGTTTAGGAGGCAGTGAATCGTGCATGGATGAATCCAGCTGGGCTGGTGGTGTGTCTGGCAGGCGCAATGCGGCTACGACTCCGAGTTGAGCGAGTGTGGGAGCGAAGTGGACCCATCTGAACGACAGGACCCCAGACGGTATGAAATAGTTGCGCTTAGATTTAGAATATTATCACACCGATGTATGTATGTCAAACTGCTTTCACACCGTACGTAGCCAACCATGCTCATCGGAGGTGTGGGGGAAGTAAAGCAAACTAAGTACAAAAAGCATGCGGTGCATGCAGATGCTGTATTTATATATGAATTATAAAAATGACAAACACGCCAGCATTTGACACACTTTCTTAACTGGACTCACATTGTGTGTTGCACTGCTGCATATGAGTTTAAAATGGGGTGCAACTGATTTATTGAAAACTTGTTTCATCGATCATACCGAAGCATAGGTTTATGCAGAATATATAAATGTTTTCAAACTATTTAACAAACCCCATGCCAACTCATGCATGATTGCTGCCATGAGATGGGCATTTATGGGCAGCTTGGGCATTATAGATGGGCACAAGGTAGGAAGGCAGGTTGGCCAAATATCTTCCTTAGTACCTATATGTCTATTTAGTTTTACTTAGTATATGTCTATTTGTTGTCCACATTTTATAAAACGATTTACTCTGTTGATCTAAGTGGCACGGGTTATCAGCCTGAACACTTGCAATCTACAGAATGTAAATATGTTTCATTGTCACTATGATACCTCCTTTACCAGTGGCAAAATATAGTAATAGGTTTTGACCCTTTCAACTGGTACAAAATTGACACCTTTATACAAGGGATCATGTTTTGCAATAACCACAACACAAGCAGTCAAAATGCAAACAAAAAGAAACAACTCTGATAATGATAGGTGTCAGTTTTGTACCAGTTGAAAGCGTAAAAACCTATTACTATATTTTGCCACTGGTATAGGAGGTCTCATAGTGTTAATGCTTACCCCGAACTCTCAATACTCTGATAGTGCGCTGTTTTTGAGTTGTACGCCTTTTGGCGTCATCTGGTCCAACACCAATGGAGACTAGGCTTTAAGAAAAGCTGTCTCGGGTGTGGACCAATAAACTTCAAGGACAGTGCATATCATTATCAGAGTTGTTTCTTTTTGTTTGCATTTTGACTGCTTGTGTTGTGGTTATTGCAAACATGATCTCTTGTATAAAGGTGTCAGTTTTGTACCAGTTGAAAGGGTGAAAACCTATTACTAAGTTTCATTGTCTTCACTTTTTAAAGACATAGCCCTTGTTCTTCAATCGTTAACTGCTAACAGCAGCTTGTCCTTATCATGACCCCCAAGTCCTGTTTTGAAGTTTAACTGCATGATACATTGACTTTCGCGTTTCCCTTGGAATTTGCCCTGGATTGCACTGCCATAATTGTTTGCATTATCTTCCTATTTTGTTTCACTCCTTTACATGCATAATGACACCCTGGATTTGGGTGTCATTTTGCATCTGAAATTGTTTTTTTTGGTGTTATATTTGACTGTTCATTCTCATCACTGCCTTTTGCTACTTGTTTTTATCTTGCCTGTTTTATGTACATATGTAAAATCCATCCTGTTCTTACTTTATTCAGTGCTTTAGTCCATGAAACTCCTAATGATGCATGTCAAAAAGTACTGTCTTGTCTTTCAGGCTTAAGAAAGATGATCCTTTATTCAAGAAGCCGTTTGCGAAGAATCGCAACTGCAAACTTGTACCCAAAAGCTTTGCCGCACAGGAAAATGACAGGTGGGTCCCCGGCTGAGAGACGCAGCTCTGTGCCTCTTGAAAACATACTATCGCGTTCCGTCACTTGGTGTGCAAGTGTGTGTGATAATGCATTTGCTCGTGTTAAAATGTGTTTGGCTGTAAGGCAATTATGGTATGAAAATGAGTGCACTGTGTTTTGCCTTCTAGTGACCCTACATTTGACTTACTGTTTAGTCATGCATACTCGTGGTGATTGATTTTGCTTGCTTTACCCAGCCGCAGTCATAGGGATGAGAAGAGAGGCTATAGGTAATGAGGGTTTTAATGGTTTTGGCCTCCATAGGAACTAGTTTAACAGGATGGCCATCGGAGATGCTGAGAACAGTCTATTTAGACGAAAGGGGTGGTCTGTATCTTTTGGGTATACAGGGTGCTTCAAAAAATGTTAACACTTACATGGGATTATTGTTTTTAATGGAAAAAGGACGGATAATACACATTTTACATGATAACAAATGTATGTTAATAGCTTCAAAAAGTCAAATAGTCTCCACTTATTCGTCATCATTGTCTCCAGAGCCCGGAGACACATTTCTTGTGGTATTGTTGCAAATTCTCAGAAGTGTTCACATTTTTTTGAAGCACCCTGTATTATGAGTTAGTACAATGCAGACATGATTTGTGTGCATGTGCCGGTGCATACCAGCCATTCTCAAATGGTTTGAAGCTTTCATGACTGCAGGAATCCCTACTCTTTGGTTCTCTCGGTAAAGTCACGTAGGTATAAATAAAATAAATCACGACATTTCGGGCGCAACACAAGCATCTGTCATCAGGTGGGAAAGCTTGGTCTGCTGCTGAGGCAGACTGTTTGAAAAGGTTTGAAATTGGTGTAGCCACAGGGTTATAAAGAAGTGGCCGGGGCTAGTGATGTTAATGTGATAAATTAGCCACTTCTTTATGACCCTAAGGCTACACCCATTTCAAACCTTTTAAAACAGTCTGCCTTTGCAGCAGATCATGCTTTCCCACCTGATGACGGACGCTTGTGTTGCACCCGAAACATCGTGATTTATTTTATTTTATACCTACGTGACTTTACTGAAAGAACCAAAGAGTATTCTCAAATGGCTGATGTTATGATTCCCTACATGGTAAGTGTAGACAATTGTTAGTCGAAACTATATTTAAGCAGCATAACATATAAGGCTTGTCGAATACATATTTTGTCAGAAATGCATCATGTTCAATCACACTTGGGAGATAGTAATTTTCACGATTCTTCGTGTGTCAAATGGCATTGTTTGCTACAACAGGCTTAGTAGCTTTAGCGTATTTTTTTTTATCTGTGTATGTGTTTTGTACATATGTAAATATATGTAAGTATATATGCTTTGTTTTTGTCTAAGATATGTGAGTTTTGCACGTACGATTTGTCTAACATGCCGTATTTTGCATGAATCGTGTTCCTGTGTGATCTGCAGGGAGGAGGCCAAGCATCAGCGCACACAGTTGCTCGCTATGGATGCTGTATCCTTCCACACTTCTCCTGCATTTGCCCCAGCATGAGTTCACCAGGCTAATTCACCATTTGACTCGGACTTAATCATCTATCTCCATCAACATAAAATGTATAATGCCAAGCTGACTCTAGGTTGGCTCCAGGCCGGTTTGTTCATTTCCTATGAACATTATGAGACATCTCTACTTCCTATCCCCGCTTAGCCAAGGAGATGGCACCATTACAGAGTAAAATTAAATGTGAGAATGGTTGAATGGTTGAACAATAAATAGGTAAACACATTGGGTTAAAATTATTTGCTAAAGCTTGTTTTGTAACTTGGGCCAATTAGTTTTCAAATGAGGTGGTGACATCACTGACCCCTTTCAACGGTTCTGTGGTTCTCTAGCTGAACAAAGCTTGTGTTGAAGACATGACCGTTTTCAAAGTCACGGAGACACACAAGCCTCCTTTTGGCTTCAGACTGAGCCTTAGTGCATAAACAGATGACTTTTGGCACGAGGCTTTAGTCCTGTATTTCGGTCTGTAAGCCAACCTCCATTCCCTATTTTCCAGATTCTCCTTAAAAACCCAAAATGAAAAATTTGAAAAGTAAGTGCAGCTATATTATCGATAAAATAATGTCCCTGCATAAGAGGAGTGTGTTTTCCTGGGTGTTTCCTTCTCATACGAGTTAATGAAACTAATTGGGCTGCCACGTAATAACAAAACAAGTTATAATTACATGTTATTCTACGTAATTTTCATACATGTAATAAATTAGTAACTGTTGCAATAGGATAATCACTATAGCACGAGCCTGAATCAACACTTGGGCCTAAAGTAGTTGAACGTGGCCGTTTCAACGCGTCAATGAAGGTGGCGACTGTCTTTGTTGCTCTGGAACGGTATTGTTGCTGCTTTTGCGATATTGTATGGTGCACACATCTGCCCGTGTTATCCATGACTTTCCACAAAGTTTTCACGACACAAGAAATTTGTCAACGACTACTTGCTCTACTACGGTGGGAAGAGGGAGGATTTCAAACGGGTCAGGTGTGTATTTGTCTTGTTTGAGTAGTGTTTGTGGATTCATTGGCATGTAATGCTATAACAGCCATGAGCAGCATGCAAAGGTGTGCTGACAAACAGCAGGAAGATACAGCTCCCATCATGCTTTTGTGTGCAATCCATGTGACTACCAAATTGCATTTACAGTGCTCTCAGCCTGGTCAAGACCACAAATTCTGAAGATCTGAATATCCGTTGCAGTACATTGTTCAGATCACCAACTCAAAAGAGTTGAAAGTGTGGCCGTTCCTTCAGGCAGCAGTAAAACAAAGTGACACCTGTGCACTGGTTGTGTCCTCATTAGAGTTTATAAATACAGCTGTATGTACCTTCTCATTCTGTTTTATTCATTACATTCATCTCTTGCCCAATTTCCCCCCAGTCATGTAACATTTGTTAATGAAGTCTTTATATTTTGTACACATTCTGTAAAAAAATGTCATAGATTCTAATTACGACTGTACTGATGATTTGATGTAAGTTGTGTTACGTTTAGAGGAAGAGTTTATTGCTTTACGTTGGTCTGTGTGTGATCGTGCATGCGATGGGTGCAGTGATCGAGACAAGACGGACATGGATGTCATCCGGGAGAATCATCGCTTCCTGTGGGAAGAGGAGGATGAGAGAGACATGACCTGGTAACACTGCTTGTCGAGCTTGCCCTACTTCCACGTTTTTTACGGCACTTGCTGCCCAAACTCAGACCCTGATGTTGCAAAAATCCATGACAGTTAGTGGAAAATATGTCCTCAAACGGATGTATTTCTCCTCGGTGGAATCATTCACGCTGTAGCCGGAAATGGCTTCTGTCCAACGAGAGTGCCTTGAGGTGACAAGCAGCGCACAGCAGCAGGAGGGGAAACGGAGGGACAGGGTGAGAAGGAGAGCTCGATTTGGCAGGTTGATGGTGCTTGCTTCAGTCAAGGAGATGTTTGTTTACATCAGAAGCTGAGAAAGTTTTTACGTCTATTCTGTTGCTCTGTGTTGAAGGCCAGGCGTTAATATGAAAATGGAGACCCTCTATAATTCCAACCTGACTGCTGCAGTCTTGGTCCCTTCTATGGTGAACAACTCCTTGAGTAGAAATTCTTTGAGTCAATAGCTGAGAAGCCTTTTTCTGGTATATATTTTCAGAAATTTACGGGCTAAAACTTTTCCCCAGGATGTTAATTAAACAAATTATACTGGTTGACCCGACATAAGAAGAGACATCATTATGGCAAAAGCCATTCTTGTAGTCATAGTTTAGGAAACGTTCCTTTCGGTCTTCAGTAACGAGCGTTCACGTCTTCTCCAGATCTTATCTCAGGTGTGCTCTTGGCTGTGCTACCTGTGATTTTGCAAAAGATGTTGGACTGCACCTCATTCCAAGTTAATTTCAGTGTCACATTTTACTTGGGATTTTTAAACGATTAACCACTGCCAAGCTATCTACTGTGACACACCTGGATTCCTGGAATGTGACTATGTGTGTAAAAGATATGCCACGCTTTATGGAATTTGCCTATAATATATGCAGTATTCGATTTTAGTGGAAATTTACAAGCTCTAGCAGTCACACTGAGTTTAAAGCTACTATATTACTTAATGTCAGAACAAATGAAAACTACATCCAACTTTATTATTATAATACCCTTGGCTAACTATATCAAAACAATGCCCTTGGCAAAAATTCCCACCATGGTTCGGTGCACGTGCATCCTTTCTGTGCATGCGAGTCACGTGGATAATAAAGCCATTAGTACGCATGCCCTAGGAAACACTCAAAACTGCAGTTTAAAACTGCCGTTCTCTCCAAACCGATCTCATTCTGAAGTCTTTAATAGTGGCTCTGACCAATCACAACGCACATTTCATGCTCGACCGGCAGTTGGGCCAAATGGCATGAGCACAGTGCAATTTAACCGAAATTACAATTTAGACAGATCGTTTAGGGGAGTTGCACTTGTTGGTGTGGGACGTGCGTGCCCCTGCATGTATTTGTGTGTTTATTCAACAGGGAAAAGAGGCTTGCCAAGAAGTACTATGACAAGATGTTCAAGGAGTACTGCATAGCTGATCTGAGCCGCTACAAAGAGAACAAGGTGAACATGTCATGCGTGAGCCTATCCCATGATACCAGCTCGGGCCTTACCAGCAGCTGCCAGGCTGATGAATCCAGTGTTGTATATATGAGCATCCTGATGGTGTAAGAAAAGTCACTATCCTGTAGTGATAAGTGAGATGGCACTTTATTATTTTTTCAGGCCAATTCTTTCCATCCAGAGGAACATTTTATTCAACTCTGAAAGAAACATAAACAGACCAGGACAATTTATAAACAACGTTATCCTTTTCTGTTCCTGGGGAGTGCAGAATGGTCAATGCATCGTTCTTGCAGGCTTAGATTGCAAATTATGTTGCTGACAATCCAGAGATGTATACAAGTTAATATCCTCCCCAGGGTGTAAACCAGAAACTATAATTCATATCTCGTTTAAATGATGAGAAACCCGTTACAGCAGATAGAAAATAGCGCAGGCTCGAAAATAAAAACATTTATGTATTTCCTATACAGTATTTATTACAGTATTACATGCAAATTTAAGTATTACATGCAATTGTAACATATTTATTCTTATTTCTGAGTTTAACAATGCTTCCTTTTGTTGATGAACCATAACAGATTTCATGACACTGATCGTATGTACAATTAAATATTGAGTTTTGAGATACGAACAAATCGACTTCCGAGCGGGTCTCGAGAACGTAAATCGTTGGTAAGTCGACAGCCGCCTGTCATCATTTTTGGCCTCTTCTATTTCAATGCTTTGCAGTTGTTAATCCATGGAATTGTACCCTGCAGGTGGGCATGCGCTGGAGAATAGAGAATGAGGTCATTTCTGGAAGAGGTACGTTTGTCACACCGCTTGCATCACAAAATGCAGTGCGGTACAGCATCCGCTTGCCCCAATAGGTGGAAGCAGGAGCGAGCTTGGGCACGTAATGTATGCCCCACCTTGCATATGAATAGATGTGATGGTTAAAAAAAAATGTGGCCCTGTCATAAACAGTGCTTGAAAGTAATAATAATGAAGAATCTTTAACGCGCACAGTTTTCGTTCGTGCTCAGAAGGAGAGAGGACGATTCAGTAGGGTAGGAAACCACAGACAGGCAGGAAGGCAGCGAGAGCAATGGGGTCCTCTCTTGACCTGCCAATTCTTTTTAGTGTAATGTTTATTATATTAGTATGCGTATAACATCAAGTTACTTAGATGAGATGGCTCTGCTTGTGTTTATTTCCATGGCTGTTCTGGCATGCATTAATTAGCTTAAAAATTGGTAAATATTTCTATACCTGTATAACTTATCTTTGGGTAAAATTTGTTGCCATTTTATAATTATGTTATTATTATTGTGTAGCTGAATGTCCGAGAAGAGCATCGATTACTAGGAACGTCATGGTTCATGTTTCCAGTTCTTTCTCTGTGATTCCATGAATTGTGATTCAGGGTCACAATTCTACGTAGGATTCGAATTTTTTTTCTCTTTTTTTACTCATTTTGATTCTCATTTATCTGACTCATTTGTGCTGTCTTGTTCATTACTTTAGTGTTAAAGGTAAACATTTCTTATGATTTTTTTAATAAAACGAATTTTTGACTCATGCCTATTCAACATTGAGTCGGTTTCTATTGAAAACAACAGTTAAATTATAATTCCGCTTCTTAATCTCTTCAAGGAATTAACGATGATGCTGTAGATGATACAGACCCTGTGACATTTGTTGTCCACGGCTGGCGACGTACGGTGCGAAATAAATTCAACATACATACAACATTTGTAGAAAAAGTGTATTTCGTGCCCATTGCAAAGCACAAATTCAGAATATAATAATGTTGCACAATGTAACAACTCCTTTATTTGTTTAATTGTATGCGGAAGATGTGAAGAATTCTATAGTGTGAGCCCTTTGGAATGTCTGAAAAGTGTGTGGTATGAAACCATTGTTCTTGTCATGAAGGAAGAGGAGGTCCTGATGGTGGGGTCATTTGAAGGGTAGAGGAGAGCAAACACGCGACTAAAACAAACACTTGAGAGGTTGGTGACAAACATGAACATGATGTGATTCTATTCGTTGGGTCTTTCGGTAAAGTCAAGTAGACTGGTAAAAAATATAAAACTATGACGTTTCGATCGCAACACAAGGGATCGTGTAGCGATCGAAACGTTGTAGTTTTTTTGTTTATTCTATTGTTTTTTTAACCTATCTACTTGACTTTACCGAAAGACCCAAAGAATATAAATTACTGCAGTTACATAAGCTTTTTTAAGTCAAGATGATGTGATTCTACCATAGCAGACCTTGGACGTTACATGAGTTGTAAAATTTGCCAGACAATTTTACAACTAATGCATCCTGATCTGCTCATGAATACACAGGTCTCGTTTCTATCCCGTTCACATAAAATACATTTCGATTTAAAGCTTTCGTGACTGCAGGGCTTCATATTCTTGGTTCTTTCGGTAAAGTCACGTAGAAGGGAAATAATAAAATAAATTAAACAATAAATTGTTTAATTGTATCATCTACAATAAATTCTCACGACGTTTCAATTGCTTGTGTTGCAATCGAAACTTCGTGAGAAATGTGTATTTGTTTATTTAACTATTTCCCTTCTACGTGACTTTACCGAAAGAACCAAGAATATAAAATACTTTGTTTTGTTATTGTTTTGCAATAGCATTAATCTGATTAGTGCATGCCAAAAGCAGTATAGGCTTTACATGTTTTAAGTGACAATGGTAGTTAACTAAATTTGTTACGAGTACATTTTCACGACAGCAGTATTCTTCTGATTGACTAAAAACGAGTAAAATCGACATCACCAGCCGCGATGTTGACTCGCGCTGGTTCTGGCCGTGCGTGTTTACGACGCATGGCCAGGGGGGAGCGGAAAGAAGGGAACTGAAAGAGGAACCGTTCTTTGTATTGCTCCCTGGCGCTCGCGTTATGTCGAGAAGTTGTTTGGGGGAAGGGGTGATTCACGGGAAGAGAATGTGTCTTGGGTCTTCACCAAATAAGCATCCGAGGTGGGTGGATAATGATATGCTGGATTGTATTTCAAAAAAACGTTTGCGCCCAACCAGGGGTTGTCAACCTGTGGCGCTGGAGCTGCGTGCGGCTCTTTAAGGGCTGCTTCGTGAAGATGTTTATTCAGGACCACCGTCTCGTGTTCAACACGCGCGTTCAGGCCGTGAAATATTGCGGATTTTTTTTTACCGAATTCGAAAAAAATGTCACTTCTTGTTTTGTTTGCCGATCTCTGGCTCCAACTGACTTCCAAAAGACACCGTGCGCTCTCTGCTGGGAATATATTGTAATTACAAGTAAAATCCCTCCACAATGTTACTTCCAATTCAACACACGGTGTCAAACACTTGGGGAGTGTTGTCGCCGGATGGTTTATTTCCATGAGTGTGCTGTGTCATTTGAAAATAGAGCACCCATAGCATGGGACATGTTAAGTGCTTACTGGGTAAACTTGCTGTTGATTGGCCATGTTTGAACACTGGCGTTGTTCTTGCATGAGACGGGCATGTGGGTGATTGATAACGAGTGACAATTATCGCTTACAACTTTCAGTGTATCAATATTAAATACAACTCATATGTTTTGTTTTTTCTTCCAATGCAACTTGTAGGTAATAATTATGGATTATTTTTTATAAAAAAAATTCCGAGCTGCAGTATTTGAGTTCAGTGAGTTACATGGTGAGTTGTGGTGTTGCAGATAAGTCCACCACCGCCTTCAACACGTGTGTCCGTAGTTGGGTCGAAATGTGAATTATTTAGTCTGCCAGAGGCTTTGCGGTGGTCTTTGTCCTCTCATGGTCTAGACACTTGCAGAAAACCTTCTTTCTTTCACTTAACATCGAAACATACCGGATACGTTTTCATGCACAGTTAATTTTCCCTTGCACACAACTGTTATAATAATAATACTATGTAACTATTCTGTCCAGTAATTTAAAACCTATAACCAGGAAACTTTTCTCAAGTCTTCAAGACGAGTCAGGATTATCGTGCTAGGGTTGTTAAGCCAATTTAACTTTCTGTTATTTTCATTGTGGGAGCAATTATCCTCGGTCCCAACTTGCATGAGGAGCAAACACTCAAATCCCACACAGATTTGTCAGAAGCCTGCCTGTTGCACTGCCCCATGCGTGTCCCTCGTTGCCCAGCAGGGTGTGTGTCTTGCACATAATGGTGAGGTCCACCAACCTTACTTCCCCACATGGCAGTGGGTAAACGCTATGCCTAGCTTCATTTCTCAACTCTATTTTGTATCCTGGAAGCCAGTACAATGACAATGCAAACACCAAAGCATGAATAGTTAAGCAGTTGTATATCTTTGGGACCCTTTTGTCAGTATCAAGATATTGAATAAGGCATATCAGAAATAACAATTCTAGGATTAAAATCTATTCTGATACGTGCATCAAATCATGGTTGGCTACGTACGGTGCTAAAGAAGTTCAAAGTACATACAGGGTTGTAAGAATTGATTATTCAAATGTCATGAAAATGATATACAAACTATTTTATATTTGGGGTAATGGAGTAAACGAGAGACATCAAACAAGACAGTACCACTCGGTTGAAATGGAATGAATGCTGGAGTTAAAATTCGCGTCCCTAAATCGTGACAATTCCTCGAATCAACGGGAAGTGAATAATTACTTGCCTAGAAGCCAATTTTCCTGTTTTTCCAGTTTTTACTTATAATTTAATCAGCTCATTGCAGTCACATGGTCATATTAATCATTATTCGGAATACACCACTTTAGTTTTATCAGTGGAGCTTGCATACGTTCTACTGAATGATTTTATCTCTGTTGTATTTTCAACATTGACTTTGCTTTTCACATTTTTGGTGTGTTTGGTTTGTCTGTAACAAGCAACACACAGTAGATCCAGGAACAAATTCTGCCCTGTGTTTGAAGGCATTTAGGTGGGGTAGATTCACATTCCCCCCCGCCCTCCCCCCCCCCCGTAATTTTTGTGTTGAGATGATTGATAATTCTTGACTTAAAGCTTTCGTGACTGCAGGAATTCATATTCTTTGGGTCTTTCGGGAAAGCCACGTAGATAGAAAAAAATATATCACGACGTTTCGATCGCAACACAAGCTATATGTTTTCCTGCCTCAGCAGCTCTCCCGCTATATTTGTTCACCTGATGACGATTGCTTGTGTTGCGATAGAAACATCGTGATATATTTTTTTTATTTTTCTATCTACGTGGATTTTCTCGAAAGACCCAAAGAATATTATGGATAATATCTATAATATTTGTTTTGGGTTAGATCACGTATATATAAATGTGTCAATAAACCCGCCACAATCCGACACAGCCAATTAGTAAGGTTTGTCACATACACAGAACGTGCCGGGTTTAACGGCACGTTCTGTTTACATTTCGGGTGGTGGCGGGTTTCACGACACATTTCTCTTGACACGATATAACCTCAAAAAACCTTTAATGGAACCCCTTTCATGTATAATAATGGTCGCGAAAGTCTCCGTGTTAAAGTGATGGGTAATATAACGACGCAACTACTCTTTCTCATGGAGTGAAACGAGCTCATGAGCGCGTATGTGTTAGTGTGTGTTAGTGTGTGTGTGTGTTAGTGTGTGTGTTAGTGTCCACCCGAGTCGTGGCACCAGTCGTTATATCACCGCAGGGGGCGTGACAACAGTCTTTGTGCCCCCCCCCCTTCTGCCGTTACACAAACAGCTGGTGTGTGCATAATGCAGCATTTACTAATGAGATAGATTAATTCTGATGTTCTTTTTCCTTTCAAACCCAGGGTTTAAGTATTGTTTGCAGAGCCTTGGCTAAAGGCATCGGGCGCTTTGCGAACTAATAGGCTTAATGATGGGGAGATTAGCTATCTTGCTCCGGTATGTGTGTTTGAGCGTGAAGTGTTGTTTGTGTAAGCTGAGGATTACGGATTTTGTTTTCACTGAAGGATTTATTTAGCTGCTGGACAGCTCGTGTGAATAGTTTGGGGAATTCCTTACATTGGGTTACATGGGAACGTGGAGCTTGTGATGCACGAGTACATTCATGCGCATGTGACCGCACACGTGTAAGAATGCCCCTTCTGAGATTCTGACGCTTATTGAATTAAGCAGGAGACTGATGGCAGTCGTGTGATGACATTTCTTGCGAGGCATTTCTGCAAAGGCCTATCTTGATTCTGTTTCAAGGCCTCCGCTCTTGAGTTCCTCTAAAGGTCAACAACTGCCCCCCTTCGTTCTTGAGTGCATGTAAGTTGAAGTTCTTTCGCACCGTACGTAGCTCACCCTGCTAATCTGAGGTGCGGGGGAAGGACAGCCCATTGATCCTTTTCAATAATGAGTCAAACACTGACTGATTGGATGTCATTGGCTGGGAATTCTACTTGATGTTCAAGCTACATTTTTTTCTCAATAACAAACTGAAAAGCGTCACAAGATTGTACAGTGACCCCTGATTTGTGTGGAATTGCGTTTGCGCAATGACTTATTAATGTTCACAATAATAATTATAGTTGTAATGCAATTGATACAGAGTGCATAGCGATTATATGAAATCATCTTTCTCTGACAACACCTGCATTATAAGTCTCATAGACTCTAGAATGGCAAAAATTGGAATACTTGTGGCAGGCTTATGTTTAGTAAATTTCAGTTTGGTAACTTCTCCGCAATCTTTATTCATACTTGAAGTACATTTAAGTGCAAAAACAAACAATAGCAATGGTTAATACACTTACAGAGTTATGAAAAAGGAAAACTGATCAAATATTATCTTAACTATACTCTTTGGTTCTTTCGGTAAAGTCACGTAGGTATAAAAAAATAAAATAAGTAATTTTTTGCTTATACCTACGTGACTTTACCGAAAGAACCAAAGAGTATGGGGATCCCTACAGTCACGGAAACTTCAAATCTCGTTAATCTTAACTGTGTTTAATATGGCCATTTTAACAGTTATACATATAAAAACCAATGTCGTGCCTATAGCAAACAGAGGTTCATATGAGAAAAGGGAAATTATATTTCCAGAGATGCTATTTCTTGAACACACCCCGACGGAATTAGCCCTGGGCACACAGGTTGCATAAACACGACACAACACCTTGTGGTATTACGAGGTGGCCAAAAAACAACAAGTGATGTCAAATTCGTAAAATGTCGGCATGTGCAAATATTTGGACGCACTTTACCGTTTAAAAAAGGGCTCTGCCAAAGCAGCAGCAGCTGCAGGATGCTCGCACACGGGTGCCAGATATCTTCCTCATTACTCCGAGGGCAAAAGAAAACCCTCTCGCGCCTCCTTTTGTTCCCGGCCGCTATGCGAATATAATTAGCGTTAAACAAAAATGTAGTCAAACCAGAAACGTGAAAAATACTTCTATAATATGACTATACAGTGCAATAGATGCTTGATATAAGCACACTTGATATAAGCTACACGTGCTGACATACAAGTGGAGGGGTGGGGGGGGGCAAGGGCAACTTGCGATCCAAGCACACCACTTCAGATATAAGCACACATGATATCAGCACACATGGTCTTTCTCCCGAGGGATATGCTTTTATCCCAAGTCTAGTGTATGTCATGAGAAGGTACATGCACAGGTCAATCAAGTCAATCCACATAAAGAAACCTCGATTACATTATAATCACTAGTATCGGTCACGCGCGCACTTGATCAATATCCACAATTTTGTTTATTTAAATAAGGTTAAAAAAATTCCATACGCAAACAAATGGCTATTGATGTGCAATGTTTAATATATGGGGCTTAATCGATTGTTCAAGGTAAGGAAAAAGGTAAAAGTGCAGACCTGCAATTATTCGTCCATGGCACGGATTTTTTTCCTTTTCGCGAGTGCGTGTAAATCATCAGTCCAGGTTCAAGTTTGTGATTCATGCGATAGCTTTGGGAGTAGCGCGACTGGTATTGTGCAGTCCCCCGGAGAACGGGCGTAGAACGACGCAGCCGTTCGTGATGCGGTCCACTGTGTGGTCACCGCACCGTGGGGGGTCGTCTGCAATGTCCCACTCATGGAAGAGGTGCCAGCAGCAGCAGCAGCAGCGAGCAGTCGCTGCTCTGAAGTGGGTTGATGGAGCCACCACGGTTTCCCTGGCAGAACAAAGCCGTGTAGAGCAGCAGGGGGGGGCCTTCACCGAGGCTTTTATGAGGAACCTCGGGAGAACTCCACGGGAGCGTTCGCCAGCGGTCTTCACTTGACTCCACTTCACCCAATTGTCTCGTGCGGCGATCCCAGATTGGTTTCAGGGATCTCAGGCAGAGGGTCGAGCAGGGCTTGGTGTCACGGGCGAGGTTTTGCGCTTCCTCGGATTTTTCCCAGTTTGATGTTGTGGTATCCCACCAGAGATTTGCTGCCATAATGTTGGCCACAATGGGTAGCCACTCATTGCTGTGGTTAATGAAACATTGAGTAATCACTAGAACGTTAAATATTTTTGTCATGCTTGTTCATGTCAGATTTGTGTTTTGGGGGTATGATCCAACATGGGAAAGTAGAGTTTGGGAAGAAAATCTGATTGTGGAAATAGTGTTTTGTTTCTGGCATATCGTTTATTAACAGCCTTTCACTTTTCTTATCTCATGCGAATTCAGCGTGGCAGTGTCCCCAGTACAAGCGGAAAAAATAACAGCGGTGAACAATGCAAGGAAACGTGTCATGAAAATGTGATCTCGTTTGCTGTGAAAACTGTCATAATTTATTATAATGGATTGGAATTTGCAGAGGCAAAGACCCTTTTAATGGTATTAAGCCAGAAACTTCTGGGAGCCTGGGTTCAAATTGTGCGTGGGATAAGCAATCGTTTGGATTATCTTATAAAGAAACAATGTTTTTTGCAACATGTAATTATTAACGATGTCACTCATAGTTTAAAAATCCTCGCAATCACTGGTGGTTATACTTGAATACAAAGTGAATGGGAAATTTGACTCCTTGGCTTGTATGCACCAAATAGCTTACATTTTAATTCAGAAAGCACAAACAATTAAGGTCCTGCTTGCCATGAAGCTAGAAGTCAAAACTGTGACCCCACTTGCATGGAGTTGATGGTTCTGTTCCCTCGGACCTCTGCGCAGAGTTCGCACTCTTGTCGTGAGCTGGTCTCGTAATGACTGCGGTGACTGTTGTCTTCCAGCGTAACAGCCCAAACCTGAAACTTGAAAATGCAAAAGTCAAAAAGCACCTTTGCTCAAAGTAGCAATTATATGGTGCTGATTTATGTTGGTGGCCCTGACTCAGTGGTGGGAACAACTCTCCCCAGAAGACAACCTCTTTTGAGTTCTCACATTGGTACCTGTTTCATCAATCTAAGATGGGTGATTGGTTGAGTTAATCACTCACCGGGCGAATATTCTGATCGTGAGTTTGATAGTCAAATTCCTTAACCGGAACACTACGTTTACAAAAAAATACCCAAAACTAATGGGTGACCTGTCGTTCCTCACTGTCTGCTTCGTCATCATACAATCATCTACGATGTGCCTCTGACATTTGCAGGGCAGTTTGAGTGTGGAAACAAGCGCTGCCAGGAGTCGGAGGGCCTGAGAAGCTGGGAGGTGAACTTTGGTTACGTGGAGGCTGGCGAGAAAAAGAACGCCCTCGTCAAGCTGAGTACGCGTTTCCACGCAGCCGAATATTATTTACAACTCACAACATACTCTGACAGCCTTACTTCTACCACAGCACGTACATACACATACACATTCCCTCACCACTGCAGTGCCCGTAGTATGGTAATGCGATTCTCCTGGTGAGCGTGAAATTGCACCACTAGTGTGGTCTTTAATGTACTGCACTACAATCTCATCATTCAAGATTCCATTTAGAAAAAATGTTCGTGGTGTTGTTAACCCAGCATCAGCCACCCAGCTCACCTTAAAATCAATACCTGGTGCTGTGTGCACTAATCATTACTGGATGGATACTTGTGGCTGGCTGTGATGCCAGCCTTAATGGTTGCTTGTTTAAACAAATATTATTCCCGCACTAAACAGATAATATTGTGGGTTCACTTGCTCTACTGTGATCTTGAAGGTGACATAAGTCACGACGAGGCTCTGTACCTTACAGTCAAGGTAATTTAGGTCCGTGTAATATTGTGCTTGTTAAAAGTTGTGGTTAATGGTCAAGTACATATCATTGGGTGAGTGAAGTGCTACTCAACTGAAAGGGCCTCTGACACGTGCTTGCCGTGGGCCTTGTTAGAAGGCCACAGGAGGCCTATGGGCCTCACAGAGGTCATCACGGCCACTGACATGACCTTGTCGTAGCACGTTCAGCGCTTGATGCAGAGGTCCGCCACTCGATTCCAACAGCCACCCTGAGTAATAGTGTGGGTGTAATAGCTAGAAATACACGCCGCCTTGAGTCCCAGTGGACGATAATGATCCCGTGACGTCACTTGCAAGAGCAGGCCATCGTGTGATGATGTCTTGGTCCACATTTGCCAACTTAAAAGAATTACCCACAAATTACTCATTTGGAATATACATAGCACTGATTGTCCCCTACTGTGAAACACGTGGCTGGACTCTCCTGTAAAAGAAGTGTCATGAGACTCAGTGAGGCTTCCCTTGCTAAACGAGTGTCATACAGTCACTTGGGCCATGCTCTCCCCACTAGTCTGGGAGCAAAATGGTTGTAATCGTCAACGTGTTTCATGTGTTTCACAGTTCGCTTTAACGGGGGTTTGTGGGATTTTCAAAGCAGCTAAACAGGCTAACACCCCCTGATGTGATTAAAGTGTACAGCTAGTTAAATGAAGCCTGATAGAGATGGACTGAAAAACTTAGATCCAAACAGGACACACTCATGTCTCTTCGGGCCGTTCTTGGCATCATTTGTGTTTTGAGTGTCCATACATGTCTATTCATGTGTGTATTTTCAGGACTCTGCCCAGAGTGTTCCAACAAACTCAATTACCATCACAAGTGAGTGCCAAATGTCAGCCTCCTGCAAGCACCATGCTGGTTTGATAAACATACATGGGCTTATTTTGCCCTTGCTCGCAGAGATAGTATATTAGTATGTCCTGCCAGCTAGCTTTATCCCATTAATGTAGACATTACCAAAAAATCACGTAAACCTTAGACGTAGTCTGTGTGATATGTAAATTGTTTGCCCAAGGCTTGGGGGCGGGGGGGGCATAGCTTAGCATTGCTGGTAAATTCTATGTCGGACTTGTTGTAAATATGAAGTCATCCCTGTAAATGTGCTCGCTGCACATTCTTGTGTTCATGAGAAACAATTACTGTATTTTTGGCAACACTGAATTATTTGTCACAAAGCCTGAAATGGCACAGCTACAAGCACGCGTTGTATTTCTTGTAATAGAACCATTGCTGTGTACATCACCACCAGTTTGTGTCACTTTTTGACTTCTTACACTTCATACTTGGGGGAAGTCTTTATCCAGCAGTGGATTGATCATGGCTGATGAGGATTCTGACAGTGAAGAAAGTGCGTGTTTAAGAAGTTTGTTGTACGTAGAGAGAAACAGCACTGCACGCTAGATCCCTTCTGCACTGGTAAAGCCACGCCGTGTCCCATTAGAAGAGCCAGAAGTGACATCATAGAGCTTTACTTGAGTAGTCTATGGGGGGGGTCTCTCTTAGTCAATCAACCGTGCTTGTCAGATTTTTGGGTTCTATCCTAGCATACGATGGCAATACATTCAGGAGCTAAATGCCACTGTTGAGGTCTGCTAGCCACGATAGGACTTCAGAAGAGATATGTAGTTTTGCTCTTCCTCCATTGAAGGAGCGTAGACTCCAGTGTTTTACTATATGGTCCGTAGCAGGAGTTGCATGGCTTCGATCGTACTGTGCCTTCCTTGTCTCGAAGTTTCCATTCATGAACAAGATGTACCGTTAATGGTTCCGCCAGTGTCTTCGAGGAATGCCAATGCCAGGATGAGGTTTGATGTTTGCGTCTCGAATGAGAGGGTGTTTATCCTTGACATCCGCGTAGTTCCACTCTGTTCGGCAGCGTTCTTCCAGGTACGGGTGAGATTCTAGAATGGTTACTGCAGCGCGGTCCCAGAAGGGGGAGTGGGAATTGACTTTGTGATGAGCATTGATTGTTGAGGTCTTGCTTCATGGGTAGGTGGTTGCTATTTGTAAGAAAACGTGTAAACTCCTTTGCAGTTTGCACGATGTCTCTGTGGATATTTGGTTGCAAAATGTTTAGCAGAGCAGGGCGCCAGGGGATTGGTGTCGGTTTCAATGTTCCAATGATGGTGTGCATTGCGTTGTTTTATTGTGCATCTTGCAGTTTAGTGTGCGTGCTTCCGTACCAGGCTACGGTAGTTTAACAACACATCAGCTGAGGTTCCCCAAATTGTTCCTGCAGGTTTTATTTAATTTTTTGTGGTTTGTTCACTGCATGTCTGAAATATCAAGGTACACAATGGAGCTGAACTAAATTGAGCAGAAAACCCATTTGCTCTGGGTTTATATGCTATCTTTCGTGATCAACTTCCCATATACATTTTTTGGTTTGAGGCCAAGGATTCATACCTAAGCACTCAGTGGTGTTCTCAGTGTTTTGGTAATGAGAGCAGTAGCTTCATGATTCATCCATCCGACAGCCTTTTGGAAGTTATAACTCGACATCAATGTCACCACCCTACGGTAGATGACACATTTAAAATGTTGATAAAAACGCGTAAAAATAAAAGCAACCAGTATGTAATTTAACTTCGAAGGGCTGATATAATGAGAGTGTACTTTCTCTTCTCTTTGGCATAACAAGGATTAAACTTGCATCCCCCCCCCCCCCGCGATAGTGGCTGGTTCCTCTGTTTGTGTGGTCCAGCCGGTAAAATTGCTGATGTCAGCTCTGAAACATACAGGGACTCCTCTACTTACGAACTTTCAGAGTTACGAACAAACCTGTCCGTATGTCCAGTTGCCTGTTAGGACCTAGAGTCGTAAGTTCAACCACCGGGCAATAGATGGCGGTGGTGACAGCTACATCTGCACAACATGAGGAACCAGTGGCATCTACAAGAGATTATCCAACGTTTAAAGCCATTCCCCGTGTTTAGTGTATATGCCATACAACATATTTAGAATTGACAGATGTAAAGTTGGACTTACGAACAAATCGACTTACGAACAGACCTCTGGAACCTAACTTGTTCGTAAGTCGAGGAGTCATTGTACTTCCTTGTTGATGGACATCGCACCCCCCTAGTGTTCACTGTGACCAATACAAATTTGCTTCCTTAAGACATATTTAATGCGACTTAAAAACGTTCCATAAAAACACAGGATTGCTTGCCAGACACTTATAAAAGTATTTAATCTGCTTTTAAGTGCCTATTAAACACTGACACAATGTGCAAGGGTATGGCATGGCATACAATATTGCACTTTCATTCTCAATTTTTGTAAAATATAACTGTCAATTACCTTATCAAGAACTAAATGCCCATTCGAGTTCTTTTACAGAAATAAATGAATGTGTTACTTAATAATCCATTGCGTTGGCAGAAAGAGAGAGGTGAAGAGGAAAAGAAAGGAAGAAAAGGAGGAGGAGCGGAGGATGCGTAAGGAGAAGCGGCGTCGCTCCCACCACGGAGAGGGGACTCTGTCAGACACCGTGGATGATGAGGAGGGTGAGTCCCCAAACACTTGTGACTTGCCAACTCTCTAGAACATTCACAACAACAACAGTTGCCATTCGTCAAAAACAACAACAGCCGCCATTCGTCACAAACACACACACGCATTTATTCACAATGGCACATGTGGGAGCAGTCTTTCATTTTGGATAGCCCATTGATCCAGAAAATGTTAGGAGTTGTTGCTTGTTAAACAAAGAGCTGTTGTGCAAGGAAAACCAATCCAAACACACTCCTACCGGATGCCGATTTCAGCTCATTCAGCCTCAGGGAGGCATAGGCCAGCATCAGAATCCATTCGAGGAGGTATTTAACTGTATCATAACACCGTGCAATAAGTCCCATGCCGCCAACTCACCGTGGAATTTAAACACTTGTATATTCATACAATCCTCACAAAATATGTTCAATGATTAATGATTCTGATGAGTGCCATTTAAACCCGTATTTCCATTCTTCAGGGTCTTCTTCGGATGAGAGCAGACAGCAGGTCGATGCAGTGGCAGAAGGTAATATAACCGTCTTCATCCCTGTTGTATTCGTACTATAATACTCTGTTTAAAAATGCAAACTTCATTTGCTTCTCCATAATACCGGCATGACTAACAGCTTTGTGTTCTGATTATACTGGATCATTAACCAGCTGGCATTTACTTGACACTTTATGGCATGAGGGTGGTATTGTTTTTGTTAGATGATAGAGTTACAAATTTTTCTTCTTAAACATTACACATGTCTTCTTGCTGACACTTTAATTCAGTAGTTTGAGTCATTGCCTTTTTAAACTGATGAGTTATCTTTATTGCACAGAAAACCTGTTGAATATATAGTTCTGCAGGGACGTTTATATTGTATTGCATCTTCATTGCAAGTAATGTTTAAATGTGGGTTCTGTCAAACTAAATAAACTCACAATGGCCTACGTTAAGAGTTTCTATTTTTTGCTTTGTCAGAATAATGAGCCAGTACCATTGAGGCCTTGGGTTCACAGTATTTGTCAGCTGCCTGACCTTCAGCCAGGTTTTTATGTGTACCATATTGATCATCCCGCCCACAAGGCTGCATTTGTTGTTTTCTGAACGTTAACACATGCCGCGCTGTGTACGTGGTGGCAGGGTCTGGAGCAAGCAAGGAGCCCAAGAAGCCCAAGGAGATGTCAGAGTCCGATTACTGGAAGGGCCCAGTGCAGGAGACCGAGGAGAAGTGCAGGTCTGTACAAATCTCTACTTCCCCGTGACTCGTACACGCTATGGCATTCAGCGTCATCATCTGTACCCACGTGTCACATCTACACCCATCTTTATCGTTCTCTACCCGTTTAGCCCATCTCTACCCATGTTAATTTAACTGTACTGGTATGACCGTGCTGTATCCAGTCTTGCGAAGGTTACATTTCAACAATAATCATGCCTTTGACTGATGGGTTTCAAAAGTAACTCCAAATAATCCTATGTTTGGTCTTTTAAAAGTGATGTAATCTCAATCATTACTTTCAGTCATGGTCGCTTTTCGTCAAGTTAACATTTTATTTAGTTTCCGTAACTTGGAGAGTAATTTTGCGAATCTGTACTATGACTGTAGGCTTCTGCGGCATAAACTCGATGGCAGCTTTCCTATTATTAACCCGTGGAATCACGCGTGACAAGTCTGTTGTACTGTAATACGTTTGTCATGAGCCATGTCTCTACAACTCTTTCCTGATTTTTCGAGTGGCTGTCGCAAGGTGCAACGTGTAACGGATCGTGTTGTTTGTTTCAGGGAGGATGAGTTTGAAGACTACTTTGAGGACATGTTCCTTTGAGAGGCGGCTGCGCCACTCACTCCGCGCTCGGCTGGTTTCCCGCACCACTTGCGGGGGGCCTCCCTCGCCACGTTCGACACAAACTCTACCACGCCACGTGTGGTGCATGCGCGTTACTCGGGAGGCACGTGACCTGGCATGTCAAACAAAAATCATGAACCCATTCTGTTTCAATCAAACTCATTTCACAGAATGACAAGGTGATAGATATGAACTTTAACAGCATTTAATTATACGGCTCGTGTGATGGTAGATTGGAGAAGAGAACACAATTGTGAAAAATGATGGATGATATTGGTCGCGAAAGCCTACGTGTTAAACAAACACAATTGTGTGCCTTTCAAACTGGTCAGTTTTGTTGTTGATGTTAGTGTGTGGTCTAATTGGCACACCTTTCTTGAGGGGAGGTTGGATTGGACTATTAAAAAATATTAGCCTCCAGCTTCTTACGTGCGATGGGTTTCCCCTCAATGACACTCGGAGTGATGACTCCGCCACTTAACGCTTGCTTCCCGCTCTCTCGCACACGCGTAATTAGATTGCGACTGTCGTTTGTGCAAATGAGGCCAGAATTAATGCCTCTGTAAATGCTTAATCCCCCATTATCCTTGTACAGGATAATTGTGATATGAATCCCGCTGCAAGGCACAGTCAAGTTGCAGCATTGTATGTTTACTTTGTGTTAATTTTTGTGAAATACAAATTTAATTTTACAGTTCAATCATCCCAGATTTGTTTTGTGTGTTTCTCTCTGTGAGTGCAGTTAAGTCTCGATTTTCTGTGGGCAGATTATCTGGATTGAGGTTTAACCGTGCTTGCAAAAATATATCTTTACACATGCGATGGAACGGTTGTCTTATTAGCTGCTATTACGTTAAGAAACAATAACAGATGGCATGATAGGGCTTCACCTCCATTTTCCATGGGTATACAATACGTTTCTATCGTCTAATTTATACATGACTTGTGAAATCTTTGTTTTTTTATTTTATCCGGACCCTCTCTCCTTCAGCACCGATATTCGAGAACTGACTCGATTTTCACTTCGCTTTAACACGAACCGTATCGAATCCACAGTGCTGCATGATGTACATATACTGTAATTTTAGTACCAGCTACCTTCGAGGCAACTGTGCTCATTCTCTGACATGCCAAATTTGTGTGTCCCTTTTTGGACATTCACACTTGAGAGTAATCTCAAGTGTGAATGTCCAGGTGTGAACACAAAATGTCATTGAAATATATTACCCAGATTATTTTTCAGAATGTCTGGGCAGCCACTATTTTGATCAAGTTATTAATATGCTAACTGCCGAATAGTATACAGTATTGGGTAAACTGACATGGCCGAGTGATAGCGCGCTCACCACTTGTTGCAAAGGTTTACAGTTCAAATCCAGTGACCGCCCTGATTAATACTGCAGGTGTATGAACTGTCAAAAATATACGCGGTCTGCTTCAGTGTCATGGTCCAAACTTGAAAAAACACCCGGGAACTAATTGATTGGGATTATACAAAGCCAGTATTGCCCGTTCTGGTGGACCACATAGCTTGTGCAATTGTTGATTTCTGGCTTCCTTCCCACTCGCCTGGTTTCCTGACCTAACGAGCCAGATGGACCACATGTGCCCCCCTTTCGTTGGTAATCTTCCTGCTGATCTGAAATTAGTCATGAGAATATCTCAACCTCTGAATTCAAATCAAAACAACCACGGTGAGAAAATGCACGGACACATGAGTGGTGTGTGTAAAATAACTTGGCATGTATACACAACCAGAAAGTCTCGCAAGTTTGCTGAAATTCGACTGCATTTCACGTGCGGCACAAGTGATATTCTGTGAAAAAAAAAGCCTAATGCTATTCGGAGCCAAGAGAATTTGTAAATCACGTGGCAGATCACCCCTTGTGATTGAATTGGAGTCTTGTGCTTCCCCAATTAAAGGCGCACGTAGGCTAAGTCACACGGCTGCTTGTCCCAGGGCCTGCAAGAAAGAGCAGGTTGTGAGGCTGTTGCGTTGAGGTGGGGGTTTTTTCAGGTCAGTTTTGTACTCGCATTTAAACCTCTCCCTAATCCACACACTGCAATGTATGCCCCCTTACCCCTCGACATCATCTGGTGCCCCAAGATGATGGGGTCTGTTAATCAGACACCAAGAGCTTACTAACTCCAAACTCGTTGTGCCCTTGCTGGCGTGTTTCAAGAAGGGGGAGGGGGTTTGAGAGAGCAATGCTATCCCCTTTTTGCTGTCGTAGCGTGCCTCCAGCCCAGCTGGAATATCTGTCTCCGAACTGGGAATAGATCTTGCCATGTGCGCCGCTCCATGGAACAAAAATGCTCCCATTTTACATCCACTTGCTGAAAGTTCAACGATTTATTTATCAGCAAAATGACCCACGTACATTTTTTGTCTACCACCCTCTATTGATGGAGCAATTGCACGCACACATCGCAGGGCCTTGCTGATGAAACTAAAAGTGTAAATCAGTCCAAGGCTGTGATTTAAACAGATGCTGTTTGGGAAGAATGTAATGTTTCAGCGGATTGTGTTTCACATGTACTGTCTGCATATCTGTATGTTTGTGAAGCAGTTGCGGAACATTGTATTTGATCCATGCATCGGTGTGATGTGGGAATAATACTGCGATTGTTTAAGAGATGATTATGGGTAATTGGAATTGTATTTGGGCTCTATATTAAGTTAAGGTCAGTGTTGAGGTACTGGATACACGAATCAATTCATTTTGAAGTGTGAACACGAACAGGTCACGCCTCCATCATATGGTACATTTCCATAAGGTTGTTTACACATGGAATCTCACTGGTTTTCATGTATTGGTTTTAATGGCATTTACGAATGTACTTCTATCGAAGTACATTCGTAAATGTGATTGGCAGCACTGCGCCATTGTTCGATATTCATCAGTTCAAGAAAGAAATGTTTTATATTTGTAAAATAATGTACATATTGAGAGCTGTACATATACACATTGAGGGCTTGTAAAAGTTCACGGAGACTGAATAAATGATTGAAGAATGTGCCCATGCATGCTGGCGATAACATTTTGGTATCTACTTTGTCACTTGTGCCATTTGTCCTTCTATACACTTTTTTGATATCGACTTTCTTTGCTTTTCTTGATCTTGCTCTTATATAGTTATTTTGTATTGCGTGTTTCTGTAACTTGCTGATCCGCCCGTACTGGACATTGTGAAAAATAGCTTCATATCTCATTTTGATGCATAGGCCATTCCATGTTGTCACGTGCAATTCCCAATTATCATACACACCCTGAATTACCATTGTCTTCCAGCAAACACATATACTGTACAGTGTTACATTTACTGGCAAAAACAAACCAGATGCCATCTTCCATCGAGTCAATCCCAGCCGGGAGAAGCCTCAAAGCACGCCCACCTACCCCCCTTGCCGAGTCAGATGCCCCATCGCACAACGTCATTCAAACCAGGCAAGAGATCTACTGTGGATAATAGTTACGGCTACGTTTAGCACGTGTCTCGTAGTACTCAACTGCAATGTACAACTGCACCCTTGCATCTGCATGTATTGGAACGCTGAACGTTGCACTTTAGGGGCTGTCCATAAATGACGTCACGCACCTAGGGGGGGGGTCTGACATTTGTGACGGGAGGGGGGGGGTTAAAAATGTGACGTCACATCAAAATGCGCAGCTTTAAATAAATACAGACAACACGTTCTACTTAATTAAATATACTTTTTAATAAATGTTTTCTCCTACAACATCAGAGTGCAGCGCCACATTAAATACGCACTAGGGGTTCTCGTCTGCTTACAGCCCTGAGCCAGTGGTGGACATTGCACGTTTTTTTATGGCGGGGGCAAGTTCATCCATAGGACTGCCCCTGATGGCTTCCCCACAAAGTGGTTACTCATCGACCCCGAGAGGCACGCCGGCCAGGGAGTGAACTCGCCACTCCTGTTACAATCGTGAGCCGCTCACTCGACCGCCTCGCCGCCTTGTTGTCCAGGGTCCCCAGGAGAACCTCACGCCGAGGCTAAGCGGGAATTAGCGGCGGCCGGATTTTGGTTCTTAATCTCCCTGTGACGCGAGGCGCTTGCATGCGGCGCATAAAGCTCGCGGCGCGAGTGGCCAAGCCCAAGGAGCGGAACACAGGAGCCTGGGAGCAGAGCTCCACGTGCCTCCCTCCAGTCCACAGCTTCTCGGTGTGCGCGTGTGTGGGTGACCTCGTCCTCCTAGGTGTGCACGTGTGTGTGTGACCTCGTCCTCCTAGGTGTGCGCGTGTGTGGGTGACCCGTCCTCCTAGGTGTGCACGTGTGTGTGACCTCGTCCTCCTAGGTGTGCACGTGTGTGTGTGTGCTCGCCCTCCTAGGTGTGCACGTGTGTGTGTGTGTGTGCTCGCCCTCCTAGGTATGCACGTGTGTGTGTGTGCTCGCCCTCCTAGGTATGCACGTGTGTGTGTGACCTCGTCCTCCTATGTGTGCACGTGTGTGTGTGTCCTCGTCCTCCTAGGTGTGCGCGTGTGTGTGTGTGCTCGCCCTCCTATGTGTGCACGTGTGTGTGTGTCCTCGTCCTCCTATGTGTGCACGTGTGTGTGTGTGCTCGTCCTCCTAGGTGTGCGCGTGTGTGTGTGTGCTCGCCCTCCTATGTGTGCGCGTGTGTGTGTGTGACCTCGTCCTCCTATGTGTGCGCGTGTGTGTGTGTGCTCGCCCTCCTAGGTATGCACGTGTGTGTGTGTCCTCGTCCTCCTAGGTGTGCGCGTGTGTGTGTGTGACCTCGTCCTCCTATGTGTGCGCGTGTGTGTGTGTGCTCGCCCTCCTATGTGTGCACGTGTGTGTGTGACCTCGTCCTCCTATGTGTGCACGTGTGTGTGTGTGCTCGCCCTCCTATGTGTGCACGTGTGTGTGTGACCTCGTCCTCCTATGTGTGCACGTGTGTGTGTGTCCTCGTCCTCCTAGGTGTGCACGTGTGTGTGTGTGCTCGCCCTCCTAGGTATGCACGTGTGTGTGTGTGCTCGCCCTCCTATGTGTGCACGTGTGTGTGTGACCTCGTCCTCCTATGTGTGCACGTGTGTGTGTGTCCTCGTCCTCCTAGGTGTGCGCGTGTGTGTGTGTGCTCGCCCTCCTATGTGTGCACGTGTGTGTGTGACCTCGTCCTCCTATGTGTGCACGTGTGTGTGTGTGCTCGCCCTCCTATGTGTGCACGTGTGTGTGTGACCTCGTCCTCCTATGTGTGCACGTGTGTGTGTGTCCTCGTCCTCCTAGGTGTGCACGTGTGTGTGTGTGCTCGCCCTCCTATGTGTGCACGTGTGTGTGTGCTCGCCCTCCTATGTGTGCACGTGTGTGTGTGACCTCGTCCTCCTATGTGTGCACGTGTGTGTGTCCTCGTCCTCCTAGGTGTGCGCGTGTGTGTGTGTGCTCGCCCTCCTATGTGTGCACGTGTGTGTGTGTCCTCGTCCTCCTAGGTGTGCGCGTGTGTGTGTGACCTCGCCCTTCGAGGTGTGCACGTGTGTGTGTGTCCTCGCCCTTCGAGGTGTGCACGTGTGTGTGTGTGCTCGTCCTCCTAGGTGTGCGCGTGTGTGTGTGTGACCTCGTCCTCCTATGTGTGCGCGTGTGTGTGTGTGCTCGCCCTCCTATGTGTGCACGTGTGTGTGTGACCTCGTCCTCCTATGTGTGCACGTGTGTGTGTGTGCTCGCCCTCCTATGTGTGCACGTGTGTGTGTGACCTCGTCCTCCTATGTGTGCACGTGTGTGTGTGTCCTCGTCCTCCTAGGTGTGCACGTGTGTGTGTGTGCTCGCCCTCCTAGGTATGCACGTGTGTGTGTGTGCTCGCCCTCCTATGTGTGCACGTGTGTGTGTGACCTCGTCCTCCTATGTGTGCACGTGTGTGTGTGTCCTCGTCCTCCTAGGTGTGCGCGTGTGTGTGTGTGCTCGCCCTCCTATGTGTGCACGTGTGTGTGTGACCTCGTCCTCCTATGTGTGCACGTGTGTGTGTGTGCTCGCCCTCCTATGTGTGCACGTGTGTGTGTGACCTCGTCCTCCTATGTGTGCACGTGTGTGTGTGTCCTCGTCCTCCTAGGTGTGCACGTGTGTGTGTGTGCTCGCCCTCCTATGTGTGCACGTGTGTGTGTGCTCGCCCTCCTATGTGTGCACGTGTGTGTGTGACCTCGTCCTCCTATGTGTGCACGTGTGTGTGTCCTCGTCCTCCTAGGTGTGCGCGTGTGTGTGTGTGCTCGCCCTCCTATGTGTGCACGTGTGTGTGTGTCCTCGTCCTCCTAGGTGTGCGCGTGTGTGTGTGACCTCGCCCTTCGAGGTGTGCACGTGTGTGTGTGTCCTCGCCCTTCGAGGTGTGCACGTGTGTGTGTGTGCTCGCCCTTCGAGGTGTGCACGTGTGTGTGTGACCTCGCCCTTCGAGGTGTGCACGTGTGTGGGTGTATCCGCCCTCCTAGGTGTGCGCGTGTGTGGGTGACCTCGTTCGTGATCCGGTTTTGGCCGCCCCCCCTAGGTCTACTCAGCCTCAAATGAGTACCTGGTGCGGTGTGTAAGCGTCGCTACTGGGGAGACAAAGGCGGTCGGGCGTGACGCTGGCCACCCATCCCCTTGTGTACCGTGCCGACCTTCACAGGTGCTCGCTCAAAGCACTTGCCCCAACAGTCTGTTAAAGGCTACACCGGGGGGGGGGGATCTTTGTCTTTGTACTCGTGCGTAGGGAGCACAATCTGCACGTCCGCTGATCCACGTGGATGAATGTTGCGACTGGTGTCCCGTACGGCGGACGCTGCCTCCGACTGCTGCGCTATATCGCACATGTTCCGTGTCTATCACATCGTACCCTATATACATAACCCACCCAACGCAGAGGGATATTGTGTGCGTTGTTCCGTTGCTGTGTCGTGGATCCTTACACCAACGTGTGTGTTTGAGTAGCTTCTGTATATAGTGCCTGCTTTCGGGGTTGAACATGTTTGTTGTGATATCTAAAAAATGTTTGCAGTGAAATTGGTTGTTCATTTTTGAATCGAGACACACACTCATGAGAGACGAACACGGGATAAGTAAAATCGGAAATAAATAAAGAGCTCGAAAACCTTAAAGCAAAAAGTGTGCAGGGATTCGTGAACGTGCACAGCACGCGCGCACCATCAAAGTCGCGGGCCTGCCAAGGGAGCGTGCCCTGTGGCAGCCTTAATAGGTGATCTCTAACTTAATAGGTGCTCTCTAACTTAATAGGTGCTCTCTAACTTAATAGAACATCAGCGCCGGGGAGAGACAAAGGCGGCCGGGCGTGGTATACGCCAGCACCGCTCCCCTTCGTAGGCGGCGCTCCCTCGCGAACAGCTCACGGGGCATCTCTCCCGGTGTCTCTGCAGGGACGTGTCGCCATGGCGCCGCGCCACGCGGCCTCCTCGCTCCTCGCCCTCAGCCTGGTCGCTCTGCTCGCCCCGGCGCGCGCCAACCGCACGTGCGCGGTGGACAACTTCCCCGTGGTGGACAACTTCGACAAGGAGCGGGTAAGGCGCGGGCCGGCGAGCGCGCGCCGTGCCCCCCTGAGCGTGCGACGCGGAGGCGACACACCGCGCGTGCCCTCGGCCGTGCGGTCCGGGCCGCACACAAAGATGATTTGTAAGCGCCGTTAATGAGGAGAAGAAGAAGAAAGAGACTTTGATCCCACCGTGAGGTGCACGCTCTGGTGACGGTGCTGCAGTTGTTCCGTCACTTACAGCGATGCCGCTCCACCGACATCAGACTATGGCATCATTTGTTCTCGTGAGCAAAGTTGCAAACGCCAGAGCCCGTGGTACCCAGCCCATGTCGTATGCACCTGAGATACAAGACGCTTTCGGTATTTTCGGAGGCAACTTAATTCGTAAAACCGTGGACGCTGGCATTATAATGCGTTGATAGTTGAACGGAAAAAAATGCTTCGCTTAGTTGGCGTGAGCAAGGCTCACGATGAAGTGCGATGGAATGAGATGAGCGGATGTCACGATGTGCCATGGCGCTGAATGTCTGAGTGGAGACAATACATCATGGGGCCTCCAGTCGTGCACTCCGGCCTGAGGCAAAATGTGGGATTCTCAGGTGCACCGATGTTGATCGCGTTGAGACTTGTAGGTTTAAAAAAAAAGATTTTTGTTATTTCCATTGCAAAATGTAACCTATGATTAGAAATGCGTGTTACGGGGGAGGGGGGGGGCGGAGGAGCGCCGCTCACAACAACGAGCGGCGTGCCGGGCGGCTAAAACGCAGCAAGTTGGCACAGTGGGTAGCACAGTTGGTGCATCTGCCAGTCATCTCAGTCACTCACTCAACCCGTAGCATCTGGGTCTGTCGCGTGACCTCCTGTCAGCGAGCCTTGGACAATTTACGTGGCCACATGATGCACCTAGCCTGGCACCAGCGCTGTGGTGACGTCACCACCACGGTGGCGAGTGTTCACTACCTCGCCTGGTATACGGGAGGTCGTGGGTTCGATCCCTACCCTGACGCCTGCTGTATATTTGGAGTTTGCGTGTTTTCCCCGTCGTCGTGTGGATTTTTCTCCGAGTCCTCCGGTTTTTCCCTCCACATTTAGAATCAACATCACGCGTTTAGAGGAATTGGATGATTTGGTTGATATACATTTCCACGTGATAAGCCGCTTCGTTGAGCTATCATTTGTGGCCAGGTCGCTTCTGAAAAAGACCTCCATAGCTCAGTGGGCCTTATCTGGTGAATTTTTGTTTATTAGTGAACGACGGCTGTTGTTATTGTTTTGGGTCGTGCCGTAGTACCTGGGCAAGTGGTATGCAGTCTCCAAGAAGGACCCGGAGGGGCTCTTCCTGCAGGACAACATCTCAGCCGACTATACCCTCGACGACGACGGCAACTTGGTGGCCACCTCGCGTGGCCGTGTCAAACTCTTCGGGTGAGTCGTCCGCTCGCAGGGAGGACGGGGCCGGCCTGAGCTCTGCACCAGCGGTGGTGAATCCACCCAGCGTCTGTCGTTCATTCGGGAAGGGGGGGGGGTCTCAACGGGCTACTCGATGATCACCTGAAATCCATAACCAACAACTTACCCGGATTTAACCCTGTAATACAGAATACTGTTTCGATAAAAAGTACCGGCGTCATATATTGGGTACATGTTTTGTTTTACGTATTAATTTCAAGTCGGGGATATTTATTTGCCATCAGCTGTAACAGAAATCGCTGTCCACTTTTGTCAGCGATTGTCCTGATTTGTCCGGAGAGTCGCACGAAATGTTTAGCGATCGAGCCGCGGGTCGCGATCCACGGGCTGGCCACCACTGTTGACCACTGAGCCCAGCCTCAGCACAGCGAGAACTTGAACTGTGATTACAAACAAAACAAGCCGGCAAGACGATCCATTGAAGGGAGTCAACATTCACTTCAGGGGATTCAATAGGGCGGTGGCTCGATGCTTGGCAGGCTGCCCTGGTTCATGCTGCGGGAGTGTTGAGCATACAATGCAGAGTGTTTAAAAACAATGTTGACACTTGACTTAAAGCTTTCGTGAGTGCAGGAATTCATACTCTTTTGGGTGTTTCGGTAAAGTGACACTTCTGAGAATTTGCAACAAGACCACAATAAATGTACCTCCGGGCCCTGGAGACCACCTGGAGAAGATTCGAGGCACGTGTTGACAATGATGGCGGAGAAGTGGAGACTCTTTGACTTTTTGAAGCTATTAACATTACATTTGTTATCATGTTATAGTGTAGTATTGTCCGTTCTTTTTCCCATTAAAAACGATAGTCCCATATTAGTGTTAAAAAGATGTTAAGCACTCTGTACGTGCCTTTTAGCCACAATGTGTGTGGCAAGGCGAGGCAGCGTGCTTGGTGCTGCCGCAGACTCTCTCTAAATCTCTCTCCCTAAATCTCTCTCTCTAAATCTCTCTAAATCTCTCTCGTCCGTGCGAGAGTCTCGGCTGACGTGCGGTCCCGGCCTCGGCGTGTGCGCCTGCTGGGTTTGCCCGCAGGTTCTGGGAGGCGTGCGCTGACATGGTGGCCTCCTACATCGTGGCCAAGCCCGAAGTGAAGTCCAAGATGTTCATGAATTACCAAGGGCTCGCCAGCTACCTCTCCAGCGGGGGTAGGACCACCCGCAGGCCACGAGCACCACCCGTCCATTGCAGAATGCCTTTGCATGCACGCAGCGTATGGACGTGGGAAAGCTGTAACTGATTATGCTGAACACAACATTGGCAATGTTTTTGTAAAATTATTATACCAATTATGTAATTTATTTAATTACTATTCATCAGATTCTGCGGAAAAAACAATGATTTCGATTTGACCATTGTGTCTTGCCTTTGTAGACGATGACAAAATCATATTACTCATTAGATATTGATGAAATTACTTTAAGCTCTCACAAACCAAGGTCCGATTAAACTTGTATTTATAGCGGAATGTCATACAGCGACGTTTCGCTGTAGCTCCCTGCGAAATGTTGAACCCAATCAATAATCGTTGTGAGGTTGTCTGTGTCGGGTGGAGGAGGGTATACGACACACGTTTTGCGATTCATAAATTATGAACCACGAAAAAAAACCATTTCAACAAACGGCAGAGGACTCCAAAAATCCAGACCCCATCTCGCGAACGTGAGCACCGCGTCCCGATCCGACTCCCTCCCCGGCGTCCCAACTCTCTTGCCTCGCGTCGCCCCGACCACACCCCCCCCCCCGCCCCCCCGCACAGGAGACGACTACTGGGTGATCGACACAGACTACGACTCGTACGCGATCACCTACTCGTGCCGCTCGCGCGACGAGGAGGGTCTGTGCGCCGACGGCTACTCGCTGGTGTTCGCGCGCACTCCGCGCGGCCTGCCGCCCGGCACGCAGCGCATCGTCCGCGCGCGCCAGGACGAGCTTTGCCTGCTGGGCCACTTCACGCCGGTGCTGCAGAACGGTGAGTCGGGCCACGCGGCGCTTCGACCGTGGGCTTCAGCTTCTTCACGTGGTGGCGGGGAGTGTCGCGGGGAGCGGTTCGTGTCGCGGTTTCGCTGCGCTGCGTCTACGAACCCGGCGACCCGCGTTCGATTGCCGCTCACGGCGGACACCCGTGACGATTATTTGCAACTGTCCTGGGCTTCCCCTGGGTCGACTCAGCCTCAAATGAGTACCTGGTGCTGTGTGTAAAACATCACCACTGGGAGAGACAAAGGCAGACTGTTGGGGCAGGTGCTGTTAGGGAGAACCAAAAAAGGCCGGCACGGTACACCAGGAGTTGGTGTGGCCAACACCACGCTCTGCCGCCTTTGTCTCCCCAATGGCGATGTTCACACACCACACCAAGTACTCATTTGAGGCCGAGTCGGCCTAAGGGAGGCCCAGGACCGGTCCAGATAATGGTCACTGGCACAACAACAGCCGCCATTCGCCACTAAGTGACGGTAACGTCACCACGGCGCTTGTGCCAGGATCGGTGCACTCCGAGGCCACGTGAAGTGTCGAAGGCTCGCAGCTGACACGTCACGGGACAGACCCAGCAGGTGCCATGGGTTGACTGACAGATCCCTTGCTGTGCTTTAGCTGCCTGACCACCAGCCCGTCATGTGCAGCGTGATCAACCTATCCAGTGTAAGTTTGAGGTGTGTGTGTACTTTGTGTGTTATTTGTGTGTGTGTGTATATTGTGTGTGTGTACTTTATATGTGTTATTTGTGTGTGTGCAGGAGCTTGCCCATGAAGCAAAGGAGGGTGGCAAGGTGGGCGGAGGAGCCCTCACCACCTGCAAGATCTGCCCCAGTGCTCAGCCGACACACACAACCATAACCAGAGATGTGCATTATTCAACATATATCGACATTATATGATTGGGTATTGTGCATGTAATGATATTCAAACATACAATACATAGGTGAGAGGCTATATATAGTTGTATCCTCATCAGTCCTCTGCAAGTGGTGAACGTTCGGTCTATGAATACATTTTCGAAGAATTTGGTCAATTTTACTGTTTTGTTGTTTTACTGTTGTGTCCACCCATAACAACAAGTTAATAGCAATATTCGTGTGATTTTGATTTGAAGCGTTCGTGACTGCAGGAATCCATACTCTTTGGTTCGTTCGGTAAAGTCACGTAGGTATAAAATAAAATAAATCACGACGTTTCGGGCGCAACACAAGCGTTTGTCATCAGGTGGGAAAGTATGTTTATTTTATACCTACGTGACTTTACCGAAAGAACCAAAGAGTATGATATTCGAGTGATAGTATATGCATCATGCCCTCATGCTTATGCATTATGAAACTAAAAATAAAGAAATATTGAACACGTGTATGAAGATGATGATCTTTCCTTTGATACATCAAAATACAACTTCAATCCATTTCACTTTAGGTAAATTCAAGTCTTTTTGTGAGATTATTTCTATTCTCTACATGCAGGATTATAGGTGACACAAATGTGAATCCTTCCTCAGTATCCATCTCCTGGACAGTGAAACTACTCTATTCTCCAAAATGCTGGACTTTGCGCTTATAAAACAGTTGGAACGCTGCTCGGGTGATATATTTACAACAATGTCCGGCCTCTCTTTGCCTTCGTCTTTTTCCCTTCCACTTTAACAACGATCGACAGCGCCTCCAAACGAGGGTCATTCGAAAAGTATCAAACACCCCTCCGCAATTTTCAGAGAGCAGAGGTCACACAAAACTGCAGTCGCAGTGCCTCGTGTTGTGAGTGACCGCACGCTTGCTGTGACTGACCACAGCGTGTGGGCAGTAGTGGTCACTGATGGCCATAATTCTCACTTATTATGTTTTATTTTTATTATTTTATTACTTCCCTTCTACGTGACTTTACCGAAAGAACCAAGAAGATGAATCCCTGCAGTCACGAAAGCTTTAAATCGATACTGTACATGTATTTTAAGATTCACACTATGACGGATTAAAACACATTCGACAATGCTGCGCTTACCAGTGATCTGCAACAACTATTGCAGAGCAGAGAATGCTCAGATGTCTCTTGCTCAAAAGAAATGAGGAGGAAGCGTCACCATGCGTTGAGACGCTTCGGAGATGTCTAGTTCTCACCCTGTAAATAGTGTCTCGCGGTGCGCCAGTTGGATCAATAACCCCGGCAAGCTTGGCGTGTGCCAACAACGTTCGTTCAGCCCCGCCGTCTGCAGCCCTGCGAAGCCCAATGTGTGAAACACGTCTCGTTCTCTTCGCTCGTTGCCACAGAATGTCGTCTTCGAGCGTATCCCTCTTAGCATCACGTGACATCCATGCCACGTTGCATGCTCTTTTGATTTATCGTGCAACCACTACAGATACATAGCCAAGGGAGAGATGCTGTGGTGCAATGATTATTCCCACATTGGATTTTCAATCGAAACTCAACAAAGCACGTGTGTTTGGTGATGCTGCACTGCGCCACGTGTTGCACAAGCGTCATTCACAAACCCCCAACACACTCGTCGACACCGATGCATTGAAATAAACAAATATAACGAGCAACATTCGTGAGTCGTGTGAGTCTTTCTTTTTATCCAGAGGTCAACGGGTCGATTCCATCTCCCGGCGCGGCAGCCGCAATAGCAGTGGCGAGTTCCTTGAACCCTTCGCCTGGAATCCGCCCGTCAGTCTAAAGGGTTCGTCACCGCTGCGGAGGAGATCGGCGGCAGGTCGCGTGCGGTGCGGTGATCAGAATCTTTATTTAGACTGGAGGAGGAATCCGATGAGCTATGAAGCTCTTTTTCACACATGTCCGGCATGGGCGGGTCAGCAAGTTCGGTGTAGGTGCCGCCACCTCGTCTTCGTCGTCTTCTTCTGAGCCGTCTTGGCCAGCGTGCAAGACGTGGATCGATAGCTTCCAGGGCTCCCTCTAGGGGACGCCTTTTCCGCCAGCGGTGAGGCGAGCGACCAGAGTTCTGCACCTTCACCGTGAAAGTCACCAACGAGTTCCAATGGGTGACTCGGACCGTAGTGCCGTGTGTACGTTCGCCCGTTCCAAGTCACTGCATTCTTGACAAAAACTCAATTCGATCACCGGCTACTGACGATGGGAACCGGCGAATCGATGGAGAAGACGGAGAACGGCCACCGGTTGCGGGCTCGGCTTCTCGCCACGAGAGGTCGCTGCTGCGGCAGCCGCGAGCCGTGCGGCTGCAGCCGGAGCGCGGTCGCCGCTTGTGGCGGAGGTTCGCGGTTCGAGTCCAGCGGTCGCCCCGGTTAATACTGCGGTGTGCTGGACCCACAATAGTTCTAATGACACTACGCGCCGCCTGCATCGTGTGCCGCAATCGTGGTCTAACTTTGTCAAATTAAACGACACCGAAGATGACTCAATTGGGATCACACCAAAGCGACGATCATCGCCCCCTATACTGACAACACTTTGGCAGGACCCTCCTGAAAAAGAGTCTTGAGACTCAGTGATTATAATGCTAGATAACGATGATAGATCATGATGATAGATGATGATAACTCAGCGCACGTGCTGCTGGTCGGGGTCTGAGTGAGGAAGAGGGGAGGGGGTCAAGCTGGAGGTGGGGGGCAGCTGGAGAGGGGGGGGGTCAAGCTGGAGGTGGGAGGCAGCTGAAGAGGGGGGGGTCAAGCTGGAGGTGGGGGGCAGCTGAAGAGGGGGGGGGGGGTCAAGCTGGAGGTGGGGGCAGCTGGAGAGGGGGGGGGTCAAGCTGGAGGTGGGGGCAGCTGGAGAGGGGGGGGGGGTCAAGATGGAGGTGAAGGGCAGCTGGAGAGGGGGGGGGTCAAGCTGGAGGTATGGGGCAGCTGGAGAGGGGGGGGGTCAAGCTGGAGGTGGGGGGCAGCTGAAGAAGGGGGGGGTCAAGCTGGAGGTGGGGGCAGCTGGAGAGGGGGGGGGACAAGCTGGAGGTGGGGGCAGCTGGAGAGGGGGGGGGGGTCAAGATGGAGGTGAAGGGCAGCTGGAGAGGGGGGGGGGGACAAGCTGGAGGTGGGGGCAGCTGGAGAAGGGGGAGGGGCTCGCGGGCGGAGTCGCCCAGGCGGTGGGAGGGGGGCGGTGTCAAGGGGCGGGGCCCCGAGGTTCCCGCCCACGTGGGCGCCGCCGCCGCTGCCGCGGGCTGAGCCGCGCAGAGCGCGCGGTGATTCCACGGCGCTCGAGGCGCAGGATGAGAGCGTGACCAGGGAGGCCTCACCTCCTCACCTCACCTCCTCACCACCACCTCCTCATCGCCACCTCCTTCCCTCGCTCTCTTGCGCGGCGTGCAAGGCGCGGCAGGAGCCCCCGGCGGGGATGAGATCGCCGGCTGCGGACGAGCGCGGGAGGAGGCGGCGGCGGCGTGGCGATGAGTCCCGGCGGGAGCACGCGGGCAGGAGCGTCCTCCTCCTACCCCGGGGCTTGAATCCATTTGTCTGCCGCTCGCCTCCACGCGGGGCCCACGCGACTCTGCGCCGTGTTCGCTCTGCGTAGTGGGGGCGGCGTGAGACTGCGGCGGGGAGCAGCAGCAGCAGCAGCCCGCCACTTGAAGACGCGAGCCGACTGCGCGTTACCGCTACACGGCTCAGCTGTGAACACGGTGGGTTTTCTACAAAAAATACTTAATCGATTAAGGTCCCCGCACGACCGGGGCATCCAGCCATGCGCCACGCGACCGATACGTTCCTGGGGCTTTCTGAGAAGACCTCGAGATGGGATGGACCCTCTGGGGGGGGGTCTCGGTTCGGCCAAGGATGCCCCTCTTAAACATCAGCAGCAGCAGCCGTGGTGTCGTCTTGTAGGAATGAGGAGCGTGGAGCCACTGACCGCCACCACGCGTGCGAGATGAACACAACGGGCCGTGCCCACCACCACCACCACTGCCACCACGACGCGTGCGTTGCAGCCGAATCATGAAGTCGGCGAAGGTTTGGCGAGACGCGTCCGAGCGCTCGCGCAAGCTCGGACCCGAGCTGCGTCGCGTCGCGCTCGGCGTGAACGGCAGCGGCCTCCTCTCGCTGCCCTCGGCGCTGCAGCTGCAGCAGGAGGTCGTGGACGTGCTCGACCTGGGCAACAACGCCCTGGAGGAGCTTCCCGACGCCCTGGCCCAGCTGCTCGCCCAGCTGCAGGTGCTGGTGCTGCGCAGGAACCGCCTGTGCTCGCTGCCCGCCTGCGTGCTGGCGCTGGGTCAGCTGTGCGAGCTCGACCTGAGCCACAACCGCGTGGCGGCCCTGCCCGCCGACCTGCGGGCCTTGAGAAGCCTCCAGAAGCTGTGCGCGGCGCACAACCGCCTGCGCTCGCTGCCCGACTCGATCGGGGACCTGGGCGCGCTCACGGAGCTCGACGTGAGCTTCAACGAGCTCGAGACGCTGCCCCGGCGCCTCGGGGACCTGCGCCGGCTGCGGGCGCTGGACGTGGACCACAACCGCCTCGCCGCCTTCCCCGAGCAGCTGCTGGCGCTGGCCGAGCTGGAGGAGCTCGACCTGTCCGGCAACAGGATCGAGCGCCTGCCCGAGGAGGGGCTCCGCGGCCTCGGCAGCCTCACCGTGCTGTGGCTCAGCAACGCGCACCTCTCCGCCGCCCTGCCCGACGCCTTCTGCGAGTTGCGCCGCCTCGAGAACCTCATGATGGACGGCAACGAGTTGGAGGCGCTGCCCGCCGCCTTCGGGCGCCTGCAGCGGCTCAAGATACTCAACCTGTCCTCCAACCGCTTCGCGGAGTTCCCCGCGGCGGTGACCGAGCTGTCGAGCCTCGAGGAGCTGTACTTGAGCAGGAACCTGCTGCCCGCGGTGCCCGAGAGCGTCTCGCTTCTGCGCAAGCTCACCGTGCTCTGGCTGGACAACAACCGCCTGCGCTACCTGCCCGACGGCCTGGTGGAGCTGGGCCAGCTGGAGGAGCTGGTGCTGCAGGGAAACCAGATCGCCATCCTGCCGGACAACTTCGGCCGGCTGGCCAACGTCAAGGTGTGGAAGATCAAGGACAACCCCGTGATACAGCCTCCGTACGAGGTGTGCTTGAAGGGGGTCCCGCACATCGCGGCCTACCAGAAGGAGCTCTCCAGCCAAAGGTCCGCGGCGAGGCCCAGGCTCAAGCTGGTGCTGTTGGGCGCCGAGGGCTCGGGGAAGACGACGCTGAAGAGCTGCCTGACGGAGGAGAGCCCGGGCGACGGGGGCGCTGCGGGCGACGGGGGCGAGGGGATAACCGCGTCCCACTGGGAGACGCCCGGCGACGCCGGCACCACCTTCGTGGTCTACGACCTCTCGGGAGCCCCCCACTACGAGCTGATGCACCAGTTCTTCCTGTCCCCCGGCGCGCTCTACCTGCTGGTGGTGGACCTGGAGAGCTACGTCCCCGCGGCGTTCGACGGCGCCGTGGGCTACTTCTTGCGCCTGCTGGGCGGAAAGCTGCCGGGCTGCGTGGTGTGCCTGGCAGGGACCCACTCGGACGGGTGCAGCGCCAGCGACCTGGAGGAGCGATGCTTGGACATTCACCTGCGCATCGCGCTGCAGGAGCTCGGCGACTGCGCCCTGTTGAGGACTTCTAAGAGCGCCGCGGACGCCGCCATGCGCGGCGAAGGCGACGAACGCCTCCCGGACCCTCCGGGTCCCGAGTTCCACGGCGTCTCGGAGATGAACCTGGGCGTGAGGAGCGCCAGACTGGGCTTCTTGCTCAACCACCGCCTGCAGATCCTGTCGCCCGTGCTGCCCGTCAGCTGCCGCGCCACCCAGCCCGGCGGCGGAGGCCCCGGCGGCGTGGCGCGGCTGCGCAGGCGGCTGCTGTCGGTGGCGGCGAGCGCGGACATCTTCCCGGACCTGCACCGGGCGCTGCCGGCGTCGTGGCCGCGCCTGGAGCAGCTGCTGGGCCGCGCCGACCCGGGCCCCGGCGCGCCCGCTGGGCCGCGGGGGGACGCGGCGGTGCGCGCCGCGCTGGGCGCCGGCCTCTCGGAGGAGCGGCTCCGCGGGGCGCTGGCGCATCTGCGCGCCTGCGGGAGGCTGCTGCACCTGGACGGGCGGGAGGAGGAGGGGGAGTCGGGCGACGGCGTCCTGCTGCGCGGCCCGGCGCGGCTGCTGGAGGCGCTGAACGCGTTGTGCGAGAGGCGGCCCGCGGCGCTGCTGCGCAACCTGCGGCGCGCGTCGCGCCGCGCCGACGCGGACGTGCGGCCTGCGCAGCTGCGCCACTGCCTCCGCGGGTTCCTGCTGCACGGCCTCCTGCCCCTGCCCGCGCTGCGCTGGCTCCTTCAGCCGCAGCAGCAGCAGCAGCACGAACAGCAGCAGCAGGAGGACCCGGACCTCATGCTGCAGCTGCTGGAGCGGCTGGGGCTGTGCTACCGGGTGCGGCCGGGCCGAGGGGCCGGGGGAGCAGCCCTGGGCAGCCCCGCGGGCGGCCCGGGGCCCGCGGGCAGCGCGGCGGGGACGTGGTACCGCTTCCCGTGGAACGTGCGGACCGAGGCGCCGCCCGCCGAGGCGTGGCTCAACTCGGCGGGGCTGCTGGAGCAGGCGTTCGTCGTGGAGCAGCTCACCATCGAGTTCCGATTCCCGCTCTTTTGCCCGCCCGGCCTCTTCTCCAGGTAATCATCTGAATCAGAATCTTTATTTAGACTGGAGGAGGAATCCGATGAGAGGTAAAGCTTTTTTTCACAGATGTTCAGTGGGGGCGGGTAAAAACGTTCCAACAACAAACGGTTCAAAAACGCGATAGTTGTGCAAATGACAAGAAAGGTAAACAAATCAGCCCAAAAACATACAAATAAAACTAAACCATCCCCATCCTACTAGGCAAAGCCCACTATTTTTCAGAAGCGACCTGGCCACAAATCACGCAGCAGATTTGTCCGGCCAGATAACCACCGCCTTCATTTGAACTCTGCGATGGATGTCTTCGGGTTGTACCCGCCTGGTTTTCTGCACGGATATTCCATTCGGTTCCCAACACCGGGAGCGAAACGTCAGACATTATTACGAAACAAACCTGCGGTACAAATCAAATCAGCTTGTGTTCTCGCTCGCTTGACTGCTGCATAGGGAGATTGTGAGAGAAAAATGACAGATTGGGGAGGTATTTATCCAGAAGTGGATTGATCATGACCCTGGAAATTCTCCCTCACACAATCTCAAGACTTTTTCAGAAGTGTCCTACATAGCTTAAACAAATAATGGTTTTTAGTTACACAAGAAAAGGTATCTCACTGAGTCGAAAAACTTTTGTTTAGCAGGGTTCTGAATTGGGATATTAGGCTCTTTCCATTTATGGGTGTTTGGCATGTGGGAGGAAAGTGGAGCACTTGGAGATAACCAAGGAGGCTGAAATAGGTGAGACTCCAAGCTGAAGAAAGTTGCTGTACCACCCATCACCTGGCCACCTCTCATCTCAAGTCTGTAACACCTGCTTTTACTCAGTGGACACACTGAGGCCGATATGGTTGTCATAACATAAAGTTGACGCACAAGGCTTTTTGTGGTGTCATTTGCAAAATCTATGCCCTCAGATCTTGACATGGTTCAATTAGCGTACACAACTAAATCAATTGGCATCAATTAACTTAACTGAAAATGTAAAACCGATGCCCCTGGATTATTTGTCAGTGGGCTTAAATAAAGGACATTGAATTGATATTTTACACGACAGATCCTGAACATAAGGTCACACGGAGAGCAGTTTTGTGGCCTGCATCAGTTTGATGAGACCAGGTTTCAGGCCACAGTTTGGCCACTCTTAGAGGAGCTACAGGGCCCGAGTCTTCCATTGAGAAGTTTTGCTCTTTTACTTTTTCACACCGTGGGACACGTGGCGTTTCTCCGACTATGATTGTCTCTTCCCAGGTTGGGCACTATTAACGTCAAGGCACGATGGCTCTAAATTCCACAATAGACGGCAGCGAGATAACAACATTCAGTTGTGCCTTCCGTGAAATTCAACTGATATCCCATATAGTTTAGGAGAAATAGCCATTCAAAATCTTCCTCATAAAACTACTTTTAGAAAATGTGACCAACTTCGGCGTGCTATGCACTTGTAGTCTCGTCGTACGTGCCGTGTATGCCCTAGCATTTATTTGAGTTGACCAAAATGTACATTAAAAATAATCTAAGGCGCTACTTTGTTAATGACCAGCGTGTGTTTTAATTAATGCGGGTTGCCACTAGCTGCCCTGACCAAACGAAGGCAGATTTAGCATTCTTTATAAATGCCTTTAGACTTGGCCCAATTAAGATAACTAGGTAGAAATGTGCCAAGCACACACGCGTGTCTTGCACTGCCTGATATCATTGGTGCCGCAAAGTGCAGAAGCAGCTGCTTGCTTGTATTTACAGTTTACGACAGACTAATCCGACGCACCTTGCAGGTGCCAATGCGCTAATGTGCTCTGCTCACAGGACGAATTCTCGACGCGGAAGGTGGTCTGCTGGTTGGCCTAGGGAGCTGGATGATAAAGCAGTTGATGAATGTGTAGAGGGTATGCGTGTCAGACGTGGAATGCTAAGAGTTTGTGGAATGTTTTAAGACTGCCGGGGCTGGTGTGTGGGTGGTTCCAGGGAGCCAATATGATACTTGTGTCAGAGAAGCACTGACATTCTTGTTTGAGTCCAGACTTCCACTTCAGATTAAGCCTGGCTTTTTCTAATAAACCGACCGTTTTAGCCGGGTTACCACTGGCTTCACATATAAATCCCATTGTGCAAATGGGTTTTCCACTTAATTTTTCAGTCAACTTTGAGGGCCTGTTTGGTGGATGGGCGCACCGTGGACCGCTCGCCTCAGCTGTAAAGCAGCTCTTAAATTTACAGTGACCCCAAAAACATGACAAACTAAAGCGTGTTTATTTAAACACAGTTGCCGAGCACAGGCCTCGAGCACAATCGCAGTGCTCTGGGGGGCAGACGACAAATCTCCGACAAGTGGCCCAAGAATATTTGGTATTACACATGTCAGCCTCACCAAACACCGTATATCTCTATTTCCTGACATTCAGTCAGCCAACACGTACAGTACAATATAGGAGCACCGTCTAGCGTTGAGCGAGAGAAGCTATTTCAGTGGTTTCACAAGTAGTTCAGTGGTGTTGCCTTGTGTGGTTATTTCCTGACACGATGTGATTATTCCGCTGAATGTAGGCGTTGCCAGCGGATGTCTCACCTCATGCCAGATATCCAGCGCCGTAGGTATATAATCGGTGTCCGCACACGTAAACACGCTAATTCACAGTAACGCCCACCGTGTTCATAAAACTAACAGTCGCAGTCAGCGGAGTTTGGGGGCAGCGTGCTGGACGTGTGGATTGTGCGGCAGCGTCGAGCGTCCCGTGGCCTTGTGGCTGAAATCGCGATCGCGTCGTGCCGCCCCCCCCCCCCAGGTACAGCGCCCGCGTGAACCCCCACGTGGTGGAGCGCTCGGACGGGCGGCACTGCGTGTGCGCGCACCGCGGCAAGGTGCCCGTCACGCTGAGCGTGCGGCGCCGGCGCCGTGGGTCTTCCCGGGGATCGGACGTCCGGGAGGGAGATTCCTCTCCGGCCAAGCAGCAGCAGCAGCACGAAGATGAGGAGGAGGAGGAAGAGGAGGCTAAAGACTCGGAGCAGCCAGGAGGAGAGGGAGACGGCTCGGTAGCCGGCGACGTCGGGGACGGCGCGTCCGCGAGGAGCGGAGGCCCGGCCACCGTCTGCATCGCGAGCCACGCCACGCTGGCCAACGTGTGGACGGCCTGGCAGGCGGTGCTGCCGCTGGTGGAGGAGCTGAGCGCGCTGCTGCAAGAGTGGCCCGGCGTCCACTACACGCTGCACGTGCTCTGCGCCAAGTGCCTGCGCCGCGGGTGCCCGGACCCACACGCCTTCCCCGGTGAGTGGACGCTTCGGGCGGGCGGGCCGAGTCTCGATCGCGGCGGCGCGGGGGGCTGGCACGCCGTGGTCACGCGCTGCTGCTCTGGAGAAAGCGGCCGAGGCACGCGTCCTGTGCCTGCGTGGGGCTCGCTAAACCGCCCAATGTCGCGTCTGCGGAATCAACTGGCGGGGAAAGCGCACGGTAATGGTTGACATTTTAAAACGTTACCGAATTTTTCCTTCGAGCTGGTGGCCTCAGCGTGTCCACTGTACATGCCTTCTGTTCGACCTGAATGATAATGTGAGCGTCCCATAATGCTGTGCAAACTATTGTCTTTTCGTCATGGTGTGTATTTGTTATATGTCTTATAACTTCTTCAGCAATTTATTAGTTTCCTTTAAAACTCCAGATTTAGTTTCAATTTTTTACATTTCAAGGACAGTCTTTGGTTCGTGGCTTTAAAAAGCGTTGTTATATATGATATGACAATGAAAGCCAAAACGTGATTCTCTCTGAGACAATCGTATTTCGTTTGGTGAGTGGTAGGGGTGGAGTGGTGGGAGGGGGTGATCAGCATTTTTTATACGTGCGTGCCGAGGTTGGCGAGTGAGCCATTGCGGACGGCTTCTGGAGTAGCCGGGTGGTGAGTGTCTGAAAGGTTGCCGCCAGCAAGCGATGAGGGCGTTGCTGCAGCGTCGTCTCCACGGTTCGAGACTTGGTAACCGCTGTGCCACCCGGATGGCTGTTCCTGATTTTCCGCAGGTGCAGGAGATGGGTACAAAAAGAAAGTGAATAAGAATAATTCGTGGAAGGAATATTGTATTCTGTGGACATGTAACGAGAAAACAAGAGACTGATAATTTTGAATGTTTTCGGCTGGGAAAATTGGAGGTACAGGAAGCTGAGGAAGACAGCGAATTAAGTACAAAAGATAATTGAACAATTGGATGCAACAGGGAGCAGTGCCTGATGCAAAGTTGTTGAGTAAACATCACGGGCAGAGTTGAACGGAAGGAAGGCCACGATCGCTGACGTCTTTGAAAAAGGACACGGCGCAGAGAGGGAGAGTGGGGAATAGCCACAACTGCTGTGTGGCCATCAGTGACTGTGGCCATCAGGAGCTGTGACCGTTGTTCCAATTCGTCAAACGCCTCATTGAGCAGACTCAACAACGGAGATTCTCGTAAATTCTGGTCCACAAAAATCGGTTGAGTGAGACAGCTCTGAACGCCTCATTAACCGATTGATGTTGCATATTAAAAGTGGGCAAGAGTCCGTTCAGCGCACGGACGTCTCGGGAAAGCCACGAGGACTCCAGGACACAATGGCATGGTTATTGGATGCAGGAAGAATCTATCACGGGGGAACAGCTTTATGCAAAATCAATATGAAACCAAAACTTTATTCGTTGCTGCAAAATAACCAAAAAAAACTATTCCAAATTATTCAAGTAAAATCATTTAACAGTTTATTCAATATGGTAAGTCAATGTTGAAGTAATTATTTTTGCAGAGTAGTAAAAGTAAGTGTGCAATCAGTGAATAATAGACAAACCACTTTAATTCATACGGGGGATGTAAGCAGATCTACAAAGCACGGATCGTGGAATGGACTGGCATTTGAGAACCAGTGATGTGAAGAGTTAAGGCGTCACCACGAGTGCCGATGCGCTGCAGCGTTGGAGCAGTGCTCTTGCAGTCACGTGCAGCCCCATCCATAAACGTCTTATTGGCATGCGAGTGCAGAACACGGGCGGTAGAACTGGTCATCAGAGAGGTTGTTGGTCGCTGACTAAGCATTCTCCTGTGCTCCTCGCTCGAACTAGCACCTCGGTAAAGGACTCTCCGACTGTTTTAGTAAATGTTTTAGTAAATGTTGCATTTGGTTTGAATGTAATGTCGGCCACTGCTGAGAGTGAGACGTTGCATAGTGTGCCCAGCGCTTAAATCGGCTGTGTCATGGAGTCTTCCCGCTACCCCTCTTGCCGTGTGTTGGAGCTGGAGCTCGGCCGATGATAAATGCGATTTCTGTTTGGATTGGGAAGCCATCGTTTTGTACGGTCGGCGGAAAAACATCCGGTCAGTCGAGGGACTCTCTTCATAGCTGTGACTTCTTGTGTAAATATAAACGTAATAGTTTTTACACGTTGGAATTTAGTCGCCTAAAGTGACCCCCTGGGTGCTGCATTGGGCGTTTCTTTTCACCACAATTTGCTGCACCCAAGAGGATTGTGTCAATCAAAGACTACTTGAAAAGTAAACCCCTAGCCCTCGGTCCGTGTTGGGCCAGGTGGCTCTACGGCAGGGCCAGCGGCTCACAGTCTGAAGGTTGCGCGGAGTTAAAGTCCTCGTTTGAAGGGTGGCTTAAGTCCATCACCCTTCCGGGATGGACACCAGTGCCGATTGGCTTGAGCTGCCCCAACGCAGTACAATCATCGCTGCCCCAACGCAGTACAATCATCGCTGCCCCAACGCAGTACAATCATCGCTGCCCCAACGCAGTACAATCATCGCTGCCCCAACGCAGTACAATCATCGCTGCCACGCTATCACACCCTCATTGTGCCCAATCTCATCACATCTCTGAAGCTAAGCAGAGTTGAGTCCGGTTATTAGCTTGATGGAAGACTGCCTGCGAATGGATGCGAGGTATTGATAGGTTTGGGTTGCGAGGTGGTCGGTACCCGGCGGGAGAGCTATAGATTCTTCAGTCTGTCTGTGCAGAGCTTGATGTGTACGGGGTTTCTCGGGCCACTTTGAGTTTTCTCCCCCATGCCACACATTCAATAATGCAATTGGTCAAACATCAAAATCCATGTCCTTCCTGAGCAAGTTTTGAGACCCAGCGGAGCCTTCATAGATACATGAGGGATGTTATTGTTGTTGTAGTTACTGTTGGGTAGGGGCTCGGGGGCCGCCGTGAAAACGATCCGTGACATTGCAGATGCCTATCTTTGGTAAATGTGTTTTTGTTGTTGTTGCATGTACACGAGATTATTTATATCAGATGAAAGTGCTCCTTGCAGATTGTTTACACCATTGGGTCCAGATCTGTCGAGAAGCACTAATTTACCACTGCATAGAAGCAGCGCAGATGTGAAAAGCAAGAGCCGAATCGTAGATTCCGCGGCCGAACCGATGAGTACGAGGCACTCGGCGTTGCAGCCGTGCAGGCAAACATCGCGCAACGGAACGCTTTGCCAACCGTCGCCCCTTAGACTCGCTTACCGGTAGCGTGACAAACGTTAACTCCGCATCCCACGATGTTCTTGACTGGAAATCTCAACTCGATATCTCTACCCTTGTGACGTTTCGCTCTTTCCATGCGTCGGAAGGAGACTTTGGTGGCACTCGAGGCTGCGGCGCTCCCGTCTCAAACACCCGGGCACGGCTGACTTGTCGTCGGGCAGTTGCCATCCTCAGGCTCACGCCGCCGACTTCATCGCTGGCGCGACGCGGTGTATCCCCAGTGGCCAGCGCTGTGCCCCGTGTGGCGTCTGGATCAGACTCTGCACGGGTGAGCAGGGGGGGTTGCAGAAGAGCGTTGCACTTAGACGCGCTCCTCACTCTCCAGAAGCACGCTTTATTGATCGGGGTGGGGGAGGGTACCAGTGGGCAAAGCCGAGATGATCTCGCCGATTCTGATACCTCGCCGAACAGTAGCGGCGAATGTGGAGTGGGGGAGGTGGAGTGGGGAGTTGAGGGTGGAGCGGTGAGGGAGTTGGGTGGGGGCCGCTGGAATGGGGTGAAGGGAGGAAGTAGGGGGAGGGGGCACGAGGGTGGTGGCGTGGGGGGTGAGCATGGGGGGTGAGTGGGGGGTGGTGGCTGAAAAGAGAGAGGGAAGGAGCGGCCGCTCCTGCTGTACCTGGCCAGGTTGAGGCCGAGCGCAGCGTGCGTGCCCGCGTGTCGCCCCGTTGGCGCCCGTGAGCGGGTGTGGAGGGGAGGTTCGGCCGATTTGTTGACGCGGCCGAGGTTTGGTCGCCAGCGTGCCCTGGCACGGCGGACGTGTTGAGGCACCTCGCCAGCACATTGGCATCAAATTGCGTTGGCTCCCTCGGAAGCTGGGGAACATTTTGCTACCTCCGGGTGTCCAAAGTGTTTCCTCTACAGCCTGATCCTTGATCCGCGATGTGCAGGATTTCATGGAATTACTGTTTGTGAATACTAAAAAAGAAGCGCTCAGTCACTTCACCTGGATGATTCTAACTCCATTCGTTGGGTCGGTTGTGGGAGAAATAGTTTTACTGCCATCGATTAGTTACCAATACTAAGTCCTTCATGTACACTCGCACGCTTCATACGCATGCCGATTAGCACGGTTGGCTACGTACGTTGTGATATAAATTGAGCATACTTACGTATGGCTAGTGTATGAAGCAATGTAAATGCTGTCTGACTTGTGACATTTTTTCAGACTACTTGTGAATGGGCGTGCTCTCTGACGGCCTGTGGTCATGACAGATTTGCATGCTGTGGTTGTTTTAGAATAATACTGCCCTTGTTCCTCCGGGCGGGCTGGTGTTTGTGGCGTATCTGTTAATAGTTTTGGGGTTATCACCTTGATCACAGCCGACGTCAGCAACACCAATACGCCGCACTTAACAAATTATATGGCAACCTCGTCTGGACATTAGCGAATGGCACGATGCAGGTAGGAAGACTTGGCGTGTAATTCTCAGCATGCCTCAGTAATAGTGGCATGGGATTGTATACAGAATCAGAATCTTTATATATTCTGAAGACATCCGATGAGCTATGAAGCTCCATGTCACAGCAGGGGCATCTGCAAGGGGCAGACATTATTGCTACCAAACTAGTTTACCCAGGAAAGCCTCACCAAATCTCAAGACTCAGGAAGATCCTGCCAAGTTTCCAGAGGAGAGAGGTTCGTGTTGCTACGTGTAGTAGGACCAATTGTGTAATTTGCAGGTATATATTTTTTCAGTAAATTGCTTTGGAGCTCAGGGAGGAATCCGGAGAACCTGGAGGAAACCCGTGTGGAGAGGGGGGCGGGGGCACATACAAGCTCCACACAGAGAGATGCCCGAGGCAGGGGCGTTGCCTCCCTGCCACCCATCATTATCCAGTTACATTGAACCCCTTATCTGTGAAATCCGTCATCCTCAGAACTTCGTTTCGACCCACGGACTCCCGTGACTTGAGATAACGCGAGCGACCGAAAGGCACGAACACAACCGCTGCACTCGAGTCGCGTACGACGCGGCGCAGCAGCAGCAGCAGCAAGCGGCAACTTCCTCTGGTGGGCGATTTTGTGGATTTTGTGGGGCAGTGGTGCTAACCTCGGGGATATACGGAAAGATGTAAAGCAAACAAAACCCGGTTAGCAGACCACAGCGCCCAAATTTGGGAGATACTGTAAGTCCAATGTTTACGTTTTATTTTGCTAAACACCGCAATGCCCCGCACTGTGTCACTGGCACGCGCGCGGCACTGTGCGGACGTCGCCGATGAGAAGCGACGCGGGGTCACGGCGCGGAAGGTGACCGCGGCGACTTGCACGATCCACGGGAACCGCGTGTTCCCCGTGCAGCTGATCAGCTGGAGCACTGTCCTCCACTGCCGGCACAGGAGGGGAGAGTTCATCAACGTGGCGTGAACACACGCAGCGCTCGTTAGGTTGCATATTGAGAGTCGCGGAGGATTTCTCTCGCGAGGGACGCACCTCGCACCGCTGTGAAACGTCCCGCACTTGATTACACTTGAAGAGGGGGGTGACCTCGCTTGTTGGCACTCGTGTGCATGATGACCTCGCTTGTTGACACCCGGTGAGCGATGGCGCCGCTTGCTTGCACTCGGCGTAGTCGCGGCGAACTCGCACCAGCCCTATAGACACACATTGCCCAGACACCGCGTGCACTCCTTACAGTATTTACAGATGGTGGGGCGGAGTGGTGGCGCACGCGTTAGCGCCCTGCACCATGAAACCATCAATGGCGGATTATATCCGTACTCGTACCGTGCATGCACCCCGCCACGCCTTTCTCAATCTGAACCAACGGAGTGTGGTGAAGTATGGTCGAACAATTCCAGTGACGAGAGAGGTGTGGGCGAGGGCCTTCTCACAGCATGGTGGAGATGACAATGGATCATGGTGATATGATGATGATACATTGGCCAACTCGTGTATGGGGCCCACGATGTTGAACAAAGTTGACGACGATCCATAGCGCTGGATGTCACGTTGCGACAACGTCGATCCCGTATCGCCCGCAGTGGCGGTTGCACGTCTTCTTCGTGCATCTCCTAATGCATCGAAAGCGTTATACAGGAGTCTTAAATTAGCGGAATCTGGAGAGGATTAGCAGGTCGAAAGGTCGGCGTCATGCAGACCACGACCGACCGCCCCCGGATTCCCGCAAGGAAATTGGTGCACGACCGCCTCCATTAACGTCCAGCCAACGTCGTGCGCAACATCTGCCGGACGATCGATGGTGCTGCAACTTGAGCCGAGAGCGATGTCTTAGGAGACGTTTCTGGCTGAACAACATACTGTACTTGACACGAGTGGCTTCTTCAAACGAGATCCCTGACGCTTGCGTTCACAAGTGCTGTGTTTGCACCTTTGTGTGTTCGGGCAGCTGCTTCCAAAGGGTTTTTTTCAGGACCAGTTTTTTGGTCTGATGGCAACTTGTTGTCCCTGCTGAGAATTTATTTTAAGGTGGCATGAACGGTGAATAAAATTGTGATTCTCCAAAGGCTGTTAGCCTGCAAAGTTGGGCTTTAACGGCTTTACATTTTAAACGGTGAGCAACCAATGCAATCTGCCTGCATACTGGGAAGCCTTGGTGGTGTTTAAACACCAAAACACAGAGTTCTGTTAGCGAGCGCCTATGAAGGCCGGCACGGCACACGAGGGGGTGGTGTGGCCAGAACCACGCCCGGCCGCCTTAGTCTCCCCCAATGGCGATGTTTACACACCGCACCAGGTACTCATTTGAGGCTGAGTCGACCTAGGCGAGGCCCCCAGGACCAGTTCACATAATTGTCACCGGTGCTGATTGTGAGCGGGAATCGAACTCGGGTGACCGGGTTCGTAGCGCAGCGCGCTAACCACTCCACCTCCGCTCCCCACTGCACCAGCACGCACACACACACACTCACACCCACACACACTCCCACACACACTCCCACTCACACACCCACACACACTCCCACACACACACCCACACACACCCACACACACTCCCACCCACCCACACACTCCCACCCACACTCCCACACTCCCACACTGTGCACTTAAACACTCATTTGCCGTCAACGTGGCACAATCCGGAACGGTTAAGAACTCTCTTTGGCTAAAAATCAGCCAACACCTGTATTGCATGTGTTCATTGCATGTGTTCATTGTATGTGTTCTAATCGATGCTCTCAGACATCCCTAGAGAGAAGAGCGTTGTGTCAATCAAGTGACTTGTAATGGGTTTGCATTGGGTGGTATGGAGGAAAATAATGTATTTGACAAAACTTGTTTCACATTGGCCGATGCGTAATAAGCAAGGTTAAATCATGGATGTATTCATTCTCTCGGTGTCTACGCCAGGTGCTCTTGCGAGTTTTTTCTGAAGTGCCGGGGGGTGAGAGTTGTATGGTCCGGGTTCGTGTGACGGATCGGTGTTTTGACGCTGAACTGAATTGAACCCGTTTTAATTTGACTGCTTGGCAGCATTGCAACGAAAAGTCTTCTTAACCACCGCAAAACACTTGGGCGCGTCAAAAGCTGCGTAACTTTACAGGATCGGGACGCATTGGCACAGTGCCATTGTGAACGACGAACAGAGCAAAGAAAACCCCAGAATTATCTTGACTTTGAATAAAGTTAGATTTTTATTGAGGGCTCTAATGGCGAAAATTACGCAACAATTTGGGAAAACGAGTCCAGCAATGGAGTAGAGTGTCCACGCTTGTGTGGATGGAGGGTTCCCGGCACAACTGTCGCCCTTCACCGATACAAATGTAACCAGGTGAATGGCCCACTGGTATTGCCTATGTTTGGGAGATGCCTAGGGAATTTTGTTCCATGTCGAAATGTGTTATTTTGTATTTAGTTGTGAGGTTTAAGTAGCTGAATAGCTCATGGGATTAAAACCATATCAAAGCACTGAGCCAGCACCACGTGGAGATATCCTGGGTTTAAAATTCTGACAGCCACCCAAGGCTAAAACCGCATTGCCATTGTAGCGAGTTTATTATCTCATCCTGGTCACCACTGACTGTACAAACACACAATCACTTTAAAACGTCTATTTTTTTTTACCGATTTTATGCTTATTCCACCTGTGAGTGTTAAACATTTCCACTAGAGTTACGTGATGGAGAGGCCTAATTCAGGGGCTTCAAAAGCAGTTCTGTGACATCAACTTCTCAGGCTGTTCAATGACGCCAACGGGTACCGACACAAAGATCCCCCTATCGTCCTAACAGACTGTTGGGGCAAGTGCTGCTAGTGAGCACCTATTAAGACCGGCACGGCACGCGACAGGACTACGGGCAGCACCACGCCCGGCCGCCTTGGTCTCCCTAATGCTGATGATATGAGCGAGCCTCACCAGGTATTCATTAAGGTTGAGTCAACTTGGGCCTCCCTCGGTCAACTAAGCCTTCATTAAGGCTGAGTCAACCGGTTCAAATATTTGTCACCGATGCTGGCTGTCAACGGGATTCTAACTCGGGTGACTGAGTTTATGGCGCAGTATGCCAAATGCCACCCTCCTGCTCCTGCACCCATGCACTGCCACTCACACGCAGCCAGGGTGTCGGGTTTACCATCGCTACGAGCTTCCTGGCTGACCTCGCCTAGATTCCTGCTCGGGAGAAGGAACGGTTCGTGCCAGGTATTGAGCCTCGGGGTGTCGGCAAAGGAACGGGCGGGTCAGCAAGGTTCTGCGCATGCGGTGGCAACGAGGCGCACAGTTACCTGTGGTGGTCTGGCACAAGGGGACAAACGGACGCACGCGTAATTGATGAGTGCCAGGCGTGGTGCGTGGTGGCTGTGCGAGGGGTATACCGGGGACCTGTCCATGTAGGGGGCCCGTTGTCGCCTCTCAAGCTCGCCGCCCCGCTATTTCAGGCTGCCCGGGTAAAGTGTTGCCATCCTGGCGCGAATATCCCCAGGCGCAGCGTTTCCATTGGACAGTGGCCGTGTCGTGCCGAGTTTCAGCAAGCGCCACTTGTCGGCCACACACAGCGATGTCTTCCAGGAGAACGTACGTTGTACATATGTACGTATGTTGAACTTCTTCCGCACCGTACGTAGCCAACCGTGCTAATCGGCAGTGCTTGCATGACCAGCGTTCTCCTGGCCCCCGTGACTGTTCGGCACATCCTCAGAGGTGGAGTACACAAAACTTAGTTTGGTTTAGCCATAAATCATCAAGGTGGTAGACATGAGAAGCTAGTGTGAACACGAGTAGTCGTGTGTGCTGTATTTAAATCCGGTATCTTCCCATGCCGACTCAGTGACCGGACCTGCCATTAGTCCACAGTGATACATACGGATCACCGGCATCTGTTTTGACACCTCGTAACCAACAAGCGAGCTTTTGTGCTGCTCCAGATACCCACGCTGCTGGAGCGGCGTGGATCCCCGTCACAGTGGCTGGGCGGACAAACTTGGAACAAAACTCTTCGGCGGCCGGGAAACGCGCGGAATTGTTTTCTTTAGCGTCTCGCGTTGAGGCCAGACGGAGGGAAGGAGCCGCGAGGCGCCGCGTCCTCGCCGCCCGGGGCTGTGCGTGCCCAGAGCCCGGCGTCACTCGGCCCTCCGTCGCTTTCGCGCTTGCGAGCGTGCGCACCTCTGCGTTTGAGCCGAGGCGCAATCGTTTGCAGTTGTCGGCCCGCGTGTGCTCGTGTTTACGCGGCAGTGTTTCGGGGTAACCAAGCTGAGGGGGGGGGGGGCTATTTAGGTCTGCCGCGTGCTGCCGACCCGCTCCAACGTGAGCTCGCCGTGCACATGCCGCGAAGGTGACTCACTGCGGGGTGCACAGACTCGCCAGCGCTGGTCGAGCCGAGACACACGCACGCAAACGCGCGCGCACGCATTTTAACAAGCAGACACTGGCTTTATTAGGCAAGCAATAGTGCTTGCAGAATTTGGATTTTCAGTCCAGCTTTCCTAGTTTGGTGTGTCTGCCTGCCAGCTCTTACTTTTGTTTTTGAAACCAGAGAGAGGGCAAGCCAAAGATTGTCCTTATTAAGGTGAAACACAACGCGCTGAAGAGAATCCCTTCGATGGTTCAGCAATTTTCACTGTTGTTGTGGGTCGCGTGTGTGCACATGTGTGTGCGTGTGTGGGGAGTGGTAGTGTAGTGGTCAGCGCGACGCTGCGCGACGAACCCGGCGACCCGAGTTCGATTCCCCCTCACAGCCAACACCAGTGACGAGTATCAGAACCGGTCCTGGGCCTCCTCCCCTAGTTTGACTCAGCCTCAATTGAGTACCTGGTGCGGTGTGTAAACATCGCCTGGGGGAGACAAAGGCGGCCGGGCGTGGTGCTAGCTACCCCACCCGCCTCGTGTGCCGTGCCGGCCTTCATAGGTGCTCGCTCACAGCACTTGCCCCAATACTTTGTTAGGCTGTCTGGGGGTCTTTGTGTTTGTCGAAGCTTCAGCAACCAAACTCCTAAGTAATGAACATCATGGACGTCTCGCACACACAGACACACACACACACACACAGACAGACACACACACAGACACACACACAGATACACACACACAGACACACACACAGACACACACACAGATACACACACACAGACACACACACAGACACACACACAGACACACACACACAGACAGACACACACAGACAGACACACACACAGATACACACACACAGACACACACACAGACACACACACACAGACACACACACAGACACACACACAGACACAGACACAGACACAGACACACACACACAGACACACACACAGACACACACACAGATATACAACAACAACAACCGCCATTCGCCACTAAGTGGCGGTGACGTCACCACGACGCTTGTGCCAGGCCATGTGCACCCTGAGGCCACGTGAAGTGTCGAACGCCCGCTGGCAGGAGGTCACGGGGCAGACCCAGGTGCCACGGGTCGACTGACCGAGATGACCGAGATGACTGGCTGATGCACCACCTGTGCCCCCTACTGTGCCAACTTGCTGTGCTTTAGCCACCCGGCGCTCCGCTCGTTGTTGTGAGCGTCGCTCCTCCGCCCTCCGTTGTTGTTGGAGGGCGACTGCCTCCAACTGCCCAGTAGCGTCCTTCACGAGCCTCCTCCACTGAGGCCGATCTTGACACCGCTGGTACCAGTCATCGGCAAGTCCACTCAGCTCCACGTCCTCCTGTACCACATCACTCCATCTCTTCTCTAGCCCGTGCTGCGCCCATTTAGCCCCCTCGATCCGGCCGAACAAAAGCTGTTTAGGCATGCGGTGGCTGGGCATGCGGGCTACATGACCCAGCCAACGCAGCCTTGCCTGCCGGAGGAGCTCACTGATGGGACTTTGCCCAGATCTTTCAAGGACTTGTGAGCTCCTCACACAATCCAGCCTGGTTAAACCCAGGATGGATCGTAGGCAGGCCAGCCTAAATACACACACAGACACACACACAGACACACAGACACACACACAGACACACACACAGACACACACACAGACACACACACACAGACACACAGACACACACACACACAGACACACAGACACACACACACACAGACACACACACACAGACTTACAGACATACACAGACACACACACACACAGACACACACACACAGACACACAGACACACACACACAGACACACACACAGACACACACACAGACACACAGACACCCACACAGACACACAGACACACACACAGACACCCACACAGACACACAGACACACACACAGACACACACAGACACACACACACAGACACACAGACACACACAGACACACACACAGACACACACAGACACAACAACAACAACAACCGCCATTCGCCACTAAGTGGCGGTGACGTCACCACGACGCTTGTGCCAGGCCATGTGCACCTTGAGGCCACGTGAAGTGTCGAACGCCCGCTGGCAGGAGGTCACGGGGCAGACCCAGGTGCCACGGGTCGACTGACCGAGATGACCGAGATGACTGGCTGATGCACCACCTGTGCCCCCTACTGTGCCAACTTGCTGTGCTTTAGCCACCCGGCGCTCCGCTCGTTGTTGTGAGCGTCGCTCCTCCGCCCTCCGTTGTTGTTGGAGGGCGACTGCCTCCAACTGCCCAGTAGCGTCCTTCACGAGCCTCCTCCACTGAGGCCGATCTTGACACCGCTGGTACCAGTCATCGGCAAGTCCACTCAGCTCCACGTCCTCCTGTACCACATCACTCCATCTCTTCTCTAGCCCGTGCCGCGCCCGTTTAGCCCCCTCGATCCGGCCGAACAAAAGCTGTTTAGGCATGCGGTGGCTGGGCATGCGGGCTACATGACCCAGCCAACGCAGCCTTGCCTGCCGGAGGAGCTCACTGATGGGACTTTGCCCAGATCTTTCAAGGACTTGTGAGCTCCTCACACAATCCAGCCTGGTCAAACCCAGGATGGATCGTAGGCAGGCCAGCCTAAATGTTTCCAACCGGCGAAGATGCTCCACTAGGGGGGTCCACGTTTCGCAAGCGTAGAGAAGGGAGGGAATGACCGTGGCCGAGAAGACCTGAAGCTTCGTGCGGAGCGACAGACCAGGTAGCTTCCACACAGCGTTACGCAACCGATGAAAAGATATTGCCGCTCGACTGATTCGGAGTGAGACCTCTGCTGATAAACTGGAGCTGGTCATGAGCACACTGCCCAGGTATGGGAAACTCTCTACTCTCTCCACAACTGCCCCATCACCGATTGGGAGTTGTGGGGGCGGAGTGCCCGATGGTACAAAATACCCAGGCAGGTGCTTAGTTTTGGTGGGGCTGATGGTAAGGCCCCACCTCTTAGTGGCACACTCCAGCCTCAGCAGCAGCGTCTCCAACTCCTCTTCTGAATGAGCAGCTATTACCAAATCATCGGCATACATAACGTGGTTGACCAATAGGGAGCCATCGTTATGTATGCCGATGATTTGGTAATAGCTGCTGCTACACAGACACACACACACAGACACACACACACAGACACACACACAGACACACACACACAGACCCCTCCGGTGCTCCTTGCTGCCCGTAATCTGCGGGAGAAAGCCACCCAAGGTGTCGCTCTTGGAGATGGAATTCTTGATTGAGGCTTGCAAAACCAGACGAGTGTGTGCCTGCGTGTGATCTTGGGGGTCATTTACACACACAGCTTTGGTGGTTACGTCAAATCTGATGAATGCTGAACTTTTAAGGGGACAAGACAATTACAGTGACATTTTAAAATAATGGCCATTGTGTTTTGTACAGCTCAGTACAGTATATATGGGGCAATGCGTGAACATGGAAATACAAACCAGTACATGCCTAGTAGTGCAGTGTCTTATTCTGTAACCGTATTAGGGCAGCGTTGACGAGTTCTTGAGTGTCTCACGAATATGCTGGTTGCAAGGGATGATGGTTCTCAAATTTTGGAGGTCGACTGATTTGTGTTGTGAAAAAGTATCAGGATCTGTGGCATTCTGCGAAATGGATGTTGATAACACCGACGGAAACAGGGCAGGTACGTGCACAGGCGTGATTGCTGTCCTGAAAAGTCATACTTCCCCCTTATTTTGTCCGTTTCCTCTAAAATCATGAACATGTTATAGTTTAGCTTTGGCAACTCGTGTTGACCCATGGCTCTTATTCAACACGTCGATCAAGAAAAACACATTTGGTGAACTACTGACTCCTCGAGGCTCGCGTTGCGGTGCGTGCAGGGCGCAGCGAGCGCGGCCACGGGCTCGACGCGCCGTCGTGCGTCGGCGCCGTCGTGCGTCGCTGCCCCTCGTCTTTGTTCAAGCCCCTTTCTGGGGACAATTTTAGTACGGTCGTACGTACGTTGAACTTCTTTCGCACCGTACCTGGCCGGCCGTGCCGATCGGAGGTGCGGGGGGAAGGACAACAAACTAAAATCGCCGTTCCTCAAGTACGGCTGCTCAAGATCACCGTACCTTGAGTACGGTTGCTTAAAGTACGGTGATCACGAACAATGAAGTTTAAAAAAAATTCTGCATAATATCCAGATGCACGTCAGTCACCACGTGAATATCAATAGAGTTTGCAGCGTGCGGGCACCCCGCGGAGTGAGAGTTGAAGCGTAGCTGCTCCACCGACGCTGGAGATCTCGTGGCGTCGGCACAGGGGAATGTTCCATTCAGCAGTGGAGTAGAGAAAGGCTATTCACCTAAGCCCTGTCCTCCCCCTCCCCCCCTTGCCCTGTGCGCGAACGCACGAAGCCACCTGGAGACGTTTGTTTTCACTCTGCCATCACAGCGCTTCTCCCCTGCATAACGTGCTTGTTGAACGGCCCCATGGCATCTGAAAACAATCCCTAATCAGCCACAAGTGGCTACGGCCAGAAAGCCTTGCCGTTCCGTGTCAGCGATATGGAATAGATCTGAACGCAAAGATATATTTATTCAGAAAATTGCAAACAGATGCTCACGATTTGATCTTATGGGGTGGGTGGGGGTGCCTGGTCCCCAATTACAGGGGAAAGGCTTTTTTGGAGGATCAGTTGGAAGCAGGTGATGTCAGTTTTTGACTGTGGACTTCACCGAGCCACACTCAGAATGTGTCCAGAATGCCGAGTTTGAAGGTTACCACTGACTACCTCCGAGTGCTGCTGGGATTGTAATGTAATCCTTGAATAAATCAGGTGGAAATGAATGACGCGTTTATTTAAGTGAAATTGCACAGAGGGGAATGTTCTCCCAGAGGTGGTGGGATGCTCTTGACAGAGTGCTGTCCTAGCACTGCTGATGCCCACAGTTAAATCCAGATCACTGTCCTCGAATAAACCTTGTTTCTAAATTGTACACAGTTTATCGTCGCAGCTCCATCACTTAGGACTAGACCAACATTTTATTTTTTTACTGAATTCACTTTTGCTTAACATTCAGGGCCACAGTTTATGAAAAACATAGCAGATAATGTGCATGCACCGAACCAGTATTTACAGAATCAGAATATGTATTCATACTGGAAGAAGCCAAGTAGTGTGCGGTAAGAGAACATGTCCAAGTGAAAGATTTAGCATCGATTGCTCAGAAGAGTAAAGAGGGCTTGTGGTGAGCACATCGTTGCCAGACGGGATGATGCCTGGTGGTTGAGACGAATGGAGTGGCGTTCCAAGCAGGCAACGCGCCCGACAGGATGCCGACCGCACAGCGGGAGCGATGAAGTCGGCCCCTTTGCAGGTGCCCCGATGGTCTGTTGCCATCGCAAGCCCGGGAGAGACGGCGATGGGAGGGAATGGCTTTCAAAAAACCTGGCGTCACATTCCTTCGTGTATATATCGCGATTGCCAAACGTTCGCGAAAGGCAAACACTTTACATAAGGAGAGGGCCTGCAAATTGCCTCCAAGCCTCGTTGTTTACACGAGAGGCGTTTTCATTTGCCTGCACACGAACTGTAAACTCTTAGCCCTGGGTGGTGGAGTCAACGCGACTCTGGGTGACTTGGGTGTTCGTGTGCACCGATCATGGGTGCGGGGAGCGTCGGTGTCGTCGGTGGTGTCAAGCAGACGGACACGTTGGTGCCGTGTGGACTCGGCCGTCTCCTTCCGCTGTGCCCGGTGCTGGGGCACCGCACGGCCGATTGCGATGGAATCCATCAGGCTGTCGCACCGGTTGTCAGTACCGCGTGAGAAGCCGGGTGAGCTTCGGTGTGCATTCTGGCTGTCAGAATGTGTGTGGATAAAACTACTGGGAGTGGCTGGGTTAGCTTGGAATGCCGATGCCCCGTGTCAATCCACGGAGATCTTGGGTCACCATTCGGGCGGCCACCTGAGGCGAAGGTGACGCGTCAGCGCGGTTGTGCACCACTGCTGACGCAGCGTCACCAAATAATGAGATTACACCGGATCATCGAGGGCAGTGAGTTGGTGGCTTTGGCTCTGTTATCACACTGTTCCAAAACAGCATTGTGCGGCACATACACACATAAATAGCGCAATTACTTTAGCATTTACCAGTTTAATGGCTTACTTGGCATTTAAGAAACTGGTGAAATGATCCATTCTTTATGACCTAAAAAGTATAGTTAGGATGTTGGGTTAATGTACATCCTTTAAAAATGTATTGAAAGGGACTTTGGCATCCGTTTGGAGTGAGTCCCCATTGTGTTGTATAGGTCACCAGTTCACAGGGGCCTCCAGGAATAAGAATGCATCTCTAGGAGTAAGTAAGTACTTTTATAAACGTGCAACTCTCTTTACGTAGGTTGCCACTCGTGCGCAATGGCACAAATGGAATATTATAGCTGAAACACTGAATAATTTTCGAGTACAGTATTAAATCTCAGAATTTTACAAAACTGAGATACTTTTCTTTCGCACGTGATGTGTAACGTAAATGACGTTGATAATCAGGAGTTGTCAAATGAATCGATTCTCACAGCATTTGAATACTAACGAGGCAACATTCAAATACCATGATACTTTTATACGTGAGTTGAAAAATGCATGGTTTGCCTTTTCTAACGTTTGATCTAAAATGCATTCATCCGCAGCAGAGAGAAACATCTGTGGAAAAAGAAGCTGAATGAAACTGTAATGGATTCATTGAGATGTTGGGAATAGGTGCCTGGGTGGCTCATGGGGCAAAGCCCCTGTGAGGAAGGTGTTTGAGGCCAGCACTGCTGGGGCCTCGTGCTGCCCACCAGGTCCTTGACTGTCGCAAGATGATGGCTTCAGTCCACTGACCTGGGGAAGCAACACTCATGAATGTTGTTTTTCACGTCTTGTTGTAGGCCTATTTCCACTTCTGAAGGATGTATGTATGGTGAATCACTTTCCACGCAGCATTATGGATTGCTTTCTAGTAATTTATAGTTAAAATAGACATTGATGAAAACGTGAACGTTATGAATTGCGCATTGTGGCAAAGTGATGCCATCTGCGGCTCCTGGATTTGGCACCTCCTAGGCCCTTTGGTCGTCACCGATAGCGCAGTTGCGCCGTTATTGGCGGTACAAATTTGAAAATGTATTACGCTAAAGATACACACACTGAGAGGATTTTGTGAATGTTGGACATGCCGAGAGAGCCAGGGCAGGAATGCGTGAGGGAGAAGAACATTCCGCCAGCGAAACTTAAACAAGCATTGGTGGACACTGATGCATGGGTTGCGTGTGACTTGAAGCATTCTGTGACGTCGAAAGCGGATAGCCCCAGTGTCTGTGGTTAATTTACACGCCGTGGCCCTGAGGCTATTTGGGGTGATAAGGGGAGTTTGTGTGTGCAGCTGCATTCCTCCGTGTGATAAGAGTTTAGGGCCATTGTCGGTACCAAATGTCAGCCCTCTCCACAGGCCCCAAGGCTTCACGTTCAAGGCCTCGTGCTCCTTCCCAGTGCCTCCTGCGTGGGCACGCACCCCCACGTACCCCCCTTCCCCCAGTCAACTGTACCAGTTGCAACTCATCAGTCGGTCGATTGCATTGATTTTTTTCGCTCGCAATGCACGAATGGAATTGCTCGTCCGTCTGTCAGTTATTTATGATTCGTGCAAAGCGGATCCTGATTTTCCCTTGAGGCTCATGGCACGAACGAGACTGAGAGAATAAGACGGACTGTAGATGCAAGACGGTACAGACGAGACAAAATAGAGACGGTTCATTCGATGAATTGCGGCCCTGAATTGTACGTTCATCAAAGCGCAAGGTGCTCTGTGAGTGTATTTGCGCCAGGTACTTATTTCAGACGCTGCGATACTGCAAATATGCGGAACTCTGCCCCTATCTCAGTCGAAATGCCGACCACTGCCTGGTTGTCTTGAGCAGATTCAAAGAGCGAGTGCTTACTTCTATTTAGTTGTTTTAACAATAAATTATTATTATTATAGTCAGATTATCAAATAGCATCTAGTTTGACCATACTTCACCAAGCTACGTGAGCCGTGGCTGGGAATATGGAGCTCAAGTCGCCATGCTCCTAGCTTTGTGCACTGACCACTGTGCCACCACTCCACCCCCAAGCCAGATGAGCCATGCGAACATGTCATTTCATTCAACATGTAATTTCATTTAACATGTCATTTCAGCCCTGGAACGAGACAGTAGTGTAGGCTTGCGGTGTTGGGCGTGATGTGAATGTGAAGTTAGATTAGCACTCGACTTGTGTTCCACAAGCCGTGCTGAAAAAAATAGCGTGGGGCCCTTATCATCATCATCAGCAGCAGCTCATCATCATCATCAGCTCAGGGTTCGATGCTAAGGACCATGGGAGATAGCTGTGGGCCAACAGCGACGTTCTGAACCAAAGCCCAATATCGGATCCCACCACCGAACCCCCGTGGTGTCAGCCCCTTCCCCAAAGACAACGGAGCCCGGCACTCAATGGGATCCGCACGGCAAACTCCGTTGTCCGGCCACCACCTCCGTGAAGTGGAAACGTCAAAGGAAGCTCCCTCGTCGCGACTGTGGAAACCCTCGTCAGGCCATCGGGCGCATTCTCAACTTGGGAGCGCCTTGCGAACTGTGGAGCAAGCTGTTAATCACTGCTGTTAATCACTGCTGCTAATCACTGCCACCTTCACAAATTCAACGGAGGCAGCAGCAGCAGCGATGTATTCAGCCTCACCTGAAGCTGCCGCCTTGCTGTCAAGCTTGCCCCTACATCCTTCCCTTGCCGTTCAACAAAGCCGCCGCACGTCATGAGAAGTGGGCTCCGATCCCGTAATTCGCTCGCCATGCCTGGGCACGCCACTGTGATCACGGTGCTTTTCGCAGGGACGCGGAGCTCCAATTCCCACGCGCCCGCTCGAGTGTGGACGCCACCACGCTGCGTCCTGTACGCACTCGCCTGCCGTGGGATGTACACGCGTCGTGTCCGCGGTGCTTTTGTGAACGGCGAGCAAGCAAATGTGCCCCCCGTCATTGATGGGGATGCCCGCGACTTGGCAGCGGTTGTGTGACCGAGCGCAAATTAGCACGGCCGATCGCTCGTGTGTCTCTTTAATAGCTCCGGCGCGGAAAATAGTGGAACCGGAGCAATAGAAGTGAAACATGAACAGGCGTTATCATGTCGATGGACACTCGGGCGTTGTGTCTCAAGTTGTCTCCAGCGACCGCTCTAGAGACTGCTGCGATCTGGATGCAGCCTTCTGATCGCTGTCTGCATCGCCTGTGTCTCCGTCTCCTCCGGCGCAATCTCCACTAAGGCCCTGTCTGTTCATGACCCCTGTAGATGGATTTCTTTACTAAACCTTCCCATTACCGTTCTGTATGTTTACCTCAATTATCCACTTGTGACGTATACATGCCACACGATTGTGATGTTTGCTCTTGTTACATCTGTACATCTAAGGTACCTTCGTTTCTTAAGACGAGACAGTAAAAGACAAATTGAGTAGTAGTAGTATTAATAATGCTAAGTTTGTTTTTGATGGAGCGCCCTTGAGGCCGAGGGGAGGTCTCTCAGCGCGGTGCATCACCACTCGCTGGTGCCGGGGGGCCCCGCTGGTGCCGTGCGCCATGGGGGGGGGGGGGGAGGCAAATCGCGAGCCGATCTCCCCCCTCAAGGTGCTGGGAGCCACTACAGCGGCCAAAGGGGGCTCTGGAGGAAGGGTGCGAGGGGCTGGTAACCCCTCCACCTTCAATTGACTTATCACTGAACCACGTGTGTGTGTATATATAAAACATCTAAATATCAAACTAAGCTTGTGGCCAGCACCAAAGGGCGCTCTCGTGAGAACGCCGTCTCACAAATTATAATCCAACATCCACGCCGCAGCCTTCCGGCCATTGTGGGCGTTGAGTGGTGGTGGTGCTGCTGCCTCTGTCTCGCGGGATGACCGCCCTCCTTCCTGCCATCAACATGCGGGGAGGTGCTCAACGGTCCGTTCACGGAACGCGCTCTGAGCACTCAGCCCGGCGCGCACGCACGCGGCGGTGCGCACGGGCGAGCCGCTCCGCGCAGCGGGCAAAGTGCCCGGCACACGTCCCGGGCGGTCTCGAGATGCCGATCCGTGCCGCTTCGTGTGTGTGTGTCGTCCCAGCGCGTGTGTGTGTCGTTCCAGCGTGTGTGCCTGTCGTGTCAGCGTGTGTGTGTGTCGTGTCAGCGTGTGTGTGTGTCGTGCCAGCGTGTGTGTGTGTGTCGTGCCAGCGCGTGTGTGTGTGTCGTGCCAGCGTGTGTGTGTCGTGCCAGCGCGTGTGTGTGTGTCGTGCCAGCGTGTGTGTGGGTCGTGTCGTGCCAGCGTGTGTGTAGGTCGTGTCGTGCCAGCATGTGTGTGTGTCATGCCAGCGCGTGTGTGTGTCGTGCCAGCGCGTGTGTGTGTCGTGCCAGCGCGTGTGTGTGTCGTGCCAGCGCATGTGTGTGTCGTGCCAGTGTGTGTGTGTGTGTCGCTGTAGCGTGCGGCACGTCTCTTCACGTGTTCGTTGACACGGATGAGTTGGTGTGTGCATGTGCGTGTGTGCCTGCTGCGTGTTGCAAGCACGTGTGTTTGTACTTGATCGTCTTGGCTTGCGCTCGCCAGCGTTGGCGTTCCTGAATTCACGTTGTTGGACTAGGTATCTTGGCCTGTGCTGGGCGCATTGATGAGCATGTACGTGAATTGTGTTTGTTTTAATTGATATGTTGGCTGGCGTGTCTTTGGCACTGTGTTTGGTTAGCAGTGAGTAGTGTCGGGGTGACTGCTGCTTGTATGTGTGTGCTGCTGTGTGGGTGTGCCATCGGTGTGTGTTTGCTGGATTATGTGATACATGTTGTGTGTGGTAAAGTTATGCAAAATTTCACTCGCTCAACGATGAAATCAATAGTATGTATGTCCAAATTCTTTCGCACCGTACGTAGCCAACCGTGCTTATCGGAGGTGCATGCATCAATCCAATCAATGAACGTTTATTGAGAATTTCCTGTCTCATTTTTATTGTTTCTAATTTTTTCTGTCTCGTTTGTACAGATTTAGTTGCTCCACGATCCGAAATGCAACATTGGCATATAATTAGCGTAGAGTCGTAAAAAACTTTGTGACACGCATTCACTTGTGCCAAGTGTTGTGAGCATCTGATTTTAATCGGTGAATCGATTCACCCTTACAAGTGTCGCGGAAAATATGATTTTGTGTTGGTGCGGGGTTATCTTGACCAGCGTGCATTTGTTTTGTTGGTGTTGTGTTCGAGTGTGTTTGTGTTCATGTGTGTGTTTGGCCCTGGCACAAGCGTCGTGGTGACGTCCCCGCCACTTAGTGGCGAATGGCGGTTGTTGTTGTTTGGCCTTCATAGGTGCTCGCTAACAGCACTTGCCCCAACAGTCTGTTAAGGCTACACAGGGGATATTTGTCTTTGTTGGCGAGTGTGCATACTATGTCTGTGTGTGTGTAATCATGGGTGTCGATGTGTGCATGTGCGTGCACGCTTGGCTGGTCCTGTCTGCTGAAGCTTGTTCACCATTGTGCTGCGTTGGGTTATGAAACGCGCAGCGAAATGTCACTGTAGCTTGTTGTGGTCTGTCACCGTTTTTAGTCAAGACCGCGTCGTAACGTGAAAACATTTGAAGAGAATTGTGCCATTGACTTTATCCCGTGTTCAGATCCGAAGTGAAAACGCGAGAAAATCGTGGGCAGGCCATGGTGAAAGGTGGGAAGATCTTGTGAGGGATTTATTTTGCTCGCTTTGTCTCGGAGCGACTTTGAGATGGAAATATTTCTCCTTAGCGAACCTGCCTCACGTTATTTTCCATCTCGGGTTGTCTCGCGAAGCACAATGACGATGCCACAGGGCCGTGAAAAGTGTGGCTGCAGAATTGGAACTGCTGCTGGCTTGCTGCAGATTGGCCCAGTGGCAAACATTTTCACCTCTCGGCCATCCATCTGGGACGCTCCACCACAGAGTGGCCGTCGCTTGCCAACAGCATGCCCCGGACATCGTTTGCATGAACATAAAGTAGCAGACAGAATTCGTGTCTATTAAGAGCATTCTCCGCAGTCCCTTTATCAAGGAACTTTGAATAGATTTGAATGGACATGACGTAGTCCCGGAAGCAAACACAATGACCATTGCGTTCCGCCCATCGCAGTCAAGTCGAAATCTCAAACTTGTTGAAGGCAGCAGTGCCCAGGAGCACCCAGAGGGCCACCCTGAGTGATGCTCCTCCCTCTCACCCCGTTGGGAACTTTCCGCACTTAATTTAATCTCTTAAATGACGTTCATTTTATTTCAGCAGGTTGGAGCCCATTGCGGGTAATTATCTTATTTTGTAATGGTACTTGCGTAACTTTAATCACATACAGACCTCTTCTATTTTCCCCCACATCTAAAGTTTTGCAACATGTGAACTTTTAGTCATTTGGGCTTTATCACTAATCATCCGATTAGGGCCTGCTCCTATCAATGGGATCGCAAATCTTAAGGGTTTCTCAATTCCCCTTCACAGCACACGCCACACTCCTGCGGAAACGGAAGAGACGGCAACCAGACCTGAACTACACTGGATACGGGCATCGTAGGATTAGTGGGGCTACGTGGTGGGCAGCAGCAAAGAGCTGTGCAGCAAAACCCATGGTTGTACCGCACTTCTGTGCTTCCCTTCAACCGACCCGCACTGACCGGCGTGGCGAATTGTGGTAAAATAACCCCCGTGACCCGCACGGCACGGGGAGGCCGTCATCCAGCGGTGGATTTGTCAAAACGACACCGCGCATTTCCTCACTTTGTTCGTACGGCGTGGCCGCGCCGATCCCTGCCGTGCCACGCGACGCTCCGCCGTGCCTCGGCCGTGAGCCTCGCTGCGCCGCCGCGTTGCACCGCACACCCTCTCGACAGAATCCAGGCCCCCTGTGGCGGGGGGGAGGGGGGGGCCATGGGAAGGAAGTGGGGGCACCGGGTGAGCTGGGGTCAGAGCCAAGTCTACCTCCCAGGGAAGTCCCGTCAGGCTGCGTAAACATTCGCACCTCCTCTGTACGGACAGCTGAAACGGCAGCACGGTCGTCGTGGTGACCACAGTGGCGTGTGTTCGTGTGCGCACGGTGCCTGTCGTCCTTGAACGGGACGTCGCATTCTTGTTGCATCTCAAGTGGTCGTATTTCGGCTGCTGATTAAATAAATGTTGGCAAATATGATGATGAATGTGTTTGTGCACGTCCATGAGCTGCCAGCCAAATCCATTGTGTCATTCACATTTGAAGTTTATGTTTTATTTTCACTCGGAATGTTTTTATTTTCTAATGTGTGAGTGTAAGCTTAGATGTAACAACTTGGCATGGGCTGTATACATCTTACCCTTTTGTCTAGGTGCAATGCATTTTGGGTTGGCTTTTTTTAAATTTACCTCCATGACCAAAAAAGTCAAAGTCGCAGCCCTGCAATTGCTTGCTCGCACCACTGCTGAAGGGCCTTCAGGAGAGCGAACCCCAGAGGGTATTTGGCCTACTCTTCCACGTTGACGAGATATGTTGGAAGAGGTGGGCGTACCCACACTTTACCCCACCACACGCGATGTGCTGATCGACTGACTGCAGTCTACCCGTTCATCATGTCGGCTGAACAGAGGTTAGCTCTCGATTGCAAAATAGAGAGGGTTCGAGCATCATTCCCAAATGGTTAGTTGAACCTTATGGTGGTACCCCGGGGTACCATAGTACCCCGGCTCTCGCATAATGTCCGTGATGCAGTCATTTTTAGTCTGTTGATGGTCGGCGATGCGGCAATCGACTCGAGCTGTACACGATGCACCACTACGGTGCGTACGGCGAGCGTTTAGGGTTTCGGCGCAATTGTCCTCGCTGCGTTTCGACAACGCGGTATAGCACTGATTTCGGATTGATTGGTACCCCAGTCGTGGAGTGAAGTACACCCCTGGACAAAAATAGTGTCCCAGAATTACAATATTTTATTGCCTCAGCCAGTTTTTTTATTTGTTACCCCGGGGTACCGCCATAAGGATCAGTTGGTTGTGCACAAACGGTTTGGTTGATTGAGCGACTAAGCCGCTTGAGCGTCAGGAAAGCGAGTTCTGGCTGCACGGGAGGGTTCCTGGGGACCACGGTGGCACGCAACCCCCTCGCGCATCATTGCCCACGACATGCCCGCCCTCCCAGTCGCTCTCCAGCTCAATCCTCGGTGTGCTGCCTGCACAGCCGTTTCAGCTCCCTTGGTTAAAGCTGCTGCTGTTGGCAACAGCAGGCCACTGCGGTTAGCTGTCGAGCGATGACGCTGTGCGATGCGATCTAGGGTTGTACCTGGTGCTGTTCGGCACGAATGTCTGACGTTTCCTTCCACCTGCCGGGAGCTTAGTTGGAAGCTGTGGGTTGGCTCCCAGCCCACGGAGCTCAATTCGGTTGCTGGAGAAGCTCCCCAGCACGTAGCGTGTGGTGATACACACGGTGTGTGGTGATACACGGGGTGTGTGGCGATACACGGTGTGTGGTGATACACGTGGTGTGGCTCGTGACTCCACTTCCACAGACCCCCCAAGTAAGGGCTGAGCGAGCACGGCTGGAAGCAAACCCTCTGTTGTAGTTGGACTGTTTGGGCCGGATTGGCTCGCACGTCGTCGCACAATAGCTCCACACCGCATGCATCGGTCTCTCTCTCTTGTGCTGCGTTTGTGCAGAAATTACGATCGATTGTTTTAAACCTTCAGGAGCAAAGTGCACGTCCTTTCAACGTAACCCCCCCCACGTCAGCCAGCCAGAATTTTTTTTTTAAAATATACAGTCGTACGATTTGAATCACTCGTTTTTATTCCAGCTGCACTTCCCGAGTCGAGGGGTAATGCAGAGAAAGTGCCCCGTCAAGGCGCAATGCCACAAGACGTTCCCTGTCGTCAGCAGCAGTGACGTCACGCTGGTGGTGAGTCACCCCAGGCGAGGCATCATGGGACAATGTACTCGTAAAGTCTTTTCCGTAGACTTCTTTTCATCCTACAACCACAAGATAGTGATTGGTCATGCTGTGTTGAGAGAGCAGGTCACTCTGTGTCGATCATCTGGAAAACTCTATATTTACAAACATTTTCTTGCAATGCTGCGGTCAGATAGTGAGTAAAACGTCATATAAATAAAATGTACGGTGGTGGGTTGCATTTGTTGGTTCACCGGTGAGTGACCGGAGACTCTGGGCTTGGCTGTCTCGCCAGGACGAGAGCCCAGGAGCTCGGCAGTGGTGCCAGCTCGATGCGCTGGCACCAGCGTTAGTGATGACCCACCCCTTCACCTGTAAGTCTAGAATACTGTCTCTGTTTATCATGATCCGTGAAAAAGAATTATCACTCTTAAGAATTTATAGGCCCCGGCTTTCTTGGCGCTTCTCAGGGTTACAAAATTCCACTTGCCATCCATCCAGACTGTAAAATACAAGCGTACAAATGATTTGCTTGTTCTTACTCTTCTACAATTTAGCGATTTTGTAAATAGTAAACAAACCCCCTCCCTGTGACGACAAAAAATCCAATTCAATTTTCATAAATGCAGTGTGGGCTGAGTGCTTTGAGTGCTTGTGTGGCGGTGTATCATGGCGTACTTAACCAGCTGAGCTGACTTGGGCCTTGGGCTGATATTAGCGTGACGCAGCAGTTGCAGCAGCAGCATCGCTTTGTCGAGTGGAGTGTGGGCCATGGTCCCAGTTCAATCCCCCTGATGTGTTTATGCACAGTAGACTTGTGCGGCGTATGATTAGATAGCTTCCTGGAATCCTTCTGCACGTATACGCATTTATTATGCTACAGGGAAGCAGTGACGCAGTTTTTAACGCAATGCGCTAAAATCCTGGCAACGTTGGTTTGAGTCCTGGCTGTGAACAGTTCCAGGAGCTGTCGGTGTCTGGACCTGGCTTGAAGTCACCGCTCCTCGAATGAAGCGAGTTCCCAACACAGTGTTGGTGGCACACAGCGGCAACATTGGGAAGGAGCGAGCAGCTCCTGGCCTGAATAGATGCTCGCTATCAGTACCTTTTCCAGCAAAGCTCCAGTGTGGTGTCTTTCGCATTGAAATGTGTGTAAAACTAAAATGTAATGTGTTTTATATCAGCAGTATAGACATGTAGACTTTATAATCTTTATAGTACCATGTGAGAACCGGCTGAGATGTATCGTCTTTCGACAGGAAATCTAGGTAACCATAAATAGGCAGCAGGTTTTTGTACATTTGTATCACCTCCCATGAGAAACCAAAATCACACCTCTGTTAATCTTTATCATCATCATGATCTTTCCCTTACATCAGCTCATGAGTGATGGTGGAGCCAGATTACCGTCTGACAATGGTGCTCGTTCTTTAGCCAGCATCACCGCTTCGTTCGCTCTCTATCCATTTCCTTCGAGATGTTTTCACCGCTGCATCCACCCTCCCCCCGTCTCCTCTTGCTCCCGTTTCCTTTCGCGATTGTGTCACATTGCGAAGTACACGATCGTGTACGGGCTGCTTGTCGCGACGTGTGCGAACCATCGCAGTCTCCTCTCTCTCCTTAGTTTCATCTCGTACGGTAGTGTTGACTCCACACCGTGTCCTTATACTGGTGATGTTTCAGCCTCTGCAGTCATGATACTCCTAGAAATCCTACTCAACCGGCCCGTTTCCGTCACACGTCTGTTCATTTTTGTCTACTCTCTTGCAGTTGGCAATTTTACACTTTCATTGCTATTTTAATCTTCACCTTTCACCTCGCAAAGTGCTGGTAAGTGACGGGCGTGCCGCCACGGAGAAGCAGTATTTTTAGGCACTGCAGCTCTTTAGCCCAGCAACGCGAGCGTGTGCGGTACACGGCATTGCAACAGGGGCCACCTGCTGCATGTACGGTACATGGAGTTGTACGAGGGACCACCTGCTGCATGTACGGTACACGGCATTGCAAGAGGGACCACCTGCTGCATGTACGGTACACGGCATTGTACGAGGGACGACCTGCTGCGTGTGCGGTACACGGCATTGCAAGAGGGGCCACCTGCTGCATGTACGGTTTCACGCGGCCCCTGTGCCTCCAAGTGAATGGTCGCGCGTGCGAGAGAGCGATGGTGCCCCAGGGGTTAAGGGTCTGTGCTGCCGCTCGCCTCTTGGTCGACTCGGCGCCACGTTGAAGCCAAAGTGCACAGAGTCGGCACGGGTATCTCTGCGACAATCAGCGGTGCTGCCGCTACTGCCACCGAAGGCTGTGAGATGTGCGCGCAAAAAGCGGGTAAAGATTAAAAAAAACATTTTGTGTGAGCGAATATTATGATCGACTGGATAAAAGTATAGGTGATTTATTTTTGGCTGCTTTTATCACCTTAATGTTAATATTTGTCACAGCACAGGACTAGGCCGATGCCAGCTTCACATACTGAATCTCTACCAGTGTGGGCCAAAGGACACTGTACCGACATCGGACGGCAATCAAGAGTCTGCACGATGAATGGCACATACACTGAATACGTTTTGTAGGAATAGACTATTATTTTAATATGTAAAGGGCTTTGAGGCCTTGTGTGAATTGCACTATAGGAAACCTAGTTTTTAAAATAATATTTTCATATATTGTATGGAATAGATTCACGTATAAAATTTGTGGATCTATCCTACTCTACGGATCATATTCTTTGGTTATTTCGGGAAAGTCACGTAGATATAAAACATGAAAAAAACAAAACAAAAAACACATCTATGGATCATATTCCAGGAAAAAAACAGATAAATGTTTTAAAAAGTTTCCAATGCAGGTGTCTTCAAAAACATTTTAAGGTGAAGCGTTCAGAAGTCTGTAATGAAGAACATCTCGATTGGTCTCGGCTCCCAGCAGCCGCACAAGTGGTTCAGGCGAGGAGACGGACGTACCTTGGACAGCTCCAGTGAATGTCTGAACCTCCTGAACAGACATTTCAGTGGAAGAGAACAGAAGGCTGAGGACGTGAGAGAGCACGAAGGTCCTTGGTGACGGAGGCAGCCCCACGACAGAGAGATGTCAGCCAGTCAGAGGGACGGGCGGTGTTGTGGTGCTGCCCTGCTGGTGGAGATGGCTAATGTGACCACGTGACTACCCCCACCCTCAGGAGAATCGAACTCGCGAGTCTGACTCACAGCGATCAATTGCATTTCGAGGGAGTGGAGGTGGGGGGTGGAAATCATTGTTGCACCGCCTAACAACACTGAACCCAGCACTACACCGCCCCCACCGTCCACTCCGTAGGTACACCCACCGCACGCGTAACCCATACATAGACACCGATTATCATCTCAGACCTTGACACCGTGGGCGTGGGACGATGCGGGTGACTGCCCAGGGCGCGCCGCCCGTCTGAGATGACCCTGCCCAGCGTGAGCTTGGGACTTGTGCAGCTTCAGCGGTCGGTGTAGGAGGAGGATGGGGGGGTGGAGGTGCCCCCCCTCCCGCCCGTCCCGTGGGTGCCAGCTGGCCGCGTGCCGAGCGCCGTTGCGGGGTTATTGCTGACGCTGTGTTCAGCCGTCTGCCTGTTGGGGGCGGGGGGGGGTTATGACCCCTTCGTATATAAAACCAAGTGGATCACGACTCTGTGTCTCTCATCGTGTCGAGCACATCCAACCAAAACAGAGGAAGTAATGTGTGTGTGTCGTCGGAACCAATTCATTGTGTTCGTTATTGTACTATCATGGCTCACTGAGATGTCTCAAGCAATAGCACTCTACTGGTTGTCGCGATGCTCTTGCTACTCGTTGTCCGCACACACAAATACCACATTAGAGAGGCAGGAAGGAGGTCCGTGGTGTATCTCTCTATGGCGATGTGACTTTGGGGCCCTGCTGCCATGGTTGCGCTGTACACTCGGCAAGTTAAATAGTTGGTGTAAGAACAAAAAAATCGGTGGAATATTGTACTTTGTCAATCCTGTGTAAATGTTCTGCTTACATTTTGATAAATGTTGTAATTCCGTTCCTGGTTGTGCACTCTCTCCCTCCGCACCCCGTGACCCCTGAATGACTTTACGTGCGACCCTCTCGTATGGGTCATGACCCCCAGGTCATCAGCCAGTGCCCTATGCATTAAAAACCATAACGAAGATCTATGAGGGCCAGGTTAGACTTGGGCCAGTCAAGCTGTTTATCAGCTAAACTAATTACAAAGTGAAGGCGGCATTCCGCGGTGCATTGAAGGAGAGGGCCATGAAAATGCATCCCTCGGATTAAAAACAAGTACATGCGTACATGAAACTCCCTTGTCGGTCACACGCCACAAGCTATGTATATTTTTTATGGTAGCGGTGGCTGGAGCGATGAAACCGAATGTGCACAGGAATGGCCTGGAGGCGTCTATACGGCTACAGCATGGGGACCCACGGGTGGATCCATTTTGGAGTTAGATCACGTAAATATAAATGTGTCGTTAAACCCGCCACCACACCCACACAGCCAATTAGTCAGGTTTGTCGCGTGAACAAAACGTGCCAATTCATTGCGAGTACAGCCACATTGGTGTGTTGGAGAGGAAACCCACAACATTTCGAGTACCTTGACGTTTCGCAGGCGATTAAAACAACCGGCTTCACCGGGCAATTAGCCAGCATTGTGGAGAATTCCTCCTCCTGTTTCGGTCTTAAATACGTGGATGTTGACCACTTACGTTCAAAGCTGGGCTGAACCAATCGCCCAACCTCCTAACAATTTTGGACGGAATCCATTTGGGATTCACTCCACTTATTGTAGCCCGCTCCCCCACCACCATTTCCACATCACACGGAGACTCGCTATTGCACGCGCACTTTTCCAAGTCTACTTCGTGCTTTCGGACCGAAGGACGGAGATTGTGGAACTACGAAGGGAGCGAGGTTGGCGGAACGCTTGCTGCTCTTACGACGGCGGTCCGGCAGCGGCCGCACATCCCCACCGTGCGGAGATTTGACGACGGGGGAGGGTGGATTGAGGAGGCGATGCACTTTCGAGAGTGGAAGGAAATCGGGGAGCAGGAGGCATTTCCAACAAAACGAGAGCGATTGTGAAGCGTTGCCATTTTCTGATAAGAGGGGAACAAAACATATTTTTGAATGCGTGTCTTCGTCACCTGGAGACAACGTCTTGAGATGCGCTGCACCTACTCACGATATACACAGCGAGCGTGTACAGTCCTGTACGTCGAGTCATCACTGCCTTGGAGCGGTGCGCTTCATCTCGTCCTGTACACGGGCGCCTCGCGTACAGTACGCGTTGCATAGGAAGTACAGTAAATATATATTCCAGTTTTTTGGCAGGGATGCAAAAATTCCTCGGGTGTTTAGCACCACGTGGAATGCCGATGATTTATGGACAGTATGCATATACAGTATATGTAACACAAAACAAGGATTTGCCGTATAGCCTTTACAGACTGCTGGGGCAAGTGTTAGCGAGCGCCTGTTCAAGTCGGCACGGCACACGTGCCGACTTGAAGGTGGGGGGCCAGCGCCACGCCCGGCCGCCTTCATCTTCCTAGCGGCGATGTTTACACAGCGTACCAGGTAGTCATTTGAGGCCGAGTCGACCTAGGGGAGACCCGTGACTTGTTCACGGCCAACACCAGAACATTGACCCATAAAGAGTCCACAGATGCATCAACAATCGTGCCATGTTATGCATTCAATAAACAGGCAGTGCGTTTTTTCCCTCTAATAGGTGTGACACTGGACAAAATGTCTCAAAAGCAGCAACTCTGCACCGTGGCTTGGTGGAGCCAAGGTGTCTGTGTGTGTGTGCGAGATGCCTGCCAGCTGCGCAAGGCGGTGCTCTTGTACAGCATTGCATCCAGGTTGCTTCTAACCCGAGTGACATTGGAGTGCTCGCTCATTCGTGGGCTTACTCCAAGGCATCCGGTTTCCTGCCACACGCAGAATTCTGCAGCAGCAGCAGCACAGATGCTCAAAATGGAATTTGGCAAATATCCCAGTCCAACCCTCCCGCACAGGAGTATGTTCCAAGCGGAGGTTAATTATTGCTGTTATAATTATAGTTATAATTATAATTCACGGCCACAATAGATTGGACGTTGTGCGACCGTCATTAGACCAAGTGGGTTGGTGACACACAATGGGGGAACAGCCCACTTGGAAGGTGAGATTATGCAAATCCAGGGAACGAATCTCAATTCGTCTGCCCACGTGTGCAAGGCACTTGATAGCATGACTGAAAGGAGCCAATACAGAGTCTGCTCCCATGTTCAAATGTAAAATAAAAAGTAATGATGATGTATATGCCTCGCCAATCCACTGTTGGAAGAACCCTCCACACACCCACATTGTTTGACCATACTTCACCACACTGGTCAGTGGTGAAGGGCGTGCCCTGGATTCGTTGCAGATATCATTCAACAGTTCTTTAACCATGATCGGGAATCGAACTCAGATACCTGGGTCCATAGTGATGTGCACTGTTTTTCTTCATGTAGGGGTCATGTCAGTCAATTACTTACACCAATCATTGCAAGCACAATGGACCTAAAAGTCAATATTAATTCATGAATGTATTCGTCGCTCCACCCCTAACATATACTTCCTACACAATGTTCACAATGTTCCCAATGTCAGATTTTAATCACAACTTGCTCTTGCATAACGAAGATGGGAGCTCTCACTCGGTGTGCTGGAGGCAGGCCCAGGCAGGCTGCTGTTTGCAGGAGCCACCGCCCGATTTTAGTGGTCTGTACACAGCTCGCCTGCACTTGGACAATATCTTTGGCAGGAAGCTGCTTCCTTAGCGCAGGACACATCACAGCACGCTCTCTATTGTTCCTCCCTGCTGCTGCTGCTGCCGGAATGTCAGCCAAGCTAGATAACCTCATCGCTATCAATATTTTGGGTCCGAGCCAGGATTTCCATTCCCATGCACTCATTCGCGTGTGCGCGCGGGCGCGCGTTGCAGGATGGGATGAGCAATCGTTGGGTGTGGTGGCGATCACTGCCTCTGATAGCTTTGCTTCACCTTGGGGTGAGAGAATCGAGGCTGCGGGCATCCTGGATGCCTCCTGCAGGGCAATTTAGTACAATTCATCTCGTGCGATGTATTTGGCTTATGAGTTTGTTGTTGTGTCGACCAGTGGTTCTCACCCTGGGGTGCACGCACCCGCTGGGGGTGCGAGACATGGCCCAGATTTTTTTCGAAGGTAAATCATCGAAAGACATATTAAGCACGGGCACATGAGTACAACTGACTTTGTTTCATCAAACCCCGATGTGTTTATTAACATGATTCTTTTTACGAATGAGAACCAAAGGGGGGTGCATAGCTGTCGTAAAGGTAAAATAACCGCTGGTGTAGACAATGATGGTAACAGCAACAGTCCAAGCTTCTCGGAGCAGGCCCCTCGTTAGATCGTAGTGGTCGTGGCTCCCCATCATGCACACAGCACATGAGCTATGAGGTACACTGAGGTTGGGGTACAATGATCACACTGATATACACAGTGAGCACCTGCATGGCCCATATCAGCAACAACTGCTATTCGCCACTAAGTGGCGGTGACGTTGCCACGGCGCTTGTGCCAGGCTATGTGCATGTTAAGGCCACGTGAAGTGTCGAATGCCCGCAGCAGGAGGTCACGGGACAGACCCAGGTGCCATGGGTTGACTGCCTGAGATGACTGGCCGATGCACCACCTGTGCCCCCTAATGTGCTAACTTACTGTGCTGTAGCCACCCGGTGCTCCGCTCGTTGTTGTGAGCTTCGCTCCTCTGCCATCAGTTAATGGCCCATATTGCACACACACCACAGGCCCAAGCAACACGTGTCCCAGTTTCGCAGCCACTCCAACGTTGTTTGAGATGTGCTGTTCATTAGACACCGTTTACATTAACACAGCGATCAGCACAGCCCATTTGCTAATTACAAGCCGAAAACGTTTAGGCCTGCTGATCATAATCAGTGCTATTGCAGTCTTGCGTATGATGCCAATGAGCTCAGGAGATGAATGCCAATGTGTAGGTCTGTTCGCCCCAAGAGGGCTTCGAGAGAGAGTTTGTGCTCACGTGGAAGGAGCAGCACGGACTTCCTTGGCTGACCACACGGTCCATCGTTTGGGCTGCATGGCCTCTGTCGCTCCACACCTTGTCCTCATCCCTAAGTGTATGAAGTAGATGTGTGCACCGTTGATGTTCCGATGCCGTTCATGGTACACCAGCATCTTCGAGGAATGTTCAAATCCCATAGCCAGGAGGTTTGCCAGATGAGGTGTTTGTTCTGGACGTCCGTGTAGTTCAACTGCTCGCCAGAGTTTTTTATCTGGACCCAGATGAGATCCTAGGACGGTGAGAGCGGGATCCCAGAAGGGGGGATCGGGATTCGAGTTGTCGGAGAGGTAGATTGTGGATGTCTCGGTTTGATGGGTCGGTTGTCGTTGGCAGGAAAGCGTCTTAGACCCCCATGCAATTTGCCCGTCCCTGGAGATGGTAGCCTTCTCCTGGACTACCTGCTATGTGTTTTGGTGTTGCCTTAAACATCACTAATACAGTCGTCCAGGTGAAGTGGACGTCGTTAATTCGAGTCCAGATATGATCAGTGGAGCTAAATTCAATCTTATATCGTCGCTACTGGCAGAAACAATTATCTCTCTACCGTTTGGCGAAGGCTATGGAACAGGACAAATGAGCTGTCATTCGTTACCCAGCACGACTTCAGAGCAATACTGAGCGTACAGTGTGCCTTGGCCACACCTGCTTTAAATGTTTGGTCAAAGTATGCGAGACGTGTGGACATGCCGAGGGTTTGACATTCCAGTTGTGTTAAAAACGGTGCCCTGTGGTCTAATGGCATTCAATGCGATCCTTAATTCCATAAAGAAACAGCCCAATAACGAATACATTATTTAAATCTCCATTGCACGCTTAATGCTTTGTAATATCCTCATCTCAGAGTGACGAGAATATTTCAGCAGCTGTCCCAAAACACAGTTTTTTTCTTTATTGTCTGGATGTACAGTGAGAAATTTAAATCCGTATTCGTAACAACAGGGCAGCGCTGACTAAACCTTTAAAGAGTATTTTGTGTTCAATTAAGCCAAAAACGACGGAATGGGATTCCAGCGAGAAAAATAAATGCTAATTTAAAACGATAGCATATTTTTAAATTGTAGAATACTTAAACGAAAGTAATTGTGCAGACCCAGTGATTGCAAATGACCAGTCCTTACCGAGGTGCGGTATCGTGGCACGCATCTGTGTGCGCTTTGCACCGTCGCAAAGTCGGCGCTCGCTGACGGCGATTTGCCCCGACAGTCTGTGAACGTCTACGGCAGTGCGTGGAATCTTCGTGTTTGGTCGGAGCATCAGCCAGCAACAATTCGAGACTTTGTATAGATGCCTAGAGAAGCAACATCTTGGGTAATTTTTCGATTTAAAGCTTTCGTGACTGCAGGGATTCATCTTCTTGGTTCTTTCGGTAAAGTCACGTAGAAGGGAAGTAGTAAAATAATAAAAATAAAACATACGTGACTTTACCGAAAGAACCAAGAAGATGAATCTTGGGTAATGGCCTCCAGGTGGCAGGCAGCTTCATCATGTGAGGCACCATGGCTTTGGGGCTTTGCCAATTGCCCTTTTCATGAAGGTCACACAGTTGTGTCAGAGCGGTTATTGTGTATTACAGCGCTGTAGTCATGACCGTGGTTTCTGTTCCCGTGAATTTTATTGTTGATTCCTACAGCCGCGGTGAGGACTCGGATCTGCCAGACAATGGCAGCTTCGTTTCGCCCACACGCACGGTGTCCACTCGCCGCTCTGCAGGTCACCTCACTCCTCTTTCTGCTTCTTCCTCGCACTGCCCCACTTTGGAATTCCCTCCTCCCGTCGTCTCTCTTTCCCCAGTTACTTAAAATAATCTTTCTCGTGTAAAGAAACGTGTCACACTCTTGACAGTGCTGTTTGTTACTGGACAACTGGACATTTTGGGCTTTTGGGCCCTGTGCTTGGCATCTATTTATCATTAGCAGTTGGCTGTTGTGGGCATAGCGGTGCATCGGTTCATCAATTCCACGAATATCGATTATGCTCAGGTTACGAGCATCAAATCACACGTTTTATAATTACACGTGGTAAAACAGAGATAGCCAATTACTCTAAGCTACTGCTGCAAGTGCTGTGTGTTTAGTTTGTTGTCCTTCGCCCGCACCACCTATTAGCGTGGCTGCGAAAGAAGTTCAACATACACACGTACATACACCCAAGTTCACTCTGCTTGGCAGTGTGAATCACTCCCACGGTGCCCCCCCCCCTCCCCACACAACGGCTCTGCTTGGCCTCCCATCCGAGAGGAGCTGCAGCCGGGCCTGGCGTGCGCACTCCAAGACACGCACGCACGCACGCACCCCGTGTGTGTGCGGTGGGAGTGCGTGCAGCGCACCGCACATGTGAGTAGCGCGTGATCAAACAACCCCCGTGTGAGCCAGCACCTGGACAGAGCCCATTTTAGGGATATCAACAGCTTGGGCAAGTCGTTTGAAGTCTGAGACTTCCTGCACGTGGTGCATTCCACGTGCACTTGGAGCAGGCCCCTGTTTGCCCGTGCAGGGAGGAGGGCGATGGTGCGGTTGCCAACGCAGGGCGGCACGGACGAGGCAGAGACGCGGCACACTTAGAAAGGCTCAAACACATCCGCCCGCGCGCACACGTGCACAGCCAAGCATTACTACGCATCAGCACACACACATACACGCACCCAGGGTACTGAGAACAAGGCAAGAGGTAGAAACGGAAGGTGCCGTTTTAACGATTTGTAGAAAGGGGCCCTGTTACATTAAAGTAATGGGAAAGCTCAAGATCGGATAGAGTGGATTGAACTGAAGCCAAGAGCCTGCCCTTCGGTAGAGATCTCAGATTAAAACCAATGCCATTTCCCATGGCAGACACTTAATATACAAGATGGTTAATCACTTTTGCAAATGACCACCTGATGCTGATTGGTGATTCTGCTGGAAATTACATGTTCCTATGGCAGGGACAATCGCTGCATCCTCACGAGACGGTGCTCATTTTACACACCCTGGAGGAATGGTGGTGGGCTGCTTTATTCTGCTGCTAATTGAGGCTCACAATCTCACGCTTGTGACCGTGAATTATTGTTCGTAACTGAGCCACACATCCCAGCGAATTGTTCAGACGTCAATATGCTTCCCGACGTTTCATTTGCAAAATAATTGAGCGGTGTCAGCAGGCCATTACGAAGTTTTAATTAAGTTAAAATGTGTATATTCTTGGTCTCTTCAGTTTTTGCGAAAACAAACCATGTATCATAAACATAATGCCGTATTTGAAATATATATTTTAACGCCAAACTATGAATCATTTATTCACACACACTCAAGTGAGTCAGAGCAGCTGACATGCCGCGGCTTCGTACATCATTTCATAAATACATAAAAATATAAATATAGGGGAAAGATGGTAAGGGCTCCAACGCATTGACAAAGGGGGGGAAAGGGAAGGGAGGGCGGGTCAGATAGGGCGTGTCAGATAGTGCTGCTCAATACAATAACATGCAAACATCAATAGGTGTAGCCACCAGAGGTGTGGACTCGAGTCATGTGACTTGGACTCGAGTCAGACTCGAGTCATGAATTTGATGACTTGCGACTCGACTTGGACTTGCATAACAATGACTTTGTCCCACCTATGAGATGTGGACTCGAGTCATGTGACTTGGACTCGAGTCAGACTCGAGTCATGAATTTGATGACTTGCGACTCGACTTGGACTTGCATAACAATGACTTTGTCCCACCTCTGGTAGCCACAATCGAGGAGTCGAGATTAATAACAATTACAATAAAGCACACGCACTATAACGTGCTGGTTTCCTAGATGAGACGTCGTACGAGCGTGAGCGATAAGTTCTTTCGGTTTTGGGGGGAAGCAATGGGGGTTGAATGTGGTCACGGTCATACAAAATCGGGGTGAAGAGGGATGAGTGGGCAACTCTGCAGGTCTCCTCAGAGAGCGGCACAGAAGCCTGCTCTCTTGATGCGGTGCTGTTGGTTGAACTTCTTTCGCACCGTACGTAGCCAGACGCGCTAATCGGAGGTGTTGGGGAGGGACAACAACCTAAACACAAAAAGCAGTTCTAAAAGAACGAGTTTTCAATCTAGATTTAAAAGTGCACAGCTTAATTGGCTTCCTCATATCAGTAGGAAGAGCGTTCCAGACGGCCGCAGAAGCGCGTCTGAAAGCGCCGCGCGACGCGGTGACCGCCGCCTTAGTTCGATGGCAGCAGCCAAGAGCCGCCGCCGCTGCCGCCGCTGCCGCCGCTGCCGCCGCTGCCGCCGCTGCCGCCGCTGCCGCCGCTGCCGCCGCTGCCGCCGCTGCCGCCGCTGCCGCCGCTGCCGCCGCTGCCGCCGCTGCCGCCGCTGCCGCCGCTGCCGCCGCTGCCGCCGCTGCCGCCGCTGCCGCCGCTGCCGCCGCTGCCGCCGCTGCCGCCGCTGCCGCCGCTGCCGCCGCTGCCGCCGCTGCCGCCGCTGCCGCCGCTGCCGCCGCTGCCGCCGCTGCCGCCGCTGCCGCCGCTGCCGCCGCTGCCGCCGCTGCCGCCGCTGCCGCCGCTGCCGCCGCTGCTGCTGCTGCGAGGGTGCCCGGAGGTCGCGTGGCGGTGGTGGTGGTTTTTGCTCCTTGACGAGATCGGCGACGCCACGTGGTTCATATGTGGCAGGCACTTTGCGCGTAATGAGTGCGACCTCGAGTGTGGATGAAGGGGTTAATTGACGAGTCCTTTTCGGTGCCTTGTGTGTAACACCTGAAAGTTGTTCCTTGCCAGATGGTGTTGTTTTTTTGCTGGTGTTGAGGTTGGCTTCTGGTGCTTGAAGGGGCTTTGTTCTTGGTGTGTAATCGGGAGAAATGTTGACTACAACAAAGGAAGCTATCGAGTTTATACATTGTCTACATCGTCTTGGAAAATGTCATTAAATGAAACTGTAAACTTGTTGTATTAACCGAGACGGAAACAGCGGTTTTAATGATAAAGTATAGTGTTTTTCATTATAATTGTTTCGCCTTTACATTTTTTAAACATGCCCAATATTTCAAGCTGCCATCTTTACGTTTCGGTAATATTTGACATCTTTTATGTTTTACAATTACAAGGAAAACGTAGAACAGCTCCATGTATGTATCGCTATTTTCGTATTACGATTTTAGGGAATTAAATGTTGATGTGTTTGTTTGCAGCTTAGATGACCGTATAATCACACATTTTATTACAACTCTGCCCCGAAAACATCCAACAAATGATTTGGGACAAGATAAATCTGGCAGGGATTTGTGGCTTACGAGGCGGCGCTGGCACATGAGCCGTCATTAGCACACCCGTGGGTTTACAAACTCGACCAGAAATAACCACCGTGCGTCTCTCGGTGTTGATTTACACATCGTGACGTCTCGGGTGAGGAGGCATTCAGAGGAACCCTTTCAGCGACAGGGTCTGATTCTCGTTTCCTTTACGGATATTCGCCTGAAAACAAAACAAAACAAACGACCCCATAGCCGGGCTGTCACCCCGTGCCACGCTCACCAGGTGGTCACCCTGCTGCTGGGGGCGAGACTTGCGTGGTTTCCTGCTCGGACCTGGAACGAGGCCGGTCTGGGGAAGCCGGCAAGGGGTTACGCAGCGCCGGGTGGAGGAGGCTCCGCGGGTACAGTGCGGCGGATCGAGGAGGGAAGATCCCCGCTCTCTCCGCAGGACTCTGCGTGTGGCTCTCTCCACAGGACTCTGCGTGTGGCTCTCTCCGCAAGACTCTGCGTGTGGCTTTCTCCGTACCTGTGGACGGACGCGTGCCGGCGCGCGATATCCGTTTCGCGTGCGTCTGTGCGTGTGTGTGCGTGTCTAGAGTGCCTTTTGTATGTCAGTGCACGTGTTCGTGTGCACATGCATGACTGCGTTTGTGTGTGTGCTCAAGTACTATATGCAGACATTCGTATGATTCTAAGTAATGTGTCGGTGTTTATACACCTGCATGCATGCAAGTGAGAAAGCATATTGCTTGTTTATGATCAGCATCTTGGAAGCATCTGGCTGTGTGTGTGTTATATGAATTTATGGTGGTATGTCTGTGCACGCTTATATATCTTGCACGTGTGTGTGTGTTGATGAGTGCGCGTGTGTGTAGCGGAGTGGGTTAGCGCATTGCGCTCTGACCGCAAGGCAACCTGACTTCACCCCACCCCCCATGTTCCACGTTGGCCTTCATCGGTGTTCGCTCACGGCACCTTTCCCCTCCTGTCTACGTACGTGCCTTGGTTTTCGCAGAATCGTCCTCTTGTCCAGGGTAGCTGTCCTGGGAAATCTGTCGGTCTTTCTGGGACAATATTTGTTCAGTGTTTTTGTGTCACATGCTACGTCTGCGTGGGTTTACGGCCGCGGCTATCATAGTAGCAGGAACAGCAGCGGCGCTGAGAGCGCATCCAGGGCTAGGGCTCAAGCCGACGCGGGCGCAAGCTCCAGCAGCTATCACATGTTTGCCTGGACAGGGATTGGGGGGGGGGGCTAACGAAGAAAGTCTTGAACCCAATGGAACTTTACCGGGTCTCACCTGCAAGGTGTGTTTCTATTGAACGAAGAGAGCACCCTGACCTATTCGTGAAACACTGCCGGATCCCAGGCTGTCTGTGTGGCTGCTCATGCACAGACTCCCTTCATGATCGTGCCAGAAAATGCTGTGAATGGGAGCAGCAGTGCGTGGATCAACGAAGCATTTCCCATTGTTAAAGGAGGCACCTTTGCCGCACCAAACAAACACAGCCCGGCTCGCAGTTCTGTGGCACTGGCATGCTGTTTTGATATGATGCAATAACAAAACCAATGGGCATGGATTTTTATTTTATGATGCATTCCATTCTTATTGGACAGCGTCTGTAATTTGTATCAGTGGTTGCGTGACACCGGTTTGGAATCTCCACGAGCTGAGGCCAACGTGGCGTTACCATCAACACTTTGTTCAATGCGTGTTCATGATTTCGCTGTGATGCCTTCATCATGATGGCCTACTTTTTTCATTTATGCCAAAAGCTCTTGAACATGCACATTGTTCATTTTAAGCTTTCGTGACTGCAGGAATCCATACTCTTTGGTTCTTTCGGTAAAGCCACGTAGATAGAAATAAAATAAAATAAAACAAATCACGACGTTTCGATCGTAACACAAGCAATCCTCATCAGGTGGGACAGCATTTTCTTGCTGTTTATTTTATTTCTACCTACGTGACTTTACCGAAAGAACCGAAGAGCATGCACATTGTATTGCACGGACAGCACGGTTTGGTAAAGCCCCAAGTAAATTAGGAAGAGGCCTTTTTTGAGATCCAACCTTTGGGACAAGCGTAAAGTACTTTTGTACTTTTGACAACGCAAAGCTTCGTGCATAGCTGTGTTTAGCACTCTGTTGTTGTATGCAACCTCAATTTTCTTCCCGCTGCGGTGAGAACAGGTCATTGAGTCCTCTTCACCACAGGTGGATCTAAGCCAGTGATAGAAAATGACCCATGGTCATCTTCAGTTCCCAGTTTGCTGATGTTATTTTCCCCAGAGAGATGATGGCCTTGTTCCTTCTGAATGCCCTCTTTGGATCGCCGTGCGTTGTGCTTCAAGAGGAGCTCTCGTAGAAGATGAGTTAAATACCCTATGAGTGTGAGGAAAACATTATTTGCGTGATCAAGGACTGTATTGTTAGAATCGCAAAGAGCCACACATTGCAGATGAGATGTTACAGAATGGTGCGTTTAAATTAGCTCTGTCGGCTCGCTGGAGTGATATTTCCTCGCTTGAAATTAAGAGCAGTGACTGTTAGACTATTAATTAAAATACTGTAGAATATTTAAATTTGGCCCCATTTAAACTTGTTATTTGAAGCTGACTGTTCAAGACGTGAAAGATTAAAGTATTTTTATTTGGCTGAACGGTTTGTGTCATAGATTAATTGGCAAGTTGTGCGTGGCCCACGCGTCTCTGTGGCTCTAATGAGTGTGTGCGTTGCGCCAGGAGGCATGACTCAGATTATAACAACAAGAATTATTATTTATTCATCCAGGAAAGCCACACTGAGTTCAAGAACTCTTTTTCAGCTCTGCCCTGCATTGGGATTTTATTTTATTTAAGACGTTCTCAGAAAATGTATTATTAGTATGTTTATTATGAGTGGAGAAAACCCACACGTGCAAGGGGGCAACACTCATTCCCCGTACAGATGGAAACAGATTAATATTAATCCACCTGCTGTACTGCCTTCTCCTGGCGAGCCAGGGTATGGCACCTCAACGCCCAGGAGAAGGGAGTTTCACACCGTGAGTTTGAGTCACCGCCCCTCGCGGCCTCCACAGTGCTAGACTCCAGGTGTGTGCCATCACTGCCCGGCTAGATGTACGGAGCGATTGAAACGTGCGCCTAAACGAGTCGGCTTGCAAGACTCAGGGACGGGGCGGACGACTCTGTGGTTTCGTCTTGCTCAGAGGCTGGGTATGTGGGCCAAATCGGCGTGCACGTGACGCATCGCGTCTTTGCGCGTGCAAACGAGCGCTCGCCGCACGATGTCCATTAATTATAAATCCTCCGGCTGCTCTGTGTGCCTGCAGTAACTGTCTGGTATTGATCCTAACAGGAACTGAAAGTGCATTGCTATTGAGGGAGGAAACAATGCATCAGTTGTCTAAGAGGCTGGTGGCACGGGGATCACCGTCCATAACAATACACGCCCTTAAACGCCAGCGCCCTGACTCTAAATGCAGACGTAGTCACTCGGGTGATCGAATGCTGATCCCACGATGTGCATTGAGCTTGCGAGGTTGTTCGGGAGATCCTGTGTGGCCTCGTGCTCGAGTCGGATCTCAGGGGTCAGCACCTCTCAGATTTGGGGTGCAAATTGCGGCAGCCACCCATGACTAAGCCACGTTCGCAATCGTCCCCAATTAATGGTGTCAAATTGGTCGCTGACGACTGATCAAAAATACGTTCACGTGAGTTTTACGTCCCAACTCAGAGGGGATTTATTTTTTGCCGTGTGAAATATTCGCGATTAATATCCAGCAAAACGGTTGCTTTGTTAATGGGAATATAAAAGTGCAATATTGTATTCTCATGAACTGCCAATTCCCCCTTCTAGTAAAGAGGTCATATTATCTCATCACTTAAAAAATTACGGCTATAAATCCATCGTGAAAATCACATTCATGGATTTATTCGCCCACCAAAAAGTGCTCACATTACGGATTTTGCAGAAGCAACCACGGACTCTAAAACTTGTGAGTGTCGTCCAAAACCGTGAAACCCACGGAAGCAGACTGAACCTTTCACGAGCTGCCCTGCATCAGTATGTTAATCACAGTCACGGACAAATCACGAAGCCCTTGGGCGCCCAGAGACAACCGAAGGACCACCGCTCTCTGGAGACCCGAGCGGTGTCCAAATTCCCATCCGAGTGCCACTCAACGCTGCGATTCACTACAACTTGGCATGGCGGGGGGGTCAGCTTCCGTAGCACTTGATGTTATCGCTGCAGTGCCAAATTACACGCGTGCGCACACACAGGCGCACGCACAGATGCACCGGACGTAAGCGCAAAGTGGCTTCGTGTTACATATTACCGTGCCACAGTGTGCGGCGAGGGAGCACGCGGAGGGGCAGGCGCGCATTCCTGCATGTCAGCGAATCTGCTTGTCTGTCCAGCCATCCATGTGTCCACCTATCTGGTGTCCCCACAACATTTGAGTTATCTGGGTCTCCGTGTCTCCCCGTGTCTCCCCGTGTCTCCCCGTGTCTCCCCGTGTTTCTCCTTATGCTGTTACGTATTTGCGTCAGATTTTTGTGTCTGCGTCATTTTGTCATGATTGATTCACTTGCAATACTAAGAGAGACGGTCCAAAGAGCAGGTGTTCAACATAAGTTAGAGACAAACCTAGGTTGTATACATTGGGCCTGTGACTACAAATTCAAAGAATAGCTACTGATTATTAAAAAAAAGCATTTGAATAAAATCCCAAAGTGATGGGGTGCTGCCATATTTAATTTGTAGTCCCGTAACCCAGGTGCAACGTCTGTAAATTGAAGGAAACATCCAAGTGAAAAATGTTCAAAGTTAGATTTAATTAACAAGATCTACAAGTGTGGGCTCCCTGTCAGAATTGCACCCGAGAGCTGCACAGTGTATCAGCCTTGCAGCCTCGGAACGTCTCTACGACTCCACACGGAAATCCCAGAACGAACGGTGGCTGCGCTCCGGGTTCACATGCACAGTAATTCTACCCGTTTGGAGTGGTGATTACTATCCATCATCTCTTATAAACACGTGTTTTATCTCCCACGTTGGTGGAGATGACGTGGAGGAATTTGAGATTTGAATTGACGTAGTATTTTTGCGCCGCTGCAAATACTTTAAACGTTTCTTTGAAGTTCAAGTTCAGCGAATGGAAGAAGAATGGAAGAAGAATGGAAGAAGAATGGCCAATCACGCGAGGCTCCTGGGGTTGGCTTCTGCTCCCTGCGGTGCATGGGGGGGGGGGAGAATCTCTGCACGGAGAGCAGCTGCCCTGTTTTGTTCTAAGCGAGCGCGCACGTGAATGCAGTCGGCGCGGCGAGCACAGATGGCACCTCTATGGGGACTGCGCTTGACTGGGGCTGCCCAATGCATTAAAAAAGTCTCTTTATTCATAGGCTGAGAAAATAACGGGGTGGACGTCACGGGGGTGCCCATTGTGAGGTTGTCGTCGTTGTCAGGGGTGAGATATTCGGAGCTCAAAGTATTCGAGGGGGATTGTGCGAGTAATTCTCACGAGTCGGTTTCGGCGTCACGGTATCGTCATCCGAGATGCCATGAGCACAATTCCTTGGACTCGCCGGTCCAATAAATAGCAAACTAGATCGATAGCAGCTATTTGTCACTACAGGTCTTACTTGAAAAGTAGATACTGTAATCAATCCTCGTGGGCCTTCATGAACTGATAAATGATGATTAAGATTGAGACTTTGTTCAAGGTTTTTTGTTTAGCTTTGTTCGAGAGGGACAACGCTACAATACCAATAAAAAACAAGCAAGCCACATGAGGAGCGCACAGAAGGGTCACAAGAAGCCTGTTATATTATATTATTGGTTCTTTCGGTAAAGTTACGTAGAAGGGAAACAATAAAATAATAAAAATATAAAACAATAAAATTATCACGACGTTTCGATTGCAAAATAAACAATCATCAGGTGTGAAAACCACAGCAAGAAAATGTGTGCTTGTGTTGCAATCGAAACGTCGTGATATTTTTATTGTTTTATATTTTTATTATTTTATTGTTTCCCTTCTACGTGACTTTACCGAAAGAACCAAGAATATGAAACCCTGCAGTGACGAAAGCTTTAACTCAAAAGAAGCCTCTTCTCGTGTCTTGTGTCCACGTGGACAGGGAGCGGCAGTCTTGCTGATGGGAGCGTGGCGGAGATGGAGAGTCCTCTCCTCGTTCCCTCCTTTGGCTGTCGATCCCTCACCAGTCTCGCCCATCGGCCACCACCGTCCCTTCTAGCCGGGATGCGTCCTGCCCAAGTTCATTTACTTTCCTTAAGTCAACATTTTGTCTTTTGTATTTGTTCTCTCGTCCATGCGTCCCTGTTTCTCTTTTACTTCTTAATTTCCAACGTGTCTCTCTTTGTGCTTCCACACACAACACACACACAACACGCACATCACAACACACCACACACAACACACACATCACAACACGCACACACACCACATACAGCACGCATACAGCACGCACACACAACACGCACACAACACGCACACAACACGCACACAACACGCACCACACAACACGGACGCACAACACGGACGCACAACACACACATCACGACACACACACAATACGCACACATACAACACGCACACACGCAACACACACAACACGCACACACACAACACACAAACAACACATACCACACACACAACACACACCACACACATCACAACACACACACAACACACACAACACACACCACGCACACACACGCAACACACACAACACGCACACACACAACACACAAACAACACAACACACACACAACACACACCACACACATCACAACACACACACAACACACACATCACAACACACACCACGCACACACACGCAACACACACAACACGCACACACAACACATACACAACACGCACACACACCACACGTTACGATTTTGTTCCGCTTCCGTTGCCAGTCGATCCGCGTCTCCCATCCACCGATCCGAGTGGGGTGTTATTATTATTATATACACTTAGTGGGGTGTTCTTATTATATACACTTAGTGGGTTGTCCCTCTCTTGTTCACCTCGTTATGTCAACATTTAGATCCTGATCCCAACTTTAATCACTGCCTGAAAATAAAGTCGTCTTTTCGATCCATCTCGTAAACGTCCTTCATCCGTCACAGTGCTGTGGTCGCCCGCGACGCACCATTGATGATGTTCTTACTCTCTTGATATTGTAGACGTAAGCTGCATGGCTGTTGTTAGCCACCGTAACAGCGCGTGTTGCTCAGCGACATTAGCGAACGTAAGCTCGCTCGCTATTCTTGGGTTGGCTTAACTTTAGCCCGCTCCACTCATTGTGACTCCTCCACACTCATTGTGACTCCTCCACACTCATTGTAACTCCTCCACACTCATTGTAACTCCACTCATTGTAACTCCTCCACACTCATTGTAACTCCTCCACACTCATTCGCATGATCGTCACATTCTCATAATCCACAAGAGGGTTTTTTGGAGTTAGATCGTGTCAATATATAAATATGTCGTTAAACCCGCCACCACCCGACACAGCCAACTAGTAAGGGTTGTCACGTAAACAGAACGTACCAATTCGTCACTAGTACAGCACACAGGTTGTGTGTTGGAGAGCCAAGCCACAACATTTACCATCTGAGTGCCGTGACGTTTCTCCAGTAATTACAACCAGCTTCATCAGGCGACAGCCAGATTTGTGGAGAAATCCTCCTCCTGCTTCACTCTTAAATTTCCCGGCCATACAAATTGACAAACGCCAAGAGGCTCCGCTGCTTCAATGCTTACCGGACTTTCCGATGGGCACGGTTGGCTACGTACGGCGCTAAAGAAGTTGAACGCGCAGTACATGCGGACAACGCAGGGGCATCGTTGCGTCCGCTCGCGGGTCGTGGCGACGCTGTGCCCCCTGCCGTCGGCGATGTGGGAACTCTCGTGCCGGGTCTCGTCGCGCACGAGCTGCGGGCGGCAGTGTCACGGCTGTGTGACATGAACGCAAATGTGCTCCGGACGTAGCGCCGTATAAGTGAAACACACTGCCGGTTGTTGTTTGTTGTTGTTATCTCATGCAGCATCATGGTCATGCTATCACTTTCCTTCGTTCTGTTTGTTTCAAGAAATGATGTAACGCGCCGCTCATTTATGCGAAAGCATCACGATCAGTCTGCGTCTCGTTGAGTCTTCTTTAAGAGTGCACGTGCATTTAACAACTTAAATATGTTGATCATAATGCGTTGTGTAGCCATTGTGTTCATAACCCGTGATATTACACTGGCTATATATTTTATTAGCGACGTAACATTCATCATCATTGTCTCAGCCTCGTGGTCACCTTGTTCACCACAGGAGCATTTGGCACAAAATCATTGTTTTAACTCCCAATACGATTCATCCTGAACTTGCTGTGGGGAATGTACGTACATATGTTGAACTTCTTTCGCACCGTATGTAGCCAACCGTGCCAGTCGGAGGTGTGGAGTGAGCCATGTGCTCAGAGGTGGATTGTGAAGGCGCAATAACGTCATCGTTCACATGCCTAGGCCACTGTGGACCACTGTTATACTCCAACATTAATCTGTAACTACTTTTTGTTTTACTCTTGAAATCACAGTAACTGGTGCACATTTACATCATGGGACCTCCTTTGCCAGTACCAAATTACGATAATAGGTTTCCCCCTTTTTACTGGCACATTTACGTGTCGCTTTGAATTGTGCATTTGAAATATTTGAAAAAAATGAGAGGTGAAGTAACAATAGTCGTGGTGCTCCCATGTATGGAGGCAACAGTGGGTGTCCTGATGGATTAACTGCCACCAACCCCTAGAGTGCTGTGGGATTCTTTAAACGACGACGCACAGCCGCCAACACAGATGCACACCCCCCCCACGCTCGCATGAGTAGGAAGACACTCGAAACGAGGTGGCGGCCCGGTGACTCACACAGGGCTCATTCGTGTCGGGACACCGAACCGGCGCTGATGAGATCAGACAACTGGCTTCCAGCCAACGTTTCAACATACCTCAACTCGCTCCATCCCAACACGCTCCATCCCGTGACATGTGAGCACCATCCCCGTGCCCAGTTTTAGTCGCATTCCTCGAGGGTAACTCGTTTGATGATCTCAGCATGGTTACTGGTGGCTTCAAAGAGGGAGTGAGAGAAAAACTCATAGCGTAATTGAGGCACGAGTGTGCGATCACAGATTGGATGCCGGTACCCTTTGTTCGTATCCAAATGTGGATTCGAATACAGGTAGCTAATCGTCGTTATAACGTGTGCTCACTGGAGTAAATTCACGATCTCAGCTCCGTAGCTGATGACTTGAGAAAACAACCCGTTAAATAAAATACACCTAATTTGTCTCATCCTTGGACTGAGGATTTGATGTAGTACATCTGGTGTCGTTATTCACGGTCATTTCCTAACAAGATGGGTAGAATGTTGCGATTCATACGATGTCACCTGACCACGCCGCTGTGTATCCCTCGTGGGCGCAGGCGAGCTGCTCAGCCAGCCACGGCCAGAGGGCGTCACGGAGCTGGTGTGCCCGCGGGACGGCACGGGCTCGGAGAGAGTGCACGTGTCGCTCGTGTACCCCCCCTCGCCCATCTCCCTCAAGCCCTGCCCGCCCGCGCCCTGCTCGCTGCCCCTGCCACCGTCGCCGTCTCCGGGACCCTCTCCGTCCCCGTCTCCCACCGCCCCCGGCGGTCCGCACACCCTCCCGGCCGCCACCACCGCCACCACCTCACCCGGCTCCTCGCTCAGCCTCTCCCTCACGTCTGTGTCCAGCCCGAGTCCCCTGGAATCCCGTCCCGCTTCGAAACCGCTCTCGCCCTCTCCCTCGCCCGCGACGCGTGCCGGCACGCCCGCCGACCGGCACGCCGGATCGCCGCCCAATCCGCCAAACTTGGAGTCTCTCAGCTCCACGGAGACGCTGCACGCGCGCCTTTACCCCAGCGCCGTGATGACCACGCCCAAGCCGGGCGCGACGTGCTGCCCGCAGGACGGCCAGCCGGGCGGAGCTGCCAGGGCTCGCCCCCACCCACCGAGCAAGCCCAGCATCGTCACGCACATCGGCACCCACCCCGTGCGCCGGCCGCACGCCGCCGACGGGAGGCCCGCCGCCAGGACCGCCACGGCCGCGCACGGTCCGCACGCGGCCGTGACTGCGCACGCTCGGGTCAACGGCTCGGCGTCGGCGCCAGGCACGGCCTCGCGTCCCCGGTTAGTCGCTCCGCACCAGCAGCAGCAGCACAGCGCCAGCGTCGGTAGCAGAACGACGCGGCCGCAGGGCCGTGCCAGCCACAGCTCGGCGCCACACTCGCCCACGGAGCCGCTCCCGCCGGCCTGCGCGCAGCCGCGGAGCCTGTCGTGGCCGACCGTGCACGGTGCCGCCGCCGCCACCGTCACGAGCGCGACCTCCACCCTCGCTCCTAACCCCACCACGACTTCCCGGCCACACCTCAGGAACGGCGCGCGACCAGGACCCTCGGCCAAGTGAGGGATGGAAGGGGCCGCGAGCTGCCCACGCCCGGCCGGGTTCGGCAGCGCGAGAGCGATGGCCGCTGTCCGTTCCCTGTTGTGGAGCCCCTGGATCTCATGGTGGGGGACCCCTTGGGACTGCTCGAGGGGGGAACCCACGTGACCGTCGCCACGCGAGACCGAGGAAGTGCCACGTATTCACGGTCTCCACGTATTCATGTTCTCTCCCGCTGCCATTTGCTTGGCGATGACTTTGGCCAACCCTTATCGACGTGCGGCTCGGCAGAGGCGGCAGAGAGAAAGGCGCACGGAGCCGCGCTCGCTGCGTGGAGGGGGCGCGCCGACTGCCGTGCCGTGACGATGCGCTGCTTGGAAAGAGGTTGGTCACACGCTTGATGAAATGCCGCTGAACTTTCCTGCGATAGGAAGTGAGAAGGTAGAGGGGGAAGACCTCCAGGAGGGGGTGGTCTGCTCAAGGGGTTGATGCTGAGATTCATGGTTTTGATTGTGGCCAGCGAGCCAACATTTTAATCAATTTCTCAAGTGTATCGAACCCAGTAATCTCAACGCCGTCACCAATGAATGCACAAAACCCCATAAGGGTTTTTTTTTTTGTTACTAAATTTCACTTGGCTATATTCTATGAGCTACAGTTTTAACTTGAGCATATTTTTAAATGAATGACTCGCAGCAAACCCCCCACCCCAATATGCAATTGTTTTGTTGATCAGGCAAAATATTTGTGAAAGTATTAAACAAGGCATGCGATACACATTGCAGCTATTCTGTTGTTCTATTCTGTTGGTCAGTGCTGCCATCCAAAGGAGTTTGCTACATAAGTACATTAGCATATACATAGCTGATGACTCATTGAAGTTGAAATTGGTTCTAGTTTGTCTTTGGAAAAATAATTGTTACAGAAAAGCATTAATCTAAATGGACCGCCTGTGGATGAGTTAAAGGTTGTGGCTAAAGTAGCCAGTAGATGGCAGTATAGCAATAATACAATATATTGGTTTTGTTATCACTTAAAACTTTCGTGACTGCAGGAATGCATGTTCTTTCGGTAGAGTCACGTCTATCTACGTGACTTTACCGAAAGAACCAAATAATATGAATTCCTGCAGTCACGAAAGTTTTAAGTCAAAATGTATTGGTTTGTCTGTTTGGCTGCTACAAATGCCTTTCTCTGGTAGGGTGTGGCGAACAGTGCTGCTATTATTGTGTGGACTCTAACGACGAGGTAGCTCTGTGTTATACGCTTCTGTGAGTCGTTCTTCAATGCTGTGCGAGAGATTTGGATACTTCACCTCGTCACGTGAAACCGATATCGCAACAGGGTTGGAATTTGGTTAAATTATTTTTAAAATATGTATTTAAAGTGAGATGTTCTGAAGGGACCGTGGCAGCTTAGCATTTATGTAGTTAAATGTTCTCAAATAATTGAAGAGAGCCTTGGGAAATTTAATTACACTAATGTCTTTAAGTAATTATAAATATATCGTGTGGTGGAGATCTCGGCGCGTCCAGTGGGCTTATGAGGCTGCATCTTGCCGGGCAGTCAACTGCAGTCCAGGGTTGTGTGGTTTTAACAAATTAATGTATTTAATAAACCCCTCTACTGCAATGTTTTTTTTTTCTGAATACAGAAATGTAAGCAGAAACATGACATTCAGAATGTGCCCGTTTCTCAGGTCTTCTTCAGAAAATAAAATGTCTCGAGCAGATTTCCGCCTTATCTTGCGTACGGTCTTTTGCGATTGCCAACCGAGTTGTCTCTCGTGTGTTTCTTCAGCAGAGCGAGCCCGCGTGTGGACTTCCTCCTCCTCCTGCTCCCCTCGCTGTGGCCGCATGTCCGGGTTCTCCACGCTGCTCCACCCGCAACGCTGCCGGCCGGTCAAGAGGGCCTTCTCTGTGCGCTCCCACGGCAGTGCGGATGCCCACGCTCTAAGCTTGTGATATCCCATTGGTTAACATTTGCCCGAGTTTGTTGCCAAATAAAAAGGTTTTTGTTTTAATGTTTCATATTCTCAGCCATGCAGAAAGATGTGTCCGGAATTATTTGGTGCACTGTTTGGAACTGTGAAAGCAAAGCTCGTTGGGAATAAAGAATTCCTCATGGCCTGAAGGTGTGAACCTAAATCGTGCATCATTTTTTTGATGTGGCACACTCAATGCACTTTTTCCTCATTTAAAAAAAAAGAGGTGGCTGACTTGCTCAGAGGGCTAATGCTACACTCATCAGAACAATGATCCAGATATCCTGGAATACAATTCATGCTTTGTTTGCTCAAAAATTAAACCACTCTGTCATAACTTAAACATTTGATGGTTTCAGCCAGGTCCCCTATGGATATGCAAAACTAGCATTGTAAAAAAAACATGATATTTAATTTACTCCAGTCCATCTGTGATGCCAAAATACAATAGTCTGTATATATTGTATGATATGAAGTTAACCACCTGCCACAGTTTATTATTTACTATCCACGTAACGATGCATTGATTAGCGTCGATTCTTGCGCTCATGATACGTACATCGAAGCGCGCATGTAAGAGATGTTTCTGATTTGTTGTTTGCAAATAATGCGTCACGGTTATTCTAAAGGAGAAAGGAAACTGCAATCGAGACGAAGCGTCTTCTTGAATCTAATCGCAACCCCCAAGTTGTGACAATCGAATCGCTGGGGGATGCGGACTTTGGGAGTGAATCTTTTCCCATGACTGCTGTTCACACAGCGTGAAGGACTGCCACCTTGTGGCTGATGGAAAGAGAGGCCGACTGATGAACTATTGGCAACAGGTTTGGTTATTGTTCAAGGTTGTTCAGAAACAAGATGCAGTTTTTTTCAAGCTTTTCCCTTCATCCTCAGACGCTGATAGCATGAAATTAGAATGCATTTTCTGACAGTATCCATCACATGTACCATATTTATAAAGAAAAATATGAATTGCATCTTACGCTTAGCCTGCATGCACACACATGCAGATGCTGACTAAATGTTCATACTTTTGCTCAGGGGGAAAATGACGATTTTGTGAGCACCGCGTGAGCACCGCTGAGATCCTGGCTTCAGCTAGGATCTCCACCGGCTGTACAGAACTGTCCATACATTCGATTATACACTTAAGTTCATCCGATGAATTAATTCTAAATATATCTCCAGACTGACTTGTGACAAAACAAGCCAAGTGAGGTTATTCCAGAAGTAATTCTGGGGTTTAAACTTCTGGCAGCAATCCCTGGCATGGCGTTGTGCTCCGAGAACTGATTGAAGGAGTTCCACGAGGACAATCCTCCACCTCACGGCGAAAGCAAATCGTCTAGGGGTGTGTATGTCACACCTTATGCTTCTTCGTGTGGCATGGAAACCTGTTGTTTACCGCACGTGATTTTAACGAATTGTTTTGTATATTTGCAAAGATGAAACAAGTGTTCCGGGGGGGGGGGGGGGACGGTTGTGTCCGTGTGCCCCGAGCTTTCACAGCTTCTTGCCTTAACGTTGAAGCTCAGTGCGGAGTTGGTGGGCGGTCTCTCTTCACGTGCAAGCACCCGCACGCTTTGTCTGCATCCACGGTTCTTGCACTTTGTACATTTCGTTTTCCACTCGAGCAAGTTTCTGGCGAGCAAGCGGGGTGGGGGAGTGGATTGTGTTTCGTGAGATCACAGTTTTATTGAACATTCGCCACACGTGCAATTCAAAGCACAGAACAAGACAAATACCCACGTGACTCAGGGGTCTTGATATGTTTCACATTGTTTTCAGAAGTGTAACTTTAAACAAAGTTGCTGGCTTTATCCATTTATTTACGCTCTTATATCTGTGGGAGAGTGTGTGTAAGTTGTTGCTTGAAATGTGCTTTTGTTCATGAAGCAATATTCACTTTCACAATTGGGCAGGTGTCTGGTGATAGGGATTTTGCATCCCAAATAAAGGGAATTTTGACACTGATCGAACTGGCCGTTTTTCATTTGAAGTTTTCACACTTGGTGCGCGCATTCGCTTCTCATCGCGTTGAGTTGGTGCTATTATGAACACACACACACGCACTGGTTCAAATCGTCTTAAAATGTTTTCAAAATTAGATTGAAAACGGGTAGGAATCGACTCAAAGTAGTTTCTGATGGTATCCCAATATATACACTACACTGTGTCCGTGAAGGTATCTATTAAAGCATTATAATTAGCAGTTTCAGCTAGGTCCATAATTTTGGGGCAGTTTAGGACGATCAGAATCGCCCGAGCTCCTTCCCTGGCGATCTTTTCCAACACCGTCAATCATCACGGGAACTGAGGTGACGCTGCGTGGGCTGCGAGTCGGAGGCATTTCCTGTTCACCTTCGGATGCCACGGGGATGTCCTCTGCCAGCCACTGGAGTAATTGCTGCCTGGGTTTTGTCACGGGGTGGCTTCTTATTGGTTAGCCACGTGTTGCACACTCGAAATGAAGGACGTGGGCAGGTGCTCCAAATCGAGGGCAGACACATTTACAGTATTGTGGTTAATAGTAATCTTGTGAAGAACAGCACCGTCACTCTGTAAAATGCACCAGCACGTGTGTCACACGCAGCAGTTCTTCCGAGTCGCCATTAACCATGTCACTGGTGTCCAAGTCCCGTTAATCATTAACAGTTTTCTCTTAAACCCAATTCTACTACTGATAAACCATCTTTGTCTTTGACAATCACATTTACACATCACTATTCGAATATTCCTTTAATCCTAAGCTGTATGTCTATCTATACCATCCACTTATATCGGTATCTTACACCCCCATTATATGTACTGTATGTGTACAGTATACTTACTGTATGTCACCATTGTACAGCTTACTACTTTTTATGTGTTCTATTCTCAATAGCATTGCAAGTAGTCATACTCTGGGTACATGGGCATGGTTATAGACTAAACAGTATTAGAGTTAGAGAATTACAATGACAGTAAGTAATTACAGTGCGTCAAACCCCATTACAATGCAGTGCTAAAAAGCCTCTAATTGCATATATCACAAACGAACAATTCAAAGCCAAGCTTAACGTCTAGAACAAGTCTAGAACATTTATATAACGATCAAAAACAACCTTTGGGTCCTTTACCTGTAAAATGCACCAGCACGGGTCACACACAGCAATTCTTTTGAGACGCCATTAACCATGTGGCTGGTGTATCCGCGCGGTCATTCAATAACCCTGCCAGCCACCTACAGGCCCAACTCAGTCATCACATGCTGCTGTACACACATGCATTGATGCACTGCACAGCACATCAGGATTTTCACAGAACCACACTTTACTCCCTTGCTGCACAAGGACATAATTAAAAGAGTGATCCATTCCTAGTGTGCCACACAATGATAATTACAGTAAATTCAAGACGATTTTTTAAGGATGTTAGAGTAAATATAGAGAGTAAGGAAGCTGGAGGACCCATGACTAGCTCTGATACAGAGATGATGATCCCTGAGGCATGCGGCAATTTAATCTAAACAGCTAGGCAGGTTTGCTGTCCTTGCAAAGCTGACGGAAGAAGGGGAGTCAGAGCCAGAAACGTAGATATTCTTTTATACGGCATTTCAAAAAAGCAACAGGCTACAATTTGCATCTCTTTATTTTGTAAGCCATTCCACGGCATCTATGGACCTGAGTAGAGGCAACTTGATCCACCAGAATATATGCGTGTTGCATTGGGCAGTCATCAGTGATTTTACTGATGGTTTGCACCTCACTGCATTCACATTTTGGTGAGTTCTTGATCTTCCAATTATGGAGCAAATATCCACACCTTTCACGTGTTGTTCAGACATGGCTAAGAGTGGTCGACTGTTGTTGGGGCAGAAACCCGGCTGTTCCTTCATCAGGCCTCCAATAAGGTTTTTGTTTTGAACCCCACTGTTTTCCCACATCTCGCACCATTGGGTGGCGGGGTCCTTTTTGGATGAAATAAAATCGAGGAATATGTTCAAAATGTCTCGATTTTAGACAGAAGGGTGTTGGGCATTTTACGTCAATATGCAGGAGATTTGGATATTCCAAGATCTCGTTATGCCCCAAAGTGTTGCAGCATCTCGTCGGATGTTCGAAGGTGAGATATCCAGAAGTACTGTAAGCCACTGCAAATGTAGATTTTATGGAGTAGCTTACAACGTGCAGTGCAACATGGATTTGAGTGTCAACAAGCCCGATGTGAGAGCTGTTGCACCAGACAGGCTGAGCACTATATTCTGCCGTAGAATGGACCAAGGCCTGCGTTGATGTTCTTAGAGTCCCAGTGTCACATCCCCAGAAGGTCCATGCCAGCTGTTGAATGACATTGACCCCGGATATCGTCTTCTTGCCGGTGGCTTCGAGGTGATGACAACAGTCAAGGGTGGCTCCGGAGTTTGGGGGTTTTTGGTCATGGTTAACAGGGGCATAACATAATTTGACCTTGAGTGACCTCGAGGCTTCAATGTTGCTCAAATAGAAAGACACCAATGTCTTCGCCGCGTCGGGCTTCAAGCGCCATCCTTTGAGGTACTTCTGAAGTATTATTAAGTCCACCTCCAGGGTTCTCTTCCAAGTATACTCTTAGTGTTTTCTGTAAAGTCAGGTAGGTAAAAAAATGAAATTAAAATTAATAAAAAATAAAATAAAAAACACGACGTTTCGGAGGCAACACAAGTCTCGTCATCAGGTGGGACCGTCACAGCCAGATTTGCTGCATCAAGTGAATACAGCAAATCTGGCTGCTGCTGCGAGGTCACAATGCGCGTCCGCGTGCGCGCGCGTCCCGACCGACCGGCGACTCCATGACGAGCGAATGAGCCACAGCGCTGTAGCGCCTAATGCCGTTGAAATGAATGCGGAATAGCAAGCACACGGGCGCTCGGCTCATTCATTCATCCTGGCTGTCCTTGCCGCTTGCATCAGACGCGCTGTGCTTTCATCTCCGAGGAATTGGCTCCTGCTGCTCCTGCTGCTCCTGCTGCCGATACGTTGATTTGTCGCTCAGAACATGGCAGAGGTTGCCGCTGCTGCTAATTCTGCCGCTCGGGCTGATGCCGGCGCCGGGGACAAACGGGTCGGAGCGGACGATGGGGATCCGACTGCGGGGAGCGCGGAGCCCCGCCAGGCTGCGGGAGGAATCGACGCGGCCTAGGACGAAGTCTACGCCGAGGGGGTCCCCCTTGGGAAGCACGATCCGGTACCCGGGGGGTCGCAGCTGCGGCGGGGCTAGCGGTGGGGATGGGGTGGGCAGGGATGGGATGCAGGCGAGTGTGCAGGGGAAGGGAGAGGCAAGGGCACGGCTAGACGAGGGACAAGGGGAAGACGGCACGCACAGGGAGACGGTGCTGGGCATGAATGGGCATGGCAGGGCAAGGTCGGCCCCGATGGGGCAGTGCTGGGAGGGACACTCGGGCAGAGACACAGGGCCAAGGCGATTGAGAAAGTATTAGCTGCCTGCAAGAGATGGACTAGTGTACTGTAATCACAGTTAACGACAAACGTCCTGGGCCAGTGGTGGGAATTCTACATTCCTATGATGGAGCCGAGTCTGAATAATGCACATGAATGTAATAGCTGAAACAATTTGAGACTTATTTTAATGACCCCAGGGGGTGATGATGGGCCGAACTGACATTTCCCCAGGGCTAATAATGAAGTGCCGTGCCAGGGCGCTACCCGGACAGAAAAAATAATGTCGATAAGACTTTAATAGCGTAAAAATAACCATCAACACAAAGCCCCAGCCAGCTGGTGTGACCATCATCATCCTGTCGGTCATGCTGAGTGGTGCAGTGGTGCAGCTCGCGGGTTGGTGTGTCACGTGCAGTGGATGTGGCTCGTGATGTGTGGAAGATGATGAGCGTGTCTGTAGATTACCACGGCTTAGGTTAAGCTGCTTGCCGTTCCCATATTGGTCGTGCTGTAGATGTTTCGTGCTGGATTGGTGACAAGTGACGGTGATGATGAGGGCAATAGATAACCTTTCATTGATATTATGGTGTTTAATACAACACTCTTTAGGCATAGGCTACCAGTGCAGTATATGTTGTATGGATTAAACATTGCAGTATTACCATACACTATATGTGTACAGGTTCGTGAAGTAAGCTACTGGGCAGTTGGAGGCGACGCTCACAATCAGATGTCCACTTCATGCTCGGCTACCAGCAGACCGCCACTTCATCAGGTAGGAGTAAGGTTTTACTATAAGTTTTTACACAAAGGAGAATTTGTTCTAGTGTGTGTAATGTAATTTGTTTTTAAGGTTTGAGAAAAGTAAGAACCTGCGAATGGGGACAAACACCATGCCCCAACAACCTGTCATTCCTGTAGTTGGTGCCCCTGTGTGTTTATCCCCCGGGTTTTTAAATCTCTTTTCGGGAACGGATAAGTTCCTCCCATTATCCGCAGCGTTCCACACCAGGGATAATGTTGTAAGTACTGTGCATGCAAGATAGCCTCAGGCAAATAAGAGGGAAGGTTAGATGGGGGCAGAGGGGCTCACTCCAGAGAGGCTGTTTAGATTATACTGTGGAGATATAAAACAGACATTGAAATACAGTACAGAGATTCAGAGAACGGAGAGACACAGACAGAAAAAGATAGGTAGAGATTGACACTGTCACGAATAAACAATTGTACAACGTGGCGTTAGTTTGTGCATGTGTAATGAGAGAGCGCCACCTAAGGGATGACGAAGGGCTGCAGTCATTGCTGGGTTATTCAAATCCAATTAGAGGGAAAGGTTCCATCTGGGCCAAAGGTAATGGGCGGAGCTCGTAGGTACGTACAGGAAGCATCGAGAAGGTTCTACGAGGGGCGTGGCTAGAGGCGGAGCCTAGCTCCGCCGAGAGCAATATAAGGAGAGGCAGTGAGAGGACTCGGGGTCAGTGTGGGAAGCCTGGAGTCCGGACTGCATCATCGCCTACCTCGTCTCGCCACCGGCCGGACTATACCCAGCTCTTCACAGCCACATTTCCTGCTCCAGAATATGCAGAACCTGCAAGTTGGCACCTCGAATCCGGAGCACTGGTTCTGGTTCAACGATATTGTAAACTCGTTTAAATCCAAAGTACTCCTCCTGGGCAAGAACTATTCAATTCGACCACACTTTCTCAAACATCAATTGTTGGCTGCACCATCAGAATATTTCACCCAATGCAGTGGCGCATGCAGGACATGTTGCACAAGCGGAGGTCGAACGTCTTGCAGCTTGAATTAATTCCATTAAAGTGTACTGTAGTTCAGTCAAGGAGCACTCAACACAATATTAAAATAACCTCAGAAATGTCTTGCATTTATAGGTACAAACCTGCTTCACAATTGTTTACAGAATCTTCTCAAATAACTTGATCTACAATTTAACTATTCTGGCAAATCACCCGAAAATGCTGGATATAATTACCAGCGAAACGTCGTACTCAAATTCTAAATGTTGTGGATTCACTCTTCAAACACACTGGTGGGCTGAAGAAGTAACGAATTGGCGTTTTGTCAACGTGACACATTTTTTACTGATTGGCCGTGTCGGGTGGTGGAGGGTTGCGACGCATTTCTGATAACGCGATCTATCCCAAAAACCTTTATTATGAATTTAAGGTTACGAAAATGTTTTTAAAGTTAATTTAAACATTAAATTCCTCATTGGTGATCTAATTTTTACGTGTTAAATGTGTCTACTAAAGGATAAATGCAGTAGTTTTAATGGGCTTGAAAGCTTCTCTAATCCTGTTGAAATTACAGTTGATCCCAGGAATGTATTGCAGTGCATTATGCCGTTTCCGGTCACCTGACTACAACACGGCCACCCAAGAATGCAATTTACCAGCAACATTTTATAATTTTCCTTATTATAAAAATTAGTTTATTTAGTAATATTTGAAAAAATATGTTCGTTGATATTTCCGACGCATGATACAATCCATCGAATAGCATACTGGCCAGCGTTACAGGTCGCGTGCGTCATTATGTACAAAGGTTATTGTTGGGATTTCACAGGGTTGGCCGTTCTTTTGTTACAATAAACATGGAAGGGGTTGGAGGAAAAGTGACACGGGCAAGACTTGTTGATGTTTTACTGATGGGCAACTATTCATACGCCATTTTAAAAACTTTCATCAGAAACATTTAATTCTTGTCAGGCAGGCGCCATGCTATTAAGTGCAGTCTCCAGCCCTTATCCACTCTTTCTCTCTGACCTCTTTATTTGTGTTGTAAAGGACCATTGCCTGACATGTCGCCACTTATATACTTTCCCTTTGAAGACCACAGTGTCATTGACGAATGATTTGTGTTATTTGTGATATATACTGGACCGTATATGAACCTTATGGCGGGGACCCCAGGGTCCCGAATAAACGGAAGTCAAAATCTTAGTTCATCAATGTATTTATGGCAACTCCGTCCCACCGCGCACATAAACGCCGCAACCCGCCTGGCGCAGATCGTTCTGTTGTCGTGTCCAAACGCAGCGGCGAGGACGAATGTGCACAAGAGCTGAACAAGCGAGTGCGCTCCATGCTCGGGTACGAGCAGGATCATAAGTCTTATCCAAAGCTGCTCAAACTGCCTACACAACTTAAGTCCTTTATTTGTCATAACGGTTTGCATACTACAGTGAAACTGCTCTCTTATCTTAATTATTAGTTGTGACCTACCAATGTCTGCAGCCAGGTTCAATCGATGACAATCCTATTACCTGCAGATATTTAACAGATGAGATGCATTGCACCGTTAATTCCTCCTATTTGATAATACTTCTCTTGTCCGTATGCATCTGTGCAGATAGGTTTTTTTGCGGTTTAGCCATCGTCCCCACATACCGCTCGTATCAATGCGTATAAGAGTGGCGACCCACTGCTCTGTAGAGTAACATTGGTATAAACGCGTGTTACAATATGAATAGCGAATTGAAAACGCGTACTATTTAATGTACTGTTTACAAAGTGTGTTAACAAATCCACACTGAGAAACACGATGATCGACAGATGTGGTGTAAATATTTTTTTCGATAGTGTATTTAAACAGAGGTACTGCAGGTAAGCAGTTTTCAGTTTTAAAAGCATAGTTTAACAAACCCATTGGTGAATAAACTCCTTAAAGTTTTTTTTAAAAACAACGGTGTTATTCACAACTTCGTTTAACTCACGGTCGAGAAGTGCATCAATGTCGCGGCGACTGCTCCCACATCAACGCTTACTTGAATTAATTGATAACTTTACAAATGTACAACTTTTGTTTGTGTGGAGTGAGGGTGCCCGTAACTCGTAGCGCCCGAGAGAGGCACGTGGCGCCTGCTTCTTGGGCGAGACGATTCGAGAGTTTAGGGACCGCGGCGTTTTTGACCTACACAAATATATATATAAATAATAAGGCGTCCATACAAAATGTTACTTGCCTTAAAAGAACAAATTGATTAATTGATACCGAATTTGATCCAGGCATGCATTGTAACCGGGTCTGAGTACGTGTGCTAAATGTGGAATTGATTGGACAACGGGAAGTGAACGAAATGTAGATTACAAGATGTGATCACGACACAGGAACCAAGTTAAGTTAAACCGTTGAAAAATGCATAACACCGAAAACATATAACACCTTTCCTAGGACATTCCCACAAAACTGTGTAAAATGTGTGCGAATACATATAATACATTGAATGTTGTGGTTGCATTGCTCTCGTTATTCATAATCAACGTTTTTGGGTTTAGATCGCGTTATTTATAAATGTGTCGTAACCCTCCACCACCCGACACGGCCAATCAGTAAAAATGTGTCACGTTGACAAAAGACAAATAGTTCACTGCTTTAGCCCACCGGTGTGTTGAAGCCATTTGTAAGTGGCTTCAACACACCGGTGGGCTAAAGCAGTGAACTATTTGTCTTTTGTCAACGTGACACATTTTTACTGATTGGCCGTGTCGGGTGGTGGAGGGTTACGACACATTTATAAATAACGCGATCTAAACCCAAAAACGTTGATTATGAATAACATTGGTCGCGAAAGCCTACGTGTTAAACTGCTCTCGTTATATTTTAATTGTGGTTATATTCTGGCTGCTGTTGGTCCAATGCTTGTTATGTGCTGGTTGTGGTTATGTGGTTACAATGTGAAGTTGTAGGTACTGTATATTGTCGTGGAAATAGTTGATGGTGGTAGTTGTGATTAGAATGGTTATGTGGTTATTGTGATTACAATGCGGTTATGGTTGTAGTTATAATGAGGTTGTTGTGCTTAAGTGGTTATGGTTGTGGTTTTAGTCATAAAGTGGTTGTCATTATGTGTCAGTTGTGGTTACATTATGACTGTTGTGCTTACACAGTGGTTGTTATAATGTTATATGTGTGGTTATGGTCATAACACAGTTGTGGTTATGATTGTATTGCGGCAGTTGTGGTTATGTCGTGGTTGTAGATGTTATGTTTGTGATTATATTATTGCTTTAGTTGTAGTTGTAAAACAGTTACACAGTTATCTTGCTAATATTTATACATATGGTGTTGCTATTAACATTCATATTTACACTTAGATTTTTGATGTCATTGTTGATGATGACATGAGCAATAATTTTGGTAATGTCACATAATTAATGGCTGTTCACATGTCAGATCTTTGTCGATGTTGATATGTTATATTATTGTTAATGTGTTGTTTGAAATAAGCCAGCGAGTTTCAAAGCAAGAAAACCATATACGGTAGCTCGCATTTAATTCACTGACGTTACACCCCACACAAATACGAGGGCAGCGCTGTTCACATTTTAAAGGTATTCTATTAAGTATTCTGGATAAGCCTGATCATCATGAAATACGACAAAAATAGTTGGTGAGCTGTTGTTATTGACAACACTGTTAAAGCGTTCAAGTTGACTTGATTTTTTTAATGGAGGCTCCACCATCAGCGTGTCTCCCACACAGAAGTCACCGGTCAGGACACGAGCCTGATATATATGCTTGTGACTGGTTTTGGCATCCGGTGTGGCGTACGAATCAGAATAAATGGCTTCTCTTGCAAAATATGCCCCCTTTCCATAAACAGTACCTGTAAGTAGAAGATTCATAAGTTATTTGTTTTATGTCATATGCATTTGCTATTTAAGAAATTGTGGGAAAAATTATCATTGAGTAAACAACCGAACACGGTGAAACGGTGGCAGGGTGGTTTCTCACTACACTGCCTCGAGTTCGCTAACCACCACAAACTAGTTTGGTGAAGTTCACAATTGCAATGAAATTACAAATAGCGGTACAATGTAGTGCTCTACTTATGTATAAGTAACCGTTGGTCATTTTGATTCCCTGGGAGACTGCTCGAGGGTTTTTAACAATCATTGCAGAAAGTTACCTTTGTTTTAAATGTGTAAAGTTTGTGGGGTGTAGTTTGATATTTTGTACTGGATTTTGTTTTCATATTTTACATTTAACATTAGCTGTGATAACAAATTAGATGAACGAAGACCTACACATACATGAATACACTTACACAAAGACACACAGACACACAGAGACACAGACGCATTCAGATACAACAAAAATCCCCCGTATAGCCTTAACAGACTGTTGGGGCAAGTGCCCCAACATGAGGCGGTGGGTGGCCAGCACCACACCTGACCGCCTTTGTCTCCCCAGTGGCAATGTTTCCACACCACACAAGATACTCATTTGAGGCTGGGTCGACCTAGGGGAGGCCCAGGACCGGTTCAGATAATCGTCACTGGTGTTGGCCGTGAACAGGAATCGAACTCGGGTTGGCAGGTTTGTCCTGCAACATACTAACCGGTACACTAGTATGTTAGCAGACTAATAAACTAATTGCCTTGAAATGTTTTTGTCACATATCAATCAACTCAAAAAAATGTAAACCTGAAGACAGGAATATGAATTTAAATGAAAAATCTAATAATATAATTTAATATGATGGAGTTGTGTCGTCATTAGTGACTGGGCTATAATCCCCTAACTATATTTTAAGAATCTTCTTGGTTTTTTCGGTAAAGTCACGTAGAATGGAAATAATAAAAATAAAAAATAAAATAATTCTCACGACGTTTCGGCCACAACGCAAGCAGCCGTCCTCAGGTGGTCTTCACCTGAGGACACCTGAGGACGGCTGCTTGCGTTATGGCCGAAACGTCGTGATAATTATTTTATAATGTTTTATTTTTATTATTTTATTATTTCCATTCTACGTGACTTTACCGAAAGAACCAAGAAGATGAATCCCTGCAGTCACGAAAGCTTTAAATCGAAATATAGTTTAAGAACACTGGTGGCTGCTCAGATTTGAATATATGACCTCAGTTGTGCTAACTCAGTCTTTAGATTGCAGTTTGTGGTCCGTGAAGGGTTTTCAATCTGCTGCGTATTATTATGACAGCACTTGCAAACCACCAATAATCCGTAAATTACAGGGATTTGTGGATTATTTGATTGCAGATTATTGATTTTCTGCTGTAGTTCAGTCTTCTCTATTGTGATCTCGCGGCTGCTTATTGCCCTTAATAATACATCTCCTCAGAATCTGTTTTTAGACTACAGAATACTTACGAGATATGCGAGTCTTTTTCACAGATCTCCAGTAGGCTCACAATATGACATCTTCAATTGGTTGTCTTATTGAGTGCTTTGGTGTCAATTATTATTCCAGATGACACCCTACTCTTCACCTCTGTCAATTCCACCGATACCTTTGGAACTGAGCAGCAGTAATTCTGGGCCCATGATATCTCATTCAATGATTCCAAATCTGAAGCCATCCTGATCGGCACCAGGCAGCGTCTTACCACGTTCACGCTCCCTTCTAATGTATCAATCACTGGCACCCACTGTGCATTTATTTAACCACATCATGTTCCTCAGCGTCACTCTAGACTCCACCTTATCATTTGACAGCTACATTTATGTTCACTCATCACCACCACCACCGAAATCACAAATATATACTTGCCAGCAGCATATTCCAGTCCCCGCCTCGACGATTGCAATTTGTTCGATATTCTCAAGTAAAGTCTCGTAGGTGAAAAAAAAAATTCGTTATTTATTCTTTTTTATTTTCACCTACGTGACTTTACCGAAAGAACCAAAGAGTATGGATCCTTGCAGTCACGAAAACTTCAAATCTGGAATTAACTTCTAAAGTAACCTTAAGAAACTCCAATGGTTGCAAAACCATCTCGTCTGTGTCGTCCTCATTGTCCATCACTCTCAGCTAGATTCGCTTGCCTCCCTCTGCTCCCTCCACTGGCTTCCCATCGCCAGCAGGGTCAGCTACAACATGTCCTGCTACCTCTGCCACCATGCCTCTACTTTCAGCCATCCACCATAACTTTGTGTTTCTGTCACCCTGCACTACAGAGCATAGTAGAACTCTCTGCTGCACTAATTACGCCTTCTCTATACCAGAAATTGATAAAGAAACCAAACAAGACATTGCATGTGTCTGCTAATATATAGTAATGCTGCATAAACAAATACACATAAACACGTTTACATAAATATAGTATATACACTCTGATAGCATTTCCCGCACTGTTGACTATGTTCGATGCAAAATAAGTTCAACATAATACATTCAATGTAATGTTATTTGACCTTGTTAAAACATTGTTACAGATTTGAACACAATAAATACTTTTTTTAAACAAGGGTGTATACTACAATGTAGTGGATATATTGTTAATAAGATTATATATGCCTACCGTTTTTTCCACAATAATTGCGATTGAATCCTGAATTGTTAATATTATGTAGAGATGTTTTGACTGTGCCATGGAAAAGAATCCGTTCATTCTGTTTTCCTTCATTCTTCTGGTCCACTGACTTTTTCATGATCATATAGCATTGATATAATCTCCAGTTCTGAATTCTTTTGATCTGATAAGGACATGTGTAAAGAAACAATACAATGTATTACATCAATGCCAGCAAATGTAACCGTTGATGTGTCCTTCTGTGGTAACACAGTGCACTATTGGCTCCACTCCAAGATATCTCGGGGTTATTATGGATAGGAGACTGATCTTCAAGCCCAGCATGAAACAGATCTGAAAAAGACCAAATCGAGAATCGCACTGCGAGAAAAACTTTCAGGAACAACCTGGGGCTCTTCAGCTGATGTCCTGTGAACTTTAACACGTAGGCTTTCACGACCAATGTTGTGAACTGCTGCCCTTTCACTGATCGATCGTGCTCCAGCCTGGTGCGGGAGCTTTTGCACAAAACTGCAAGATGCACAATTTAAGCAACCCAATGTGCATCATAACTGGAACACTAGAAACGACACCAGTTCCCTGGTTCGCTGTTCTGGCAAACATTCTGCCATCAAATATCCACAGAGACATGCAAACTGCAACCGAGTTTACACTTTTTCTTGCCAACGACAACCTACCCATCAATCAAGACCTCAACAATGTACATCACTGCTGACTCCAGTCCTGATCTCCCTTCTTGGTCTGAGTTGTCATCATCATATAATCTCAGCAGATCAGTATTCTGGCAAACAAAGTGGAACAACGTGGATGTCGAGAATAAACACCTAATACGAGACCAAAACATTGTAACTCCTGGCTTTAACATTCCTCGAAGATATTGGTGTACCACCAACTGCATCATAATATCTCCTTCATGAATGGAACACTAAAGACCAGCCATAGTGCAATTATGCCCATTCAACATAAACTTTGCAAAATTAGTGATGGAAATTCGTGCAATTTTGCATGACCATCAACATTGAGCCACACAACCTACAATACCCAGTTATAAATTGTCACAATCTTTTTCAGATTATGTGACAATATATATTTCGCTTTTCATATATTGTTTACCTGAAAAAGTCTACAACTGTCCCCATTGCACAATATAAGCACAAGGCCAAATATTATGTTTACTATATTTGTTTTATGTGTTTTTACTACTTAACTAAAACTGAAAGTGATTAACATATTTAGCATCTGACGAGACCAAATGTCCCAAAATAATTATCAGATCGAGTCAGAACAATGTTCATTTAGTCAGTTTTATTTTAGTTTTAATCTAGCGAATGGCAGCATGTGGAATAAAACTTAGACTGTGGATTTAATTTATTTCTTATCTTAGTCTGAGCACAAATACATTTTTTTGCGTCATAGGGAATATAAATAACAAAATACATAAGCAGACAAGACATCTTCAAAAACCTGGCCCTCACAATAGAAATGCAAAAGCACATTTTACACATCCCGTCAACCACAAGGTTTTGGTCGACTCTTAATTAGAGTACTATGTATTGGTGTGAGGGGTGCATGCTGATTTACCCTCCATCACAATCAGGTCAGACAATCAGTGGACTCAGTCATCCTTTTAAAATACATTTATAGCCAATCACCATTTTTTGGTATTCTTTCATGTAACAGGGTCTCTAATAAGGTTACTAAATGACCTTAGCCTACACCTTCATTTAGAAACTGAGTTGTACCTGCGGTAGCAGTTACATTGCGGAAACGAAACATGTCTCGGACCGTGTTCGCGAGCACAAGTCAGATCTGAAACATGGCATAACCAATATCTCTGCCGTGGCTGACCATTGTTATAACGCTGTGGGCTCGCATGATATTGTTTTTTCCCGAGACCAAGGTACTCTGCAAACCTTCGGGCAACTATAAAAGGTTTGTTCATGAAGCCATCCAGATATATAAACATAGACATAACTTTAACCGAGAAAATGGATACAAATTGAGAAATTATTGGAAGGATGTTATTAACCAGGTAAAGCCTAAACTGGTTGCAGTTGTTTCCATCATATCCTCCGGGTACTAGTCTATTTTTAAATCCTGTATATTAAGTTCACTTGCTTGCTTGCGCACTTACGACCGTGCAAATCTTTCGGTCGTTTTTTAACCCACTTCCCGTGATCCAATCGAGCTGACATTTTGCACACAGACTCGTTGTGCGTGACAATTTATTTTCGTGAAATTTTTTTTTCATAACTTTACACTTTTTAGGAAAAATTTTTTTTCATATTTAATTTAAAATACCAATGTGATAAAAATGAAACTCTTACTCAAGAAATACAGAAATGAATAATAAAATAAAACCGATGCCACGCATATTAGGGATTTATAGTGAAAAACTGTTTTTACGGGTTAAATTTTTCCGAGTTACTTTCCCCCTGTGTCCCACACTCAGCTTCCCAATTCTAGCCCCGCCCACTTCCCCCCACAGCTTCACTTTTTCTCCCCCTAGCGCTCACGCAACCTCCCTCCCCCTGCTCCACCCCTCTCTCCCACTTCTAGCCCCGCCCACTTCCCCCCCCCCCGTCTCACTTCTTCACCCCCTAGCACTCACGTAGCACCCCCCCCCGTCTCTCTCTCCCCTTGCCTCCCCCTCTATTACCTATACCAGGGGTCGGCAACCAAAATAACAAGAAGAGCCATTTCTTTCCAATTCGGTACAAAATTCAGTATTTCAAGAGCCGCAATGCATCTGAGTACATACTGTACATACGTACATATCGTCAAGAAGCAGCCCGTAAAGAGCCGCATGCGGCTCCGGAGCCGTAGGTTGCCGACCCCTGACCTATACAGTATAACCTCTTGCCACGGCAGCTCTCTCGCCCACTTCAGCATTTCTTCTTGCTGTGGTTGTTCCACCTGATGAAGATTGCTTGTGTTGCGATCGAAACGTCGTGATTCGTTTTATTTTATTTCTACCTACGTGATTTCACTGATTTGACCGAAAGAACCGAAGAGTATGACGTGGTACTCTTCTCCCCAACAGCAAAGTGTGTCTGAGGTCATCAACCCCTCCCCTCCACCGCTGCCCCATCAACCCCTCCCCCCCACCTCACCAGCTTGGCGTCATGACCCCTCCGCCACACTCCGCACCCTTCCAGCGTTACAGACAAACAAACATTATTTTTAAGATGCTTACGGAAATTATTGTTTTATTCAAGAGTGTTTCCATGATGTTTTTCTTGACATCCTGATATTCTTGTGAAGTTTCATTAAGGAGGATTAATTTCAAATGCTCTTCTCCCATTGGTTCCCATTTTTCTGGCATCTCTAGTACGACATCTGAAAACATACAGAAATAGTTATATCATGAATACTTACAATGCATATGAAGCAATTCATATTAGGAATCACGAAATCCTTTGTATGTGTAGTAATTACTCAGGAGGCTTGACGACGGGATCGGAGGCACACTTATTTATTAACACAACTTGTATACAGTTAGCGAGTATACACAGGACCTAAGGGGTAAACGTCCCCTTACTCGGCTAACAGGGAGACACAACATCTAAGCCCCGCTAACCTAAGCCCAAGTCCTCCACTAGGGAGCTAGGGGAGGCTACCTGTCCCAGCCCTGGTCAAGCTGGGATCCGACCCCCTGAGTTCCCAGACCTGCTCGTCAGTCTGGGCTCTCGGGGCCACGCCACCGGCTTGCCCTGGTCGGCCCTGATAAGGACAGCGAGCCAGGGGAGCTCCGGGGCCTATTCTAGCTGGTCTTCCGTCTTCGCTGGTTAAAGCTGATACCTCCACCTCGAGCCCTCCGGCTCACCCCCTCTTATAGTCCGCGGCCCCCCCGGGAGGGGCCCGTGGGGGATGCAGGTGCGGACGTCGGTGTGGCCACCTCCTATGTGTACGGCCCTAACCACGCCCCTTGTGTTTGTTTGCCATCCGCTCCCATACACAATTACACCTCTACATATGCAACACAACAGTTTCACAAAAAAGGAAAAACATTCTTAAAACAAAACTGAAAACAAATATATATTTGACAAATGGCTGCTGCAAAGACTAATATTTATATGTTTTTAGTAATGATGAAAAAAAGTAAATCGTATACATAGGATTTCACGACCAATGACTCAGAGGCCTTCCATCTCACTCTCCCCCACCCTCCCCATCTCTCTCCATCTCTCTCCATCTCTCCCCCCACCCTCTCCCTGAGCATGGTGTGTGCCCATATTCGGAGTTGGGGAAAGCGTTTCATATCGAATCAACTCTACGAGAGCCGAGACCCCACATGATACACAGAGACGGAGCTATTAAACCCTGTGTTATCAATGTGTCCGGTATTCTCCAGGGGGATCGGTGTCTTCGGACTAAAAACGAAAACTCACATCCTGTCCCCTTTCTTAGAACCAATTCAAAAGAAACACATTTGAATTAAGAAAATAGTAATTGTATTTCAATTAATTCTAGAATTGAAGCTTTCGTGACTGCAATGATTCATATTCGCAGGTTTTTTCCGGTAAAGTCACGTAGGTAAAACATTAAAAGTAATGAAAGTAAAATAAAACAAAACAAAAATAAAATTCACGACGTTTCGGAGGCAACACAAGTCTCCGTCATCAGGTGGGACCGTCACAGCCGAATTAGCTGCATCAAGTGAAGCAATGATTCAAGATGTAATCCCTTATAAGCAAGTTGAAGGGAGGTGGAGAGGGGGGTGGAGAGCTTATCAGACTGTGGTAGCCAATGAATGGAAACGTATCGGGAGGGAGGAAGAGCGATGATCAAAGACTACACCTATTTTTGTTTTGTTTTATTTTATTTTCATTACTTTTAATGTTTTACCTACGTGACTTTACCGACAAAACCTGAGAATATGTATTTCAATTGTATTTACGTTTAAGTCTTGGACTGAGAATGTTACCATTACATTACATAAAGTGAGTTGACTTGTCTTTAAAGAGGTGCTCATTGTGAAAGTATGTTTATTTATATAACAGCCAGGACATTTTTGGAAATGTTCAAGGACTTTAACTGGCTATGGCTTGCTGATCATCCAATGGAGGTAACATTTTCATAGACCAAAAATGTTGTTAAAATTCTAATATGCAATAATCATCGCAAAAAAAAAAAAATTCAGATGTTCTGTTGTAAAAGACAAAACAGTGCAATCCTATATTTATAATTCACATTATTGCACCATTAATCGATGTTATATATGTGAGCACTATTGATACATATAAACGTATGCATACTTGTTATGAACATTGTTTTGAGAATAAACTCATGAAAAACACAAACTGTATTGTGTTCTGTCTCATGGTAAAATAATGATTATACTGTAATCTATGCCATGTGATACTGTGATCTAATACATTAAACCCCATTTTTCCCCAAGAAATTCCATTTACTTTATTTGTAAGTCTAATGATTCAAATATTTGCCGCCACTCAGCTGAGGTAGGCTGGACGTGTTGTCCAAACGGACGACGCACGACTGCCACAATGAGACTTGCATGGAGAGTTGTCCCAAGGAAAACTCCCATCTAGAAGGGCACTTTCTGTGGCGTAAAGACGTGCTCAGGCGACGTATGAAAGATACCGCTATTTCTGTGAACAAACGGGAGGAGAAATCGGCCAAGGAGTGGAGTACATCAGGGAGACTCGGGTGGAGGCATAACACATTGAGAGGGAGTGATGTTACACGGCTGTTCATCGCGATCATCTTCCGCCATGCCTTAAGAGGGTTTTCTCGCTACCATGATATCCCAGTTACCTGGATCAGTGAGTGGTTGAGAAGGATGCTGCATTTCCTTTTGGAATTCCTAGAAAAGTAAAGTAATACAACGGAGTATTCAATATGCACGATTATAATCACCACAATACACTCCTGAAAATTATGTTCCGAAACCTCCCCGAGGCACAAATCAGGCTGCGTCATTGCAGCGGTTTCTAATATGAACAACTTAAAATGTTATCTTCATGAGGCAATTCACGTTGAACGAATCATTATTAAAAAAAAATTCTAAGAAAAGTATTTTTTATGGGACCTTTCTTGCCAGTATCAAAATATAAGAATAGGTTCTCCCCTTTCTGCCAATAAAACAGTCGTGTTAATATGTTAAAACACCAAACAGAAACCTTTTACAAGGAATCATATCCGCATGAACCACACATACTTGTGGTGAACATGCAAACAAAAATATTTTCTGCTAATATATGCATTGTCTTTCCAACTCAGAAAGCTGTCTCTGGTGTTCTTCGGTACAGTAATGATTTGCCATGGCCTTTTCATTGCTGGTTTAAGGCCTACAGATGTCACCATCCCTCACAGGGTTGGCATCATTCACAACCCCAAGCAGCTCTTCAATATTAACATGAAAACATTGTTTATTAGATGGTGATTTGTCAACGTTTACCTTCTTTATAACGGTCTAATTCTTAATCAACACAGGATGTAAAATCATAAACTGCCAAGCGGATTTTTTACAAGCATAATGTGTCAACAGTATTATTTAACAAGGCAAAATAGAGTATAATAGTGAAGGAAAGATGCAAAAGGCAGCATATGGCCATCATGCCTTATATAGGCAATGACACATTGGACACACTTAGGAAGTTGGGTGAATAAAGTAAATATTTCATACGAATGCTTAATTATGATACTGCTTTAATTGTGGACCATACTGGCAGCTTTAATTACACATTGTACTCACAGATATTGTGCTGTTATCAGAGGGAAGCAGGACAAACTGAATGAGCTTCAGTGTGGAGTTGGGGCAGTCATTGTAGTACTGGATGGCAGCTCCAACCATCATGGCAGCTACCCTTTGTGCTGGATAACTCAGATTACCAGTGCCCATTGCTGGTAGGGAGATGGACTGATGCTTGAATTGATCAGCCAACCTCAGGCAATCCATCACCACTCTCTTCAGTTTCTGTAAAGGTTTAACATCGTTAATGCATTTTTCGATTTAAAGCTTTCGTGACTGCAGGGATTCATCTTCTTGGTTTTTTTTACTTTACCGAAAAAACCAAGAAGATCGTTAATGCAATTGACCTGCATGTGTGTCCGCAATCTAAATGTATCTGTCCTCAAACGAGAATGGGGCAGGAATAATTTACATTGGTAATCCTTAGCGAAAGGTACGAATGTCTTTTCATATTGAAATTACTGCATGTGGAAATAAGTTTTGTTTAATTTAAACTTGCTTTTGTGTATATGATCATTACCATCTGTTTCAGGCTTGTTTGAAATGCAATATTCTATATCTTGTACACCTATAAAGTGACCTTATGTTTTGTTTTTTGTCAGTTATATTTTTGCACAAGTGGTTACTTTCCCTTTGTTTCTTTTAAGACATATAAATCGTTAAATTTAAGACCATCGATTTAAATAGAGCACCAAAATAAAGAATACAATTTTCGGCCAGAGCGTGCATCTGTTTCGCTTCCGCATATCTTAGTGGCTAGCAAGCCATGTATTAAAGTGTATATGTTATTGGCTGCTGATTTTCACGATGCGTTTGATGCCGAGTCGCAGTAAACAAGCACTGGCTAGGACACTTAATGTATGGTACAAATATATCAATTGTGCCATTTACATATATGTATACATGACTTTCCAAACACAGTAACTTACAGGACACCACTCTGTTGAAGAACAAGAGACTAAGGAAACATGAAATACTCTCTTGCAGGACAGGTTGCAGTTTGTAGTTTCTGTGTTTACGATGTCTCCGTGGTTTACAATGGAGCCTTTCTCCCTGTTCACCGAGGCCTGGAGGGCAGGCCCAGCCTTATAATGGAGCGCAGATGACACATTTCCAACATTGAGCTTCATTTTTACAGATGTTGTGTTTACGATGACATCGGTCTGAGAAATAAGAATCAATCAATTGTAAAAAAAAAAAATGTCATAAAATAGCGATCACATATTAGTTGCTAAAAATGTGTCGTGCCACCATGAAACACAATTCCACATTCGAAACTCTTATGGCTCTGTTAATGGGCACAAATAACCATAACAGCTCTCAAGTAATACAGACAATGCGCTGTAATTTACAGTATATTAATATATTTAGCATTTTGATAAGCTTTTGTTAAAGGTCTTTGCAAATGATGTGAAAACAAGTGGATCACTCATAAATAATTGGACATTGTGCATGTGTTCATGCTGAAAGTGAAACTCTCTCATGCTCCATTGAGCAATGGGTGGCATTTGTCCATTTTGGTGAAGCCGAGGTAGTGGTTAAAAATGATACATTCCTATCATAAGCACCAATCTATCCAAACGTTCATTTGTGTGTGCAATATTGTGAGTTGTTTTGCTCTGCTTTTTGATTTGTTTCATTGTTTATACTCTTATAATTATTGTGACTCAGGTCACTCTTGAAACTGAGACTATATTATATATCCTGGTCTCTTGGGTTCGCACATGGCTCAGTAAAATAAACTTTACTTGACAATCACTGGGGATATCACACAATACCGTGCTCATTTTTATTGAAGTCGGTGGATAATGGGCAATATAGATGTAAATAACTTAAAACAATATTTTAAATGGTTACATTTGGACTAAAAGTTAATACAGCAGGACCCCAACAATTCACGCTCCAATAATCTGCGAATTACAGATAATTACCCGTGGCTAGGGACTCCTCCCATACTCCACGAATAAAATTCGAGGATATTTAAATCTCTTCCGAGAGGTTATGCCTCATGTGATCCACGGCAGAATGCGTCCAGGAATTAATACATTTTATAACATTAATACATTTTTGATTTTTAAAAAAATTGTAATCTCTGCGCATTGCAAAGGAAACCGGTTTATCCATAATAAAGGTTTTTTGGGTTATCTTGCGTAAATATATAAATGTCATTAAAACCCGCCACCACCCGACCAAGCCAACTAGTAAGGATTGTCACGTAAACAGAACGTGCCAATTCACCACTAGTACAGCACGCCGGTGTGTTGGAGAGCCAAGCTACAACATTTACAATCTGAGTACGACGTTTCGCCAGTAATTACAACTAGCTTCATCAGGCGACAGCCAGATTCTTTTTTTGCAGTTTCTTTTCAATACAAAATGTGGTAGTACACTATTTTACTCCACTTATTCGTGGTGCAAAACATGTGCAGGTAACTCGTAGACAGAGGCGTAGCTAGGGGGGGGGGCAGGGGGGTACATATGTCCCCGGGCGCCAAGGTAAAGGGGCGCCAAAATGAGGCTTACAACTTTACATTATAACTTATTGCGGCGGGCGCGGCAGCCTGAAACTACTGCACAAATTTACACCTCAACCTAAAAGTTTATATATCCCGCCACACACAGCCTACATGTCATGTAATTACATTTTGGTACGCGGAAAATTTTAATACGGATGAGGATAAAAATGTTGGAAACTTTCTCGCGCTGATCAAACTCGTTGCTCAGTGTGACCCATTGTTAGCAAAACACGTATAGCACGCAGGAGAAAATCCGGGATCAATTTCTTATTTGTCACCGGAAATCCAGAATGAATTTATCCACATACTTGCGTCGACTGTAAATAACCAATTGTTGAGTGATATCAGGAAAAACAAGTACTACGGTATCTTACTTGACTCAACTCCTGATCTAGGACATCGGGAACAGCTGTCTCAGGTCGTAAGATTTGTGGATGTGGATTTTCAAACTAAAAAAGTAACTATCAAAGAATCATTTTTAGGTTATATCGAGATACATGCAAAAGATGCAGCAAGCCTAGAAAGAGTCATCGTCGAGAGACTGAAATCTGACAACATACCTCTAGCCGACTGTCGGGCACAATGTTATGACAATGCTGCTGTGATGACTGGGCATATATCCGGCCTTCAACAACGAATATGTGACAAAAATCACAGAGCATTGTTTGTCAACTGTGACAACCACAGCTTAAACTTAGCAGGAGTACACTCAGCTTAAGAGGATCCACTTGTCGTCACATTTTTTGTAACAGTTGAAAGTATATATTTGTTTTTCTCTCGTTCAACAATTCGTTGGGAAGAGTTAAAAAAAGCTGTGCCCATCACAGTAAAGCGGGAATCTGAAACACGCTGGAGTGCACGATCAGAAGCTGGTAAAGCTATCTATGAAGGACTGGATGAACTAGTAGGGCTGCTAGACAAATTATCGGAGGACGTAATTATGACGCCTGAAACCAGAAGTGATGCAGAACAGTTACAGGTGTAACTCACTACACAAGCATGCGTATTAAATTTTAACTTCATAGTTTTATTACATTTCTGGAATGTCATTCTTGGAAAAATTGATCGTGTTCAGAAGCGCTTACAGGATCCTACTATGAATTTTAAGGAAGCAGCAACTGATCTTAAATCTTTGGAGCATGAATTTGTCAAGCTTCGTGATGATTTGAGCCAAGTTGCTGTAGAAAACGCCAAAACAAGATGCACAGCCTGGGGGATCGATGTGGACAGAAGAATTAGGCGACGTCGGAAGATGCCAGGAGAACTGGCAAGAGATGCAGGACTTTCAGCAGAAGAAGAAATTGTGCGCGATATGAAATGTATTTTATCGACTTCAACAGGAGATGTCAACACGGTTTTTACGACTAAAAGACCTGAACACAAAATTTGGATTTCTGCTGGACGTCAAAACTCTTCTATCCGACACAGATGTCGATGCAATTCGTCGAAATTGCACAGATTTTGGAAATTTCTATGACACCGACATCAATGGCCACGAACTTTTCACAGAAATTGGAGATTGCAAAATGCTGCTCAGTAACCAGAATGAAGTTCTACCAGAAACTCCTTTGGATCTTCTTGGTTTTATTGTGTTTTATGGAGACGACATATTTCCGAATTTGCGAATTTCACTGCAAATTTTATTAACAATAGCAGTTTCAATTGCAAGCTGTGAGCGGTCGTTCAGTAAATTGAAACTTATTTTGTCGTATTTGCGTGCTTCAATGGGACAAGATCGTCTCAGTGATCTTGCTCTTCTTAGCGTTGAAAAATAAACATTGGAAAAACAGATTTTGATTACGTGATTGACCAGTTTGCGACAGTGAAATCAAGAAAAATGTATCTTTTGTAGACCATGTCAACCAGTCTACGACAGTGACTGAGTGAGCCATGTAATATAATTTCTATAAATTTGCTCCTTTAAATACAATGTTTCATTAAAATTGTTATTCCTTATTCGATGTAATAGGAAAATGTGATTAAACGGGGGGGGGGGGGGGGGGCGCGAATTTTATAGTTCGTCCCCGGGCGCAAAATATCCTAGCTACGCCTCTGCTCGTAGATAACAAGATGCATTTTCCACCCGACTCCTTTTATCTGGAGTTTTTAAAGCACAGCAGGTATCATTGGAGTGCAATGTAGACTAGTACAAGCACGTGGTGCTTTAAAGACACGTCTCTGTATCTTTGTACAGGTAACTGAGACGGAGATGCAGAGACAAGTACACAGAGACACACACTGCCATCACAGAGACACACACATATATATATAAAGACTGACATGCAAAGGTGTAGGTGTTACAATACTGTACGTATTCGTGGCTAGCGACATTCCTACCCCAAGCCCACTTCCAGTTGTTTCCCTGTCTCACCATCTCCTTGTGACCCTGTCTTCCACTGTGTCTTTGTGTGTCTCTGTGTCTCGAAAGGTCGTTTTCCAGTTTGCCTCTAACACAGCTAAAACGTGTGTGCACAGGTAATAACTCGTAACCTCGTAATCCGGACATTTATCGTGAATGTAACCGCTAGTCACATGCCTGCTCTTATCCTGTGATTCGCAATTGTTTCGCAGACTAAAAGCGTCGCGCGGTTATCCACGCCTTCCCGCAATTCGCGGCACACCGCTTCTATCGCAAATATTGTTGCAAGGATTAATTAATTATAGGACGAACCCCTGGGGTGTGTGCCATGGATTGTGGGATCACAATATGGTCTCCGCATATCACTGTAAGATGATTGGAGTTTTCCTGTATTGTTTATTTTGAAGAAAACAGATACAGCGACACTACGCTCCAGTAATTGGCCCAATATTTTGAGAACAAACTATATCTGCATCTTGTTCAGTGAACATTGGTATATAAAAATAATTAACAACATCAACTTACATTTTGATCTTCAATTTTCCCCAGTAAAAGTGATATTCTTTTATTATCATGAGAGCAAATGTAGCATTCTGAAAAAGAAAAAAAACACACATAACTCAGATACAATTAATCATTAGTGTTTACAAAATGTACGCCCAAAGTTGTAGATCATGCAAATTCACCAAATGAGCTTGCATAGTGAAGTAATAACCGCTTCAAACAACATGAAGTGTTTTAGGTAATGTTGCACACACACAGCCTGTAAATAGAACAGTACATATTCTTCGATGCCCATTTTCTCAAAGCTGAACAGTACTTTAAGAAGATTATTGACTCTTTCAAGCCTGTCAGAATATATCCTGAACCGTAAACATACAGTGAACATCAGCTTTGGGGCCATCCATAAATGACGTCACGCACCTAGGGGGGGGGGTCAGACAATATTGTGACGATGTGTGACGAGGGGGGGGGGGTTGAGAAATCTTACGTCACATCATCTACTTAATTAAATATACTTTTTAATAAAGGTCAAAAATCGTCCAAAATCGCGTGACGTCATTTATGGACGGCCCCTTTCCACCGCAGCTTCGGAGTGGTCATCCGTCACTCAGCGTGAAACCGTCGTGATGGTTAAAGTGGGTAGCAATGGAGAGCAGTGGGCCGGGGCGAGAGTGAATTGGGAGGGGAAAGAGAACACAGTGGATAGGGGAGAGTCAGTTTCAAGTTTCCTTTATTAGGTATAGCCCTGTGAGCCATGCGGCTCTTAAGTCGGGTGCAACCGCAACAAAATATGAACACAGAACATCTTAAAGTGAGGGAACGTGACAAGCAGTGGGAGAAAGGATGAGGGAGAAGCAAGAGGGATTGAGATGAGAAAAGGTTGGGAGACACGAGAGTGAAGGTTAAAGGTGAGAGAAACAGGGGGATAGATCGGGGTGGGGAAGAGTGTGACGTCCGGTGGAGGGGGAGAGGAGTATGGCCTAATAGGTCGAAGAGGGAACAGAGGAATAGAGACACAGAGACTTGGCGAGAAGTGGAGAGAATTTGGTATGAACAGCACAGAGAAGGCAAGAGAAAGGTGGAGAGAGACAAAGCTCGATATGAGATAAAAAAAAATCAAATAACTGCTGGTTGGGAAGGAAAACTGGACTGACGGTCATGTCCAAGCACATATGTGTTGCTCGTTATCTATATAAATAAAAACCTTAATCTGTATGTCTCAAAAACTTCTAGGGTACTTTCCGACAGGGTAGAAAGATTACATTTGGTACATAGGTAGCGTTTAGGACACAAACCACAGGAAAATCTGAAAATCCTAGATTTTTCATTTTAAGGTCCCCAAATCTAGATTTGAAGTGCCCTATAAACATGTCTGTGCGCAGTGTCATTCAGAAACAGTTCAAAATATAAGACAGCGGGTTTCTCGTTTGATAGAGCTGTCGACAGCAAATACAATTAAAGCGAGAACCAGTTCTACCTTTTATTGTTTTTGAGATCGGAATCTTTAAATGTATTGGTTTCTGATGGATGCGTCTTTAAATATTAGAAGTTTAATCTAGTCCTCAGCCATTTTTGTGTTTTTTGCGGATTGTTTTTGTAGTTGTTAGTGTCTGATCGTAGATAAAGTTTTCCCAGCGAATGCAGGTTTTATGAACTTGTATATGAATAAAAAAAGTGATTTAGTCACTATTCAGCTTCAATAGGTTCTTCTTATACAGTGTTTTAAATAATAGTAAAGAATGAAATCTGAATAGAATACTGTATACTGTAATAATTGTACCCAACATTACCTGATTGAAGATGTTGTATTTTCTCTTTGAATGCCTGTAACAAAAATAGTTACTATAATTAGTATTTATATGGCATTTTAAAGTGAATATTTTATTCAATGGATAAAATGTAATACAGTAAAGAGGACTATGTATGGCACTACTGTCTTCAAATGTACAGACAATTTTACAAACACCACATGTGCTTACGTCACAATTTTGCTCCATGAAATTTGAATTCTACATTCAAAACAATATTGGGTGAGAATTTTGGCTCCTGCCAATAACAAATATATCAAGTTCAACATACATTGTTTATTCTGCAAACGTGATCCTGTGTTTGTCAAAAATGACACGTTTAACTTAAAACTTTCGTGACTGCAGGAATTCATATTATTGGTTCTTTCGGAAAAGTCACGTAGATAGAAAAAAAATCAGACACAATTTCAACTGAGACGACGGTTTTAAACTCAGCAATCATTGAAAATATGTCATGACTTGATTTGTGTTTTCTTGTCAACCTCTGTCAGCAGTGTGGATGTATGTCAGTCCCTCCAGAAAAACGCGATTATGCGATCGCAAGATTTCACGCAAAATCAGCCAAAGTCCGCATATTTATGCGGGGGGCGCGTTTTTTCAAATACGCCGCACTTTCGCCGCATAAATTGCAGATTTCCGCGCGCAAAATATGCGGGCTTGCATGATTTCATAATTCCCGCATTTTCGTTGCAAAAAGTCACATATATCTTAGCAGAAAGTTGAAAAATGTTCGTTTACTTCACACAAACGCACCCATTTCCCCTGTTGCCATGGGAACGTTATGAAGTGACGTCACTCATTACGCGACATCGTTGAAAAGCTGCAAACCCCGCGATGCCAATGAAACCATGATGAAGCCCGCAAATCTTTCTCATTTGCCAACAAACATAAGCGCAAAAGACCACGCAAAGCAGTTCCCCAGTGTGTTACATGACAGTGGGGGCAAATTATTTTGCATAGCTACCTCTGTAAAACAGGAAGCACACATTTTATTTTTTAATATTTTATTTATTCATTTTTACAGAAGTTGTAGCATATTCATTTTGTAAAGCTACAGAACTTGTTCGACTCAATGTTTTGTAAGTTTTAGCCATCTGTTTGTTAAGGTCTGAAATAAAACAAGATGAGAACTTAAATATTCCCAGCACTTTATGTGATGTAGTATGCTTGCTTATCATAGGAAGTAATAAGAAATTACTCTTTACATTAAAGTAGTAGCCTAGTGAATAGGGTGTTGGGGGAATCACTTTTTTTTCTCTTTTTCATCAAACCGCAGTTTTTGCAAGTTCCCGCAATTTTTGCAAGTTCCCGCAATTTAATCGCATAAAATTGCATAAATATCCCGCATATTCCATCGCATTTTTTAAGAAAACGTGCCGCATATTCAACGATTTTTGCCCGCAACAATCACCAAAAAACTCCGCGTTTTTCTGGAGGGACTGGTATGTAGCGAGGTGCAATGCCCCCCCATCTCTACCCCCCCCATCTCTGCCCCACCCCCTCTCTCTCCCCCTGTCTCTGCCCCCTTCCTCCCCCCCATTGTCTGCTCCTACATTAGCGCTGGTTGACTGGCTGCCCCGCCCACGCTGTTTGCGCTGCACAAGCTCACCACCTCCGCCCAACTCCCCCTTTGTGTTGCTCCTGCTTCCGCAGCTCGTGTTGCTTGCGCACTCACTTTGGAACCATTATAAGCAGCTACATTTGGAGGCTTACAAATGTTTTTTTTTTCTATTTACGTGACTTTACCGAAAGAACCAAGAATATAAAAATGCCACTGTCACTATTCAGTAATACGATGATTGTATTTAACAATCTTTTTGTTATAACATAAAACACACCACAACATACAGTCCTCCCATCAACACAACTTGCAGAGAGCAATATTACAATGAAGCAGCAAAGCATTTCAGTACAGTATTTCATTTGCTATGAAAAATGGGGGTGCACAGTTGTCCATGTTGTAAATGATCTACATATTGCCTTTTAAAATCGCATTTCCAAGTTGTACTCACAGAACCGATGCTGTCATTGGATGGAAAGAGCACAACTCGAATGAGCTTGAGAGTAGAGTCGGGATAGTCCTTGCTGAACTGGATGGCAGCGTCAATCACGATATCCGCTACGTCCTTTGGTGGGTAACCTAAAATGCCAGTGCCCAGTGCTGGCAGAGAGATCGACTGATGCTGGGACGCATCAGCCAACTTTAGGCAATCCATCACGACCTTTTCCAAATTCTGTAAACGATATCCACCGCAATATTATTGAAGTAGTATTTCTATCATGTCAATATATCTTGATTTGAAGCTTTCGTGACTGCAGGAATCCACTATATATTGAAAAAATCAGTTCCCCAGATATCACCGCCACCCTCGCCAATGTTTGAATATAACTCACGCAGATGCGCTACCAAACATATCATCGACTACCTCAACAATATACATCTATATTCGGCTCCTCAAAAGATAGTCTTGTGCTCCGCAGAAGATGGCACAGTCCAGAACCACTGAATTCCTCCACCGATCAGGTCATGGTCAGTCACAAATAACCAACCATCACGTGGAAGGCACCCAACCACAAAGGGTGCACCCCAGTTCGCACCTCCAACAAGGTAATCCAGATAGACGACACAGTTCAGACCTCTTTATTTTCTTGAGGTGCGTGGAATGCGCGAGTCGTAGTGACTTGTGTTGGAAATTAGTGTTTACTTTGCATGTGCGATATATATAAAAGACCGTTTATCCTCCACATGTCACCACCGCCCTCGTTCTTTCCATGATAGCATCGTCCCAAAGCTCTGGGGGGACGACCGAGATTTGGGTTCATTGCCCAGCCAGTAATGGGACTGCTCTAACAAGAGGCTTCCACTGACACCACCATGGCAATAAGGTACTGTAATGCCTAAGAAGACTGAAGATCGACTTCTAAGTCGCTGCCTTAGATAATCGACGTAATCGTGACCCGCTACCTACAAGTTCAAGATATTTAAGACCATCTGCAGAGACTGAGTGGAACCAATACTGCCACTGCAATATTCAGTCATGGATGCCTCCATTCCCGCCTCTGCTGGGGCCACTGCAACAGTTGCTCATGCAGGCCACACAGAAACTTGTTTTGGCGACCACGACTACAACACACATGCCACGTCATTAAGCGCATCAAAACCACGCGCTCTCATTCATGTCTTCACATGCCATAATACAAAGCGCACAACACCAATGACCCAATGGTGTCATTGCAAGTCGCAGCAAGGATACGGATCACAGTATCCTGTGGGTCATGAAACGTATGTCTCTAAGTTAATGCCATTTTCGTGTTTTTGCAGAATATAGATATCATTCAAGCATCGTTAACTCTTAAGGCAGACTTATAGGTTTGTGTGAAGTTCCATAGGCAGCATGAATAGTTTTCGGTGGACTGAGATGTAAAAAACTATATACTGCTTTTCGATGCAGTGAAGAGTGGGCAGTGAATAGTGGGAAAAAGTTTCACAGCAACCATCCTTTGCCATGCCCACACTGAGGAGCGCACCTTGGAGATATGAATCTAAATAATTTGGGGTAAATGTGCCTCAACCTTGATGTTCCCACACCCCACTTGATGTAACAAAACACAGCCAAAGAAACCTTTTTGCATGGCATAAATATGGTGGGTGCTTTCTATGGGAACATTTATGGTTATTCACGTGAATATTTGTTGCATATTTTTAATGTTTACAAAAAAGTTAGGCAGTTCACACCCATTCACATATAACTAGATGAGGGTTTTGATGATTCAAATATCAACATTCTTGCCACAAATCATTGGAATATCCATTCTGAAGTACTGCACATAAATACACATTTAAGTATGCACTGAATTGCACGTATCGTGGTACGTGTATATTATTTGATAACATCTCTTACCGCAAGTGATTTTGGAGAATTCTTGCCCAGGGATATGTGATACACATTCTTACAGCAAAGGCGGCAATTGGTGGTTTCCGTGTCTACAATGTCGCCAGAAATTTCAGTGGACTCTTTTTTCTTGTTGACAGCAGCTTGGAGTGCAGGCCCTGCCTTACGAGAGAGCGCAGATGACACGGCTCCACAATTGAGGTTCATTTGTGCCGAGGTTGTGTTTACGATGACATCGGTCTGGGGGAAAAAATGTACACTTCATATTGCTATGTTAATAAAGTATATCGGTTAAAACTACCGGGAGTCATGAACTGTGGCTAATCCGTCAATTATCGTGCAGGAATTCGCAGATTGGAGTGTTGATTTTTGAAGTTCAATGTACGTAAATTCGTTACTTGTGAAGAGGAGTCGGAGCCTGGTTCAGCACTTCTTTATTGTTCAAACGACAGCCACACTCGTTCCTCAAACCAACCTCGAACACGCGTTTCACAGCCCCTTTTAAAACCTCTATCTCCGCCCCCCCTTCCTAATCGACATCTCTGTCTCGCACGTGCGTGTGATGTCAGTACGCTTTAACCCTTGACCCCGTCTAGTGTATTCCCGCGCGTGTGATTGGTGTGTGCTATGCTGAGTGCGGAGATTGTGTGTCTGTGTGGTGTGAAAGTGTGAGGATGGCTCGGACATCCCCAACACGTGTAAGGCCAAAGTGTGTTCCTGAATCATGGAAACAGTATAGCACTGTAGTTCAATCTTGATTTGAAGCTTTCGTGACTGCAGGAATCCATACTCTTTGGTTCTTTCGGTAAAGTCACATAGGTAGAAAAATAATAGATTACGACGTTTCGATCGCAACACAAGCAATCGTCATCAGGTGGGACAACCACAGCAAGAAACAACTGCTGAAGTATGCGAGAGATCTGCCGTGGCACGAGGTTATATAGGCCTCGGCAGTAGGGGGGGGAGAGAAGGGGGGAGGAGGCGGGGCGGAAAGTGGACACCGCAGCAGTATCCAGGTCACTGGAGTAGAGATCGGAGAGGGATGCACACAGAGAGAGAGACACACACGGAGAGTCGGAGATAACAGCTGACATAGGCCTCGGCAGTAGGGGGGGAGCACTGTAGTTGTTTTTAAAGAACAGAAATAATAACTTACATCTTGATCTTCAAGGTTCCCCATCACAAGTGATACTCTTTTATTTTCTTTGGTATAAAAAACATGATCATTCCTGTCTGAATGGAAATAATAACATAGTTTACGTAGTTGTACAAGAACAAAAAAAATAAATTTCGTCACATGATTGCCACATTATTCATATAATAAATTCACAGACTTAAACTGCAAAAGGTAGTCAAGCATAGATCGTGGGTGACGATTACATTATTGGCAGACAGGCCATTTCAACGAATGAAACTCGGCAAAGCATTACAAGCAAGCAGAAATGTCCCATCCACCAACACGATGACCCCTTATCTGAGGACCCCACAGACAATATGATGACTTCTTTTGTATGCAAAATGCCAATGGAAAATAGGAGTAATAAAACAAGGATACTCGGGACAGCACTCAGCTGTTTCCTTGCACATTGAGAACTCGGCATGGACCGCACTACAATGTCAAATAGTTTCACGTAAAGCCGTTTTCCAGTTCGCCTTTAACGCCGCTAAAAATCTGTGCGTGTGAGTAAAAATCGGCGCTAGGCGGACTGGAACAAAAAAATGTACTCGAGTTTTTTTTGGTTAGATCGCGTAAATATATAAATGTGTCGTTAAACCCGCCACCTCCCGATAGCCAATAAGTAAGGTTTGTTACGTAAACAAAACATGCCAATTGGTTACAAGTACAACACACCGGTGTTGGGAAGTAAACACACAACATTTACAATTCAAGTACCATAGAACAGTCTATGGCACTTATAGTACAAAAGAACAAGTTACGTTCATTGTTACCTGCAGCGGCCTCTACCCCGCTTTAGAGAGGAGTACACACTGGCAACGCACATAATTCGGCAAATTTAAGGCAAATGCATCAGGGCTGTCATCGCTTGTCAATGCCACGAGGGCAAGGGCACATACCTGCTGGAAAGAGACTGCTGATGGAAAACCAATTGAGAATGAACTTGAACACTGAAAAGGAAACAATCACAGTACAGAACATTTCAAACGTGTTTAAAACTTTTAGATGTTTGTTAAAAGTACCGATTTTGATATTACATTGAATCTTGACTTAAAGCTTTCGTGACTGCAGGAATTCATATTCATTGGGTGTTTCGGTAAAGTCACGTAGATAGAAAAAATAATCAAAATATCACGACGTTTCGATCGCAACACAAGCAATCGTCATCAGGTGTAAAAAATTGGATGGCTTCATGAACGAATCTATCAAAATTATAATCGCTTGGTGATATAAAATATTCTACTAATATAACTACGCTTCATTATAGTTTGAACACATTCACAAAGCCACATAAATGTAACGTGTGTTCAGCGAGTCTGTGGGCCGAGGCATGTTGATGTTTTTCTTTTAATTCATGCGATTGAGAGTTAATGCACGCTGTTCGAGTGTCTGGCGCACTTACGGTGGATGTGATCTCCCCTAATGTGTCCTAATTACTGCAAAAACACACAACCTACTGCAATGTTACCACAAACTTCCGCAAAATACCACAGCCCACCTCAAATGTACCACAAACTACAGCACATTTACCACAAACTAGCACCCGTTACCATAACCTATCACAAAGTCACCCCACATTTACCGCCAAGTATCCACAAAGCCAGCCCTCTCCCCAACGCACCCGTTCCCATTGTGGTAAATTAGCAGCACGTAGTTTGTGATATTGTGGTCATGAGTAGGGCTGTTACTCTCAAGTCTACCGTGGACATTGCGTGAGTATCTCTTCATGTAAATCCCGACCGGAATCGGAGTTAATACAAGTTTTGGTCGCCGCAATTTTTTTATTTGCGTAAATTGCTTGTCACTCAGACCCCCAAATTCTATATTAGCACCCGAATACGAACGGCACACTCCAGAACATGTATGCTCTTAAATACAATTAAACTTTGAGCACGGTACTTACTCGTGTACGATGAAGAGATCTCGTTCGGGACTCGAGCGAATGAGTAAATGAATCCTTTCTCAGGTAACACCCTTGGTCGCCCGAGACTCGGGGAATCCCCGGACCTGTTTACTGTAAGTTATTATTATTTATATATATAGAGAGAGCTATCCCTTGTACTGACCGTATAGCAGTGTAGTAGGGTGTTTGAGACCGGCTTTGGTCGAGGTAGGTCCACTGGTTAGGTCACGCTTCTCCGGGAAGGGAGGGATCTGAGGTACTCCTACACCTCCGATTAGCACGGGTGGCTTACATACGGTGAGAAAGAAGTTCAACATACCGTGCATACTGATAGGTGTGGAGACCTGAACGCTGAACCCAGCGCCCCACCAAAACCCGTCCACTGAACTTTAAACGTAACTTGTCATGAACGTTGTAAGTTAAAACGCTCCGAACATTAAAAAAAAATCTGAACCTTTTAATTTTAAAGTTTAAAGAGTAATATTTGACGGAACATGTAAGAAGTTATGCTTTTCATGACCTCTGTAGCATGCTTGCCTGCTTTTTTTTAATCGCGCGTAAAGCGTTGCAATGCCCTGGCGTGAAGGGTGATCTAAAATACACTAGTTGTCATTTATCATCATCATTAAGTATGTATGTACTGTATGTTGAACTTATTTCGCACTGTACGTAGCCAACCGGGGGAATAAAAATAAAGTACTATAAAGTGCCTTGTCATGACCTGAAAATTCGAAACGGCGAAACCAACTTCTGCTTTTCACTCAACTGGAAACAACGCCCGACATTCGCACGCAAACACACCGCGATGGCTGCTCTTTTGTTTTTACGACCCGCGGCTGCGGTGCTGTTGTGCTTTGTGAAGGGGTGGAAAAACCCACATTTTTTCAGATACGAGTTTGTGGTTAAAGGTTCAAACCTTAATAAACCTTAATACACTTAATAAACCTCATGGTTTCATTCGCGATACTCCCAGATCAGTACTACTCCTCCAACGAGTCCATGTCGTCGTCGCCCTCAGACATAGAACTGCCCCATAGTTGCTCTTGAGGTAGACCAACTTCTCCACCGAACTGGGCGCCAAGCTGTTCCTGAGCTCGCTGTGTATGAAGCCCACAGTTGAGAAGTTGCGCTCCGAGGCTGCAGAGGATGTCGCCATCGTGAACAGCTTGACGTTGATCTTCTGATAATCGGGCCAGGCCACGCCGTCAGACTGCCAATACTGGAAAGGTGTCTTACGTCCCTTGAGCAGCATGATGAAGCTAAACTCGCCGGCATCCTCCTGCTGCGCCGAAATGACGTACTCGATGAGCTGCATAAAGAGCGCCTCTCGCCTCTCGTCATCAACCGCTGTCTCGTCGTCAATCGGTGTCTCCAGTAAGATGTTCTCCAGCTCTTTTCGTTAAGCCAGGCTCAAGCCCTCTCCAATGACGCGAGGATCTAACAGATATGCCAGTCCATGGGCCTTTCCGTACATGAACTGAAAGCGACTTGCTGCCAACTTGATCGGGTAGTTGATCGCTTCAGCGCTCGCATGACCGTCTTCGTGCAGTTTGTTAAACTCAGCAGGATGGGCATGGAAATCCGGCAGGACTTCAGAGACTGGTACGGAATCGGATTGATGTTTGACAATCAATGCATCAATGGGCGTAAGAATGGCAAGGGACGTCTGCAACATGAAGTCATCGCTCGTAATGATGGTCTTTATTCGCATGCGCTCGGATTTCTGAGCTGCTGTCCCCTTGATGAAGTCGCGAGCTGTGACAATGGAATGCAGAATCCTCTCCGATGACAACAGCGTTTCGCAACAGCCTTTGATCGTTCCCCAACGTGTAGGAGCCGGCCAGACCAATGCTCGAATGCCAGCAATCTTCTGTTCAGCCTGCAGCTGTACCTTGAGAACGTGATTGTTATGAAACAATTTGATCGTGACCTTGCACCCCACGATGAACTCAAGCAGGTACTCGAACGGATAGTCGATCGGGTATGTGTGTTCTGATTGGCCGGCTTTCCTCGTCTTCGTTGCAGAGAATATGTCCTTGACAAGCAAATGCAGACCATGCGACGTACAGCCTTGTAAATAGGAGGATGGGTAAGCCTTCGAGAGCTGTTCCCACACATTCTTGTTGGTGGATGTGTTGTCGGTGACCGCGCCAGTGAATGTAGTCTTCCGATGGGACGCCATCACACATTGAAGATCCGAGGCGATCCAGTCAGCGTTGTGGCCCTGCTCTCCAGCGGACAACGACTCGAGAAACAACGTTGTGGACGGCGATGTGACCATGTAGTTCACAATCGGATCATTCTTGATGTTTGACCATGCATCAGATGTCAGGCAAACGGTCTTATTGTCCAGAACGGTGTCAACCTTCTTCTTCATGTCGATGTACGCCCTGTTCGGCAGCACTGCATCTGGGCGAAGGGTTCTCTACCTCGACCTGCTGGAACGACGTGCCCGAGACAAAGTAATGCATTTCTATGGCCTGCTCGAACTTCTTCTTCATTCGCTTATTGAGCTTGGGTATTAGGTGATCTTTGATCGATCCTTGTTTCATCGACGAAGCATTCGATGTAGATGGAGTTGAGCTGCCGCTTGCCTTCGATGGCTTCGCCTGCTTCTTGTTCGACGCATACCACTCGGGACGATCATCTATCTCGGTGCCATTCATTGCCCTCTAAAAAGCAGCACATGCATTCGTGTGATGACACTAGTAACTCAGGTAATGCAAATATTTCTGATTTCCATGCTCCGGCCTTCCACAGCCCATTACTTCAGTCAGATTTCCTGCAAAAACCAAAATGGCGTCTTTTTATAATAAACCTCAAAACCTCACCCTAACTGGCCCTTCGGGATATTGAGAATTTTCATTGAAACCTCATAAAATCTAATTGTTTTAAACCTCGCCTTGCCACCCATGGCTTTATGGACCCCCAACAGTCATGGTTATTGACAGGACAGGTGAGGCAACTGACTGGTGTTAAAAATCACCGGTCACAAACATGGAGCCCTGGTGGAGTTGACGATTGCTACAGACAACCTTGTGGACGCTGGTTAGTAAAACTGCATCGAAATGGAGTCGGAACAGCGGGAAAAACGTTGGGGGCCATCCATTTAGTATGTACGCAAAAATCTGTCAAAACTTGACCCCTCCCCACCTCCCTGTACGCACGCATACTTTTTACACCCCACCCCCCACGCACTCCCCTCCTCCCGAATCCTAGAACGGCCGATATTTAATCCGCGCAGAAATGATCAAGGATTAATCATATGAACGTGTTTAAGCAAACAGATAGTCCACCGCCGGCTGCATTCGATAATTAAACTGCATACCTTGGTCACTTATTTTGCTGAGCCACGTGATAGCTGCAGTCAGGGGCACGGTGGCACACAAGTGACGCCTCTCCCACAGTCCTACCTCTCCCGGCGGTAGTTGTCTGACAGCTGGAGAAACTGAACTGTGGCTCATTTGAAGGCCAACGTAGACAAATTATTATCGAGGCTTCACTCCCCCTCCCCCGTTTCCTATGCTTACGCACATTGTCAGTAGATCCCCCATACAAAAGCGTGCGCATTTGGGTTAACCCCCCCCCTCCATGCGTACGTACTCAATGGATGCCCCCTTGGGACATATTTAGACTCGGTGAAGTGAGAAAACTTCAAACATTAAATTAAATATATTTTAGGATTAAAAAGTATATATATTTTTGAAAGAGTTTCCCAGCTAAATTTAGAACGCATGAGAGTTACCGTAGGTATTCTTTGGGTCTTTAAAGTCACGTAGATAGGTTCAACGATAAGTTTCTGTGAACCTATCTACGTGACTTTACCGAAAAACCCAAAGAATATTAATTCCTGCAGTCACGAAAGCTTTAAGTCAAGAGTTACCGGAGGTGTTTAAGCATCGTCCATGGTAAAGTGGGAAACTCTCATTGGAGAGTTTGGCACGCCTGAGGAATATTTAAGGTGCCAACTGACAATAACTATAATTTTATATTTTATTTTACCAGATAAGGCCCACTGAGCTATATAGCTATTTTCAGAAGCGACCTAGATACAAATTATTGCTCAACAAAGTGGCTTATGACGTGGAAATTTATATCAGCCAAATAATCGAAACGCATGTTTCTAAATGTGAACGAAAAAAAACGGAGGACCCGGGAAAATTCCGCGTGGCCACGGAGATAAAGACACGAAAACTTCCAATATACAGCAGGCATCAAGGTCCGGTTCTACCCACGACCTCCTGCATACAAGACAAGGGAGATAACATATCGCCCCAAGTTGACATGACAAGTTGAAATACCACATTTATTTCAATGGATTCCATATTATGCATACGTTAACACATATATCACAACCAAGATAAACAATTGTAAAATGAAGTCACCTTTAATAAGAATCGGATTTTCTAGACCCCGTCAGATTGTTTACTACACTTTGCATGCTTTTGTAGTGACATAGAATGGGTCACTACGGTGCGTGGCACTGGTTACTGACAGAGATGGGAATTGTGGGTGTAACAGCCGTCCTGCCAGTAGAGCATGCAATGCCACGGAATGGGTCACTAGGGTGCGTAGCGCTGGCCGTGGGCAGACATGGGAATATGAGGATGTAGCAGCCCGGCCGGCTAACTGGGCACGTGATAGGCCGGGGTAAGGGATGTGGGGCAAAGGTGACTGAAGGGACACGTGGGGTATAGCCCAGAACCTTCTAGTAGGTTCCAAAAGGGGGCGTGGCCGGGGGTGGAGCCAGGCCACCCCGGGGGGGCATAAAAGAGAAGTCCCGAGGCTGGATCGGGGCTGTCTGTCGTTGGAATGGAACCCGTCGTGCTGCGTCTTCGTCTCCGGCGTCGTGGGTCAGGCAGCATGCCGGCTGTCCTGACCCGTTCATAGTTATCCCTTGTGTGAACACGTGTCTAAAGTGTAGAATAAACGTGCGTTGCCTCCTACTATTAGTGTTTCAGAAGTGACTCTTGACAATTTTTTTTATTCAACCCTTTAACCCATGCACACTGCACAAAGTGAAATAAAAAAATAAAGTGCACTAAAATACGGGAAGGATCCAATGAAAGAATAAAATGTCCAGGTTTTGACAATATAATTTACCACTCCCCTCCCTCCAAAAATACTTTTCTAGAAAAATAAATTAATCTACTGATATGGAAGTGGAGACTCGTGCACATAATTTCACGCGGATATCAAGAACGATACCACTGCGTGTTTTTCACGCTCTCGCATCCGACAGTGAATGGCCGTGTCGACCAACCCTGAAGACGGCGGTGTTGACGAGTGTGCTGTCACTGTCGCTGTCATTCACACGTGAAGAGCAAGTCTGTAGCGCCCCCCACGTCCATCTCCCCAGCACTGCCTTCTTGCTCGCTGAACGCAGCACACGGCGCATTATGTTAATGACATGCGAACGCGCGCGCGTGTCGATGCTGCTGCTGCTGCTGCTGCGAGGTCACAACGCGCGTCCGCGTGCGCGCGCGTCCCGACCGATCGGCGACTCCGTGACGAGCGAATGAGCCACAGCGCTGTAGCGCCTAATGCCGCTGAAATGAATGCGGAATAGCAAGCACACGGGCGCTCGGCTCATTCATTCATCCTGGCTGTCCTTGCCGCTTGCATCCGACGGGCTGTGCTTTCATCTCCGAGGAATTGGCTCCTGCTACTGCTGCTGCTCCTGCTGCTCCTGCTGCTTCTGCTGCCGATACGTTGATTTTTCGCTCAGAACATGGCAGAGGTAGCCGCTGCTGCTAATTCTGCCGCTCGGGCTGATGCCGGCGCCGGGGACAAACGGGTCGGAGCGGACGATGGGGATCCGACTGCGGGGAGCGCGGAGCCCCGCCAGGCTGCGGGAGGAATCGACGCGGCCCTGGACGAAGTCTGCGCCGAGGGGGTCCCCCTGGAGAGCACGATCCGGTACCCGGGGGGTCGCGGCTGCGGCGGGGCTAGCGGTGGGGATGGGGTGGGCAGGGATGGGATGCAGGCGAGTGTGCAGGGGAAGGGAGAGGCAAGGGCACGGCTAGACGAGGGCAAGGGGAAGAGGGCACGCGCAGGGAGACGGTGCTTGGGCACGAATGGGCATGGCAGGGCAAGGTCGGCCCCAATGGGGCAGGGCTGGGAAGGACACTCGGGCAGAGACACAGGGCCAAGGCGATTGAGCAAGTATCATACAGTATTGGCTACCTGCAAGAGATGGACTAGTGTACTGTAATCACAGTTAAAGACAAACGTCCTGGGCCAGTGGTGGGAATTCTACATTCCTATGACGGAGCCGAGTCTCAATAATGCACATGAATGTAATAGCTGAAACAATTTGAGACTAATTTCAATGACCCCAGGGGGGTGATGATGGGCCGAACTGACGTTTTCCCAGGGCTATTAATGAAGTGCCGTGCCACAGCATGTTGATAAGACTTTAATAGCGTAAAAAACCATCAACACAAAGCCCCAGCCAGCTGGTGTGGCCATCATCAGCCTGTCGGTCATGCTGAGTGGTGCAGTGGTACAGCTCGCTGGTTGGTGTGTCACGGGCAGAGGATGTGGCTCGTGATGTGTGGAAGATGATGAGCGTGTCTGTAGATTAGCACGGCTTAGGTTAAGCTGCTCGCCATTCCCATATTGGTCGTGCTGTAGATGTTTCGTGCTGGATTGGTGACAAGTGACGGTGATGATAAGGGCAATAGATAACCTTTCATTGATATTACGGTGTTTAATACAACACTCTTTAAGCATAGGCTACCAGTGCAGTATATATAGTATGGATTAAACATTGCAGTATCACCATACACTAAATCTGTACATTTATACACTTTTACTTTCTGTGGTATACTTTATTCTAAGCAGACAAGATTGTACTGGAGTAACAGTCAGTAACAGTCAACTATATTGGGTGACAGTCACATGTTGTGGGCCCTATATAGTTGTGAATGGGTCCCCCACGGCTAATCGTCCCCCCCCCAACTTAATAAATATTCCCACATGCCTGGCATCATTGTGCTGTCTCGGGCAGTGAGGAATTGAAGATTACAAAATACAGTCCACTACTTGTGAGGAGATGGAAAGGTTAGCCGTAGGACAATTAAAATGCGTGATTGTTTTAGTGACTCAATGAGTGTTTGTGTATCATATGGCGTTAAGTAAACCTGATATATATATAGCTCTGTGAATATACAATGACACCTCATCTATTGGTTTTAAGTCTGCAGGTGTTCTCTGCAAATACAGTCGTGGAAATGATTCTCCGTTTGGCAAAGTAGTTCAAGGTTGTAGCATTGAAAAACTCGTCCGCATGAACTTAAATGATGTCAGCTGTCAAAGCCAACACTAACACTAATCATAATACTACTGCACGTATTAATATGATTGCAGTACATAAACACATTTGAGAGTGGCCTTTAGAGTAAAATATACGTCACATATTTACCATATGGAGTTGTCAAGTTCCTGCTGTCACCCACCACATATCAGATAATGACAGACCAGATGAGTTATTTTTATTGAGAATGTTAGGATTGAAACACATTTTGAGAACTTAACTCACATTTTCTTCGTGTTTGCCAGCGTTACGTAAATAAGAAAACAGCAAGGTGAGCATCTTGCCATCATCAACCCACACAGACCAGCTTGGTAAAGTAAAGTCGAAGATGCCCCACAACCTATTCGGAGTGGGATGCCTTCATCCCGCAGTGAATTGACGAAAGGACTGTAGATGTACTTACTCTACCTGACTTGTTGATTTTACCCATCCCAGTATTTTTTTTTATTGCATTTTGTATTTGATGTTTGGAAAATTATTTACATGCAAGTCACAATAAAAATTGGAATTTAGAGTTTTATTCGCAACTATGGGAACTTTAACTGTCGTGTTTAAATGGGCTCCTGCGGGACTGGTTGATCCACAGGCTCTGTCCGCACGCACACTTTCTCACCACCCTCGTTCAACTCGATGGCACCGTTATTTAATCTCCGAGGAACTGTACGGCAAGAACGGACGGCGCGTTTTATTCGACCACTTGAACGCGTTTCACGCAAGAGCGACGCGGCGGCGGTGGTCAGAGTCCGGCGCCCGTGCCCAGGGCACGTGCCGCGTTAGTAGAGGGCCAGGGCTGCGGCCGTGTCGCGGCAGTAATGCTGAACTGACGTGGACTTTGGGCCACGTCTCTCAAGTTAGACATTTAGACTGCACAAGCAAAACAACGGACAGAACGCGTGATCTTGTGTTGGAGTTTTACTCCCCGGCTAACCCTTGCCGACAGGGTTGTCACGTCGGAGGTACAAAACCCTGGGACATATTCATGGGAGGCAGGATATCTTAGGATACCCGAGGAGGGGGAAACTACACGGAATGCATCGCCTTGACATGTTATATGCTTGTCTTGTGCTTGCAGATGATGTCTTTATCAGGACAAATAAAGTTTGAGATTATTAATGAGTCCTCAGAGTCAGAATAGGTATTTATCCTGGAGAATTCCGATGAGTTCTGCTCGAGATCTAAGGCCAATAATGATGATTGTCATCACTGTATTTTTCATGTGGGAAAAATGACATGCGAATGGATACCACTGAACGCCACACAGTAACTTGTTGACAACCTACTTGCTGTACTTCTCTCAGTATTGCCTTGTTTTCAGACAGATGGGTGTCTCAGATTGCATCCTGGTTCTATTTCTGCATGAGCCACTAACTTTGCATTGAGCTCCTGGGTTACAGCCATGCTTTACTACCTTACCCAACAGTTCAAAGGGCTGTCAGTTGTGCCTTTTATGGGAAGCAAAGTGAGTCGACAAGGCTGTAATGTATTTGCACAATGTGTTAACTTTTACCAGTGGTGTGGATGCATTATGATACTTGCATGACTTAAAACATGTAACATAATGACAATTCCAATAAATGAATGTAATGATATATATCTAATGATAGCTTATGATTAATGTGCTCTAATTATTGCAATACTCTGCTATACCATATCGGAACTTTATCCAAGGTGATGAGCACTCCAACCCTGTTGTAAAACGTCATAAAACTAGCAGCGTGTGCGGGCGGGCGACATGACATCATATGTCACGCGACGTCTTAGAGTCCTCGTGTCACATGACATCATGCAGCCATAACGCCTGTCAACGTCATCAGCCACTGCTGGCTGAAGGCCTCCCCAAGCCACCGACATCCTTCCCTGTTAAGCGATGCAGCAATTCATGCAGCATATGCACGTGAGCTGATCGCAACAATCCGTCTCCTGAGTGGACAGTCTCTCAGGCGCGTCCCTCCCTGTGCTGCCACTCCCTTGTTAGTCTCCGCCGTCAGCAATCATCCCTGCTATAGACACGTCATGGCCAGGCCAACTTATGATGTCCCTAAAATCCGTTCTGTTTTGTTTGTGCAATGCCAAGCGCGCACCTCTCCACGCCAAACGTTTGTTCCGTTCTCTTTGTCAGTGTTCATACATTTTTTTTTATCCATCCCACTACTGTTTATCTACGTTTTCTTTCCACGTCCTCCTTATCTGTTGTCATCTTTATCTTTAATGTCTCCGTGAACCCGAACTCTCGTAGACCCTAGCCTGGCCAGGCCGCTCAAAGAGTCTTTTTGGGCCACATCTGGCCCGCATGTTGTCAGTTGAACCCTGCCCTTTGGGAAATTCCATGTATTATTTAAACATGACTTGCATAAATTGAGAGACCCATGGGAGCCTCCTTTAGTCAAACAGAGAAGAGGGGTTTAGAATATTAATGTGGCACCAACATAGATCCTGATGTATTCACATTAAGCATTGGCCCCTTCATCATTACGGGTGTAATCTGTTCGCAAATACACCGTGAATTGTTCGACACATCTGTTATGTAAAGTCTGTTAGACGTGAAGTAGCTCTGCATTGATAGCTCGTGATACAATTAATAGAATTGTGCGTGAGAACTGATGTTTTGGATTTCATTCCAGTATGTTGTACGTAATGGGTTCACGTTGCTCCTCCAGCCACGAGTGGCCGTTAGATTTAGCAAAAAATGTCATTGATTATATAATTGATTCAATAATTATTTAATACACTGACAACATTGACTTGGTAAAAATTGCATTGAACCTCTTAATATCTCCTGCATTGTATATCATTCATGTCACCAGGTGGCAGTGTGATGGCAAAGATGGTTTCAGGGTCCTTCCAGGTGTCCATTGACAGCAATTGTCCCAAGAGTAAATCACATTCAGAAGGGGTCTTGTCCTCGTCTGTGCGAATGCGTACAACGCGTGATGTCCTCCTGCTATTATTTTTAGTGCTGTACAGTGACTGAAAGTGGGTTAACTACACTGGGCTGAGTGGTTTCCGCTGCATAGCACGTGGCAACCCTGAAGAGCCAAGCCCGTGACAGACACATGCTCATGCATATATAAAGACACGCAGAAATTGAGAAGGCGCGCGCACCCACGCATAGGCAGACAGGGGGTCCATGGATACAGATATATACAGAAACAAAGAGAAGCTAGCACACGCGTAAATAGAGAAGCAAATAAAAGCATCAGGCATACAACAAAAACAAAGTCTGGACAAAAGAGAGATACACAGAAGCGGTGAAAAGTACACGTAGACTACAGTTGCACTGGCACAGTGACAGGAGGTAGGCAGAGAGGGTGAAGTGCGAATACGTGCAGTCAGACAGAGGCACACAGAGGATGAGAAGACAGAGGGGCAGACGAGCGTGCGGAAGCACTGACAAAGAAAGCGGTACGGAGGCGACACTGGGAGTCTTTGCGATGGATCCACTGCCCTGGTGGGTGTGCTCGCCCTCTGCCCTCAAGTAACACTCTTGTCCTGCCACTTTCTAACTTCACCCTTCCCTATCACAGAAGCTTTTCTGCTCTCCCAGCCTCCATGTAGACCGTGATCTTGACTGGGCCGTGCCCGCGACCACTTCAGCACCAGGGACAGCGGCAGTTTCATTCACGCTCCACTGTGTACACTGTTACAGCCACGGCTACTTGTTCATGCCGGGATGTGGGAGCGATGCACACGAGTAATCCAGCGACAAGGAGGTCAGCTTGTTGGATCATATAGAGATCCACATGTGGCCAGACAATGGGCAGTACAACAAGTAGGTCAATTCCCTACATTGTTGGGATAGTTGGACTCTTGTGAGTTGTGAATATTCCAGTCCCCCCCCCCACCCGCATGCCAAAATACCGCGCAAAAAAAGAATCGGCCACACATTCCTCGCAGAATTGTCTTGCAACGGAATTCGCGAGACTGAATGTTCCAACTACATGATCGTGATTGTTGATTATGTTTATTCATTAGAAGTCAAAATGTATAGAATGTGTCTTGGAATGTGTTCATATACATGATACATATATTTAAAAAGATGTGGCATTTAAAAGTTTGGTTATGATGTTGCGTGGATGTTTGATAGCACCGTCTTTGCATGGCCCAATGTATTTTGGACGGAGCTTTCCTCCACTGATAGTTTGTTTTATTCGGCTCGTTTGCCCAGGAAAGCCTCGCTGAGGCTCAATACTCTTTATCAGGAGGGTCCTGCCAGATTTTCACAAAGGGGGGAGGCGATGTTGCTATGTTAACATTGTTATGTTACCATTTTACCATCCTGCCGAGTAGTGGCAATATTTCCCTTTTCTTATCCATAAAAGTTCGTTTTGAAAAAAAAAAGAATTCGGTAGTGATGCTTTGCCAATTCCATGATTGTTTGGCATGCTCTAGACCATTGGTGGATATCACACATTCTCATGGTGAGTACCAATTTATTTTCAGGCCAACTGTTGTTCGCTTTCCACAGAGTGGTGATATGATGTTTATTATACTCTTTCCTGAAAAACCACTGGGTTCATCCTGGCCATAATTTGAACTATTTCTCATAATTGGAAACTCCTCGTGCTAAGTCGTGCCATGGAGTACGCGTGGAAGAGTAGGCCAAATAATATCTCTCTCGAGTTATCTATAGCCCCCTCTATTGGGGGCCTTCTGCCAGTCTTGGAGTGTGCAAGTAATTGCAAGGTCTGCATCTTTTCCTTGACCTAGCAAGTCTTAGCATGTGCAGCAGCCTTAATAAGCAATATTATAAGATCAATTTGTGCGCACCGGCACACAAACATTAGTAATGACGCGAGTAATGCATAACCCCTAGTACGCATTAATAAGTACAAACTAGAGCAGGCACCTGCAAGCCCACTTGAACATTAGTAAGGAGAAGGCATATAAAACGTTTTTCAAACATAAACCCCGTATACCGATGGCGTTTGTGTGAGTTCCGCCTAGTAAGGGTGTGGTGTCCCCCTGTGTCGGCAGGGCCGTGTACGATGGCCAGGACCGTGGGGAGCTCATGTCTCGCCTGGATGTGCGCATCCGGGGCCACGACCGCGACATCGAGAAACTCTGCAACTTCCACTACCAGGGCTTTGTGGATTGCATCACTGAGCTGTTGAGCGTGCGAGCGCACGCGCTCAAGCTGAAGGCAAGCGCGCTCACACCAACACACTCGTGCATCGACGCTTCGCAGTTACACCTTCAAGGCTGCCGTTTGTTACTGGCCGCTTGGCGTTTTTGGGCCTTTGGGGGGGCTGTGTTCAGAAATCGTGATCATAAAAAACAGACCCACGTTCAGTGCAAAAAACAACAACACTAACTTCCTACCGTCAGGTATAGAAAACGTGTGTGCAAAAGTATTACTTTTTATCTTAGGATTTCTTGGAAATATATTTGATCCCGTTTCTTCAATTAGAAGTGCCATTATGAGGCGATAAAGCATCCTCTCAGAATGCACTCGGCAGAGGAATAACATCAATTCGGGCAACGACTTCCGGAGGAAGGCAAAACGGAAGCGCCGCTGGAGACCTCAACCAGTCTCTTCTTGACCCTACAAAAGGTGGCGCACACGCCTGTTGGGAAACATTGGCTCTTCACACGTATCAATCATTTGATATATTTGTTGCTGGTTCCAGAGTTGCTTTAAGCTGAAATGAGTGAACACTCAAATTATATTAGACTCACGGGAAACCACCTCTTAATCACTGTTAAGCTACTCGTTTGAAATATCAACTTTCTTGAGTTTAAGAACAAGGTCCCGAATTCTCAGTTGTTTATAACATGTAGCTGACCAGCAGATGGCAGCATGTGCCCAGGCACTGCAAGGATTTTTTTTGTCTTTGTGTTATAACAAATAAGATTATTTGAAGTTCAGTCTTCATTTCTCCAAAAGTATACATTTAAATTATGGGTTGGCATTTGCGCAGTATTTTTTTCAAGATATGAGGGTTTATTCAGAAGGTAGGAACTCACATTCACAGTTAGGACTCAGAGGCACACACATCGTGATAGCCGGCACCAGGCCCTTGAGAGATAGCAGCCAACAGCTCTGTTTCCACATCCTCGTTGCTTCCTCACGTGATGCTTCGCTTTTCTCTGTGGAACCCCTCATGAAGGTAATATTACACTGGGACTACTAGCAGGTAAATGTAAGTTGGATATCCCATAATTGACTTTTTTAAAAATGCAAACAAAAAAAATCACAACTCTGATAATGATATGCACTGTCCTTGAAATGGATTGGTCCACACCCGAGACAGCTTTTCTTAGAGCCTAGTCTCACATGGTGTTGGACCAGATGACGCCAAAAGGCGCACAACTCAACTGTTTCTCAAACGTGAGCTATTGTCATCAATGTCGTGGAATAGTAACTAGAAGGCTAAGGCTCTTCTCCAGACCACCGCACCACGAGCTACAGGAACAAGTATACACGCCCTCCAACTGAATATAAAATGAACCTCGTGCGAAATGCGATTTGGCGTGGCTTTCAAACTTGGATCTATATCTTCAAGTTGCTATTCAGGAGGCCGTACGGAATAATATATATATTTTATGATCTGTTCATTGAGGATGCACTGAGCTGCTTGGTGCGTGGATGTTGTTCTTCTGTCTGCTCCACTGCAGGACCACGTGGTGGAGTCCAACCAGAAGATGCAGGAGGCAGGACGGGAGGTGAGATCTCACTGCCGTGATGCCCACACACAGAACCCACCCAAAGTTTAACAAACAACTCATGTCACCCACCCAAATGTCAGGTCTATTCCACTGCATGCATTTTTCAAAGAAGGATAACGAATGTAACGAGCGGTGAATTAGTAAGTCGTAGTTTGTTTTATAAAACGCATTATTGTATAAATGTAAGACCTTTGTTCACATTTAGAATATATCGCAGACTGAATGGACATAAATCACAACCAGCTGATCCGTGAGGCTGAGGACCAGACCAGGTGAAGGCAGATCACGATCAGAGCTGCGAGCATCGTGACCCAGTCACCTTCTCATTAGACCGGCGATGGGAGGTGGATTGATAGATGGACAGTACATATCAATTTTTTTAAATATTAGTTTAAAAAATAAGTCCTCTTGTGCACAACAAGCATTGGTAACGCCTATAGCTAATGGCAGTCTTGAGCTAATGGTGGAAATTTTATATTCCTACGGCAGGGACCAATATCTCTATTGCACAACCACTCTTAACTCTCCACAACTGCTGACTTCCCACACTTTGCTGTCGCTGGAGGGATGATGACGTTGGGCTTAGATGACCCAGGAATTATGATCTCTTAAATATTTGAGTCAGCCGCTCTTCGTGTTAAGGATTCACAGGTGTGATTTTAATGAGACACGAAAAATAAAAGTGGACAAGTTTGTAACATGCACAGTTTTTAGTTCACTCTCAGAGAGCGAGTGATTCAGAGGCGCGCAAGGCCACGTACAAGTGGGAAGGTAGCCAGAATTGGTGCGAGATATTTCTCAAGCTCTGTGGATCTATTCTGGGATGTTTGGTCAACTCCATTCATGAGTGTTTGGACAACTTTTGGACGAAGATATTTCCCACTCATGGTTGCTCCTTGGTTCAGTAGGATTCTGTAAAAAAATAGTCATTAGAACATTCTGTACTATTTATATATAAGCAGTGGCCTGCAGATTGCCATAGTCCGTTTGTCTTTATTAATGTACATTTTCTTTGCCAACATATTAACTGGACCAATAATACATTAATTTCTAGTAATTATTGAATACTTCCCAACTGATCCTAGAGCACCAAACTGTCTGGTTAAGAATAACCCCAAAGTAGGATATTTGTAACGAATGTCCTCATCATGCCCAACTGTTATGGGTGGATTCCTCGCATGTGAACGCAGCACACGGAACAACACGTTGAGTGCACGCTACGTGTGTCCCATGCGGGTGCGTGCGAGTTGGTGCACATGAAGCGGGAGCTGGTGCGCACTCGCCGGCAGCAGAGAAACGTCTTGCGCACTCTGGAGCAGCTCGCGGCCTGTCTGCCAGGTGCCCACCGTGCCACACAGCCCACAGTGCCACACAGCCAACCCACCGTGCCACACAGTCCACCGTGCCACACATCCAAACCACCGTGCCACACAGCCCACCGTGCCACACAGCCAACCCACCGTGCCACACACCGCACTGTGCCACACAGCCAACCCACCGTGCCACACAGCCCACCGTGCCACACATCCAATCCACCGTGCCACACAGCCCACCGTGCCACACATACAAACCACCGTGCCACACGGCGCACAGTGCCACACGGCCAACCCACCGTGCCACACACAGCCCCATGCCACACAGCGCACCGTGCCACACAGCCAACCGTGCCACACAACCAACCCACCGTGCCACACAGCCCACCGTGCCACACATACAAACCACCGTGCCACACGGCGCACAGTGCCACACGGCCAACCCACCGTGCCACACACAGCCCCATGCCACACAGCCAACCGTGCCACACACAGCCCCGTGCCACACAGCGCACCGTGCCACACAGCCAACCGTGCCACACAACCAACCCACCGTGCCACACAGAGCTCTGTGCCACACAGCGCCCGTCAATCTCCAAGCCCTACCGCACAGCAGCATCGGATCACACGGCACCTGCAGCGCCGCACACCAGCGCAGCGCCGCACACCAGCGCAGCGCCGCACACCAGCGCAGCGCCGCACACCAGCGCAGCGCCGCACACCAGCGCAGCGCCGCACACCAGCGCAGCGCCGCACACCAGCGCAGCGCCGCACACCAGCGCAGCGCCGCACACCAGCGCAGCGCCGCACACCAGCGCAGCGCCGCACACCAGCGCAGCGCCGCACACCAGCGCAGCGCCGCACACCAGCGCAGCGCCGCACACCAGCGCAGCGCCGCATGTCACGCTGCACCTCCACCTGTGCGGCCGCTCTCTGCGGTCGAGTCTAGCTGTGCCACTCTGTACCTCTCTCACACAGCCTCCCACTGCACAATATACATCTACATGCGTACAAACAAATGTAGATACCATAGATTGACGATTTGTTGTAGGATTACTAAAACAAGGGCCTCATGTCGCACTTGGCCTCCTCGCTTGCGATGATAAACGAGAGGGCGCTGTTCTCTACGTCGCAAGCACAGGCTGGTCTGAAGTATTTTCATTAAATTTTCATAACATTGTATACATTTTTTTATTTTTATTTATATCGCGTTTAATACAGCTGCATTGCTATGTTTACCTTTTCCACTTAGTTGTGTGTGTTCTCAAACAACTGCACCGTCTGGTGAGTATCGCTGCTAGAATACACGGTCACATGTAACATTTGCGGCCAGTACGTACGCGCCAGAGCCTCATTGACACACTGCACTGTGTTGTTCGTGCAGTGCTGGAGACCTATGCCAAGCTGCAGCAACAGATGGAAGCAAAGCGGTACGTTATACCATGACATTTGCACGCCCCTGCTATCATGTGAAAAGAAAGATACGCATACCTGTCAACCCATACGGTTTACCCGAATGCTTGTACAGGGAGATTGAGTTTTAAGGTCCATACCTCGTAATCCCCTCGGCAGTCCAGCAGTCGGCAGCCTCTAGCCGACTTCGTGTTGCCGACCGACTGAATGTGTGCCCAGTGTCTGTGCTGAGGGTTTGCGTGGCCCAGCAAAGCTGCCCGAGATGACAGCGCCAGCAAGATGGGGAATCGTTTTTTTTCGTGACTGTGGAGGCAGCAGTTGAAAGACCGAGTTCTAGTTTTGTGTGTCAGACTGTGCCAAAGCTGCCACTGACCTCGAGTGGCCAGCAGCTGCTGTCATGGCACTGCTCGACTTTGATAAACATCGAAATTCACGGGGTTCCGGTTATGATTGGTTGCTATATGACGCATCTCCTTTACCGAGTAGACATGGGTGTCGTGAGGAGAAGGGCATTGAGGTTGAATGTAATTAATAATGCATACTTATATAACATGTGGAAACTGTGATGAAGATACTTATATATACAAAAACAATTCAATGCTGGAACACAACAGATTTGTGAAATTTGTTTTGAATTATAAGGAATTTCTGTATATTTGAGAATTTAAATTAAAAGATTACATTTGTTCACTTATTGTTTTGAAACATTGAAACTATTCAATTGTATTTAGTAAATAAATGTAATCACTTGTTTCGTGTTTTCTACCGACAAAGAAAACACAGAATGTATCTCTCACTGCTGATATACCTTCCCATTCTGTGCATTCCGTCAGAGAGGCAGGAGACTTTCAGGGGCGATGACGAGCATCGCGTTCGGTCATTTATTAGACGCGACTGCTAAGTTACCTGACGTTGCTTCAACGTGTTTACAACGTTGAAGCGTGACTTGCATTGCACCGGCCCGTGATCCCCTCCTGTCTGAGAACCTGGGGCGTGTCGTGAATATCAGGTGGGGACAGCGACGAGGCGCGTTTGATTGTTTCTGTCTTTAACACAGCGGCTGGGCACAGACCCCAAAGGCTTAAAAACGTCGAGTGGCCAGCGACAACTAGCACCGCCAGAGTTGCCATCGACAAAGAGTTTCAACGCGTTTCTTACATTGAGCATGGCTACGAAGGCTTGGGGGCAAAGGAGACGATGGGAGAGCGAATTTCCCAGCCGAGCGGTGCGAGGATAGAAGCAGAAAGAGATCTGTGGGATACGAGTTGGATACATTCATGCATTTTAGAGTTTAATCCACGATCGCTTGATTTATGTGATCATTCGCAAATAGCTCCCACGAGTGTAGATGTCTGTTTACTTCATGAAGTGAACGCTGGTGGTCCAGTAGCCCCACATAGCATGGGGATGAGAGGAGATGTGGGTGGCTGAGGCAAGGGGACCGATGCCCACGTCGGAGTACTGAAGCAGCGCCGTTGAGAACCTTCACTTCGATGCTTTTGTGGCTATGACAAAGGGCCAATGCCTGGAACGTCGCCGATTATATAGTGTTGTTGACGTGTGCGTTTTTTGGGACGAAAAAACAATAATTCGCATCTCAGCTAGGTGATCGATACCTAAATTCAATGATTCCGCTAGATATAAAATTTTAACCAAAGTTTGGTTGAGTAACATTCATAATAAAACGACAGCTTCCCAGGTCCGTAGCACAGTGCGCTGACCGCTGTGCCACTGGCATTCCCCCATCCCATCAGTTTGTTTTAACCGCCTGTAAATCATAACCAGTTTAGCAAATTGCCGTGCATGTTGTGACAGAAGTGTCCACCTCGGGAATGAGCAATTGGCTGTGTGGGCAGTTGGTCTGTCGTCGACTCCTCTACTTATTCTTCTCATATTTGTGCAGAGTAGGGCCGTGGTGCGTGGCGTGGCCTGCACGCCGGAAGTGACTGGTTGACTTTGGACAAAATAAATTGTGAAAACAGCCTTCTGTAGCCCACTCCGTCTCCGCGTGAGATCACGTGCTCTCCTGCGCCAAGTTGTGTTTCCATTTGTTGCATGCAAGTGGAGGGAGACTTTGAATGACTCTTTTATTAAATTCTATGACAGCCATACGCTTTATTTTCGGATGGACAAGATAGTTTGCTTTTTATTTAGAAAGAAGTGTCTTAGTAAACATCGGATAACAGAGACGTTGCTTCTTAGCCGCACCTGCGATTATCACGGTTGGCTACATACGGTGCGAATGAAGTTCACCAAACATACAAAACTGAAAAGTTGTTATATACACTTGCCTGTTGTCAATTTAAGAGGTATGGCATTGTATGTGATATTTTAATAATCATGTATTTAACAACTAATTTCTCATGATGAAAGTCATCAGGATCAGATATTGTCGCTAAGCAATTTGATCTGAGAAAATATGCATGAAGCATAATCAAATCGGAATCGGATTTGGATCTGATCAGACCTGAAGTGCACAGCCTCCATCAGCTCTCAATAAAAACGTTTCACACTTGTGCAATGCGCTGTTCGTTGCTGCTCGTCAGTTCACGAGGAGAACCAACCACCAGTTAGTTCTACGTCCAAGACATTTTAAAATGTCATTATTCATCTTTATCCATTTCAGAAAACGGTGCAAGCGGCGCCCCTTTGGAATATTTTAATTCGAGCAAACGTGCGAGGAATTTGCGTTGCATAATTTCCAAAATTGCACGAAAGAATGAACAAAATGTCATTAAAGTATTTTCGTCTCCCGGTGGATTGGCGCTGCCGCTCGGCGCGTGAGAAATGCGGCCCTGGCGGTGAGCGTCGTGGCCAGGTGCAGCTGAGACGTCTCGAGTCCCAGCGCCGCCACCGCAGCGCCTCCACTCTGCCTGTTTGCTTTGGACGTCGACTACAACCTGAAACATGAACCCCCATCGGCACCCCCACCCCCCCTCCACGTCTTCCCTCTTTCTCCCACACCCACCAAGCCCCACGCCCTTCCACTCCCTGCTACAGCGCAGCCACATACTAGTCACGGCGGACTCGCAGCGACTGCCTACGCCAGAGGATCCTGCCACGCGCCGCCCCAATTCACTGCTGCAGTGGCTGGAGTGGATACTTTGCCTGTGACTGTTGAAGCTTTCTCGTGATGCGTTGGCGCGGCACGCTGCTGCTGCGTGTGAGCTGTGGCCTCGCTTGTTAGCAGAGGATGGAAATGTCATTTGGAGATCTCTGCTTGTGGGTGTGCATCGACACCGCAGCGGAGAACTAACCACGAATGTCTCCTTTGTGTCTAGGAATTCCTAAGCCTTCCCTTATCTCGGCGTCTTATTAAGGGCATAGCTTCTCAGTTCTCATAATACATGAAAGAAAACACTTAAATAAACCAAACCCAATAAACATTTAAATAATCCATTCAGTATATCTCAGAGCTATTTTAGATGTACAGTATACACCTCTCTCATCCAACTCCGTCTCTCGTCTACATCTCTCGCGAGGAACCCTCCTCGCGAGCCAGCACCACCACCGCACGTGCTGCGTCTGTGCGTCGCGGCAGCCCACGTGACCACGTGGCAATGTGACTGGGGCAGCCCACGTGACCACGTGACAATGTGACTGGGGCAGCCCACGTGACCACGTGACAATGTGACTGGGGGCAGCCCACGTGACCACGTGACAATGTGACTGGGGGCAGCCCGCGTGACAATGTGACTGGGGCAGCCCACGTGACCACGTGACAATGTGACTGGGGGCAGCCCGTGTGACCACGTGACAATGTGACTGGGGGCAGCCCACGTGACCACGTGACAATGTGACTGGGGGCAGCCCACGTGACCACGTGATAATGTGACTGGGGCAGCCCGTGTGACCACTGACCGCGTGACAATGTGACCGTGTGACTTTGCGACCGTGGCGCGCTGCGCGCAGGTTCTACCCGGCCCTGCGCACGCTGCAGCAGCTGGAGAGCTGCCTGCCCGCCCTGCCGCGCTACCGCTTCTGCGCCGCCGTGCGGGACGGGGCGGCCGCGTTGCGCGGCACCGTGCGCGGGCACGCGGCCGCGCGCCTCCGCGACTTCTTGGAGCGTGCGCAGGAGCAGGCCGAGGCGCTGGGGGAGGCCGCTACCTTGCAGGTGGACGTCGCTCGGCTGTTGGGGGCTGCGGGGCTGGGGGCGGCTGTGGTGCGTGCGTTCGCGGCTCGTTGTCGAAGTTGGCGGTTCGAACGTGGCAGGCCACCCTGGTCATCGTTGCGTGCGCGGTAACCATAAGTTACGCGGCCCTCTGCTTCACAGTGGATTTTAAAGAGCCCCTGGTGTCATTCGAATGACGAGGCCATCGCGTTACGGCGTCGGGGTCCAAATTGGAAAAATTACCCGCAAATGAGTCGGTTGGGATTGCACGCAGACGCAATCATCGCCCCCTGCTGGCAGACTCATGTTCGCTTGCAGGCCAGGTGTTGAGTGACCCTGTGCCGCACGGGGACAGCTGCCGCTGGGAGTGCCCTTTCAAATGTTTCAGATGAAGCATTTGAAAAGAAAACAAATTATTATGAAGGTTTGAGGGAGAGTTCTCAGAATGTATGTTTTTATTTAACTGTAGCTGGAGTCTCATTCACCTTTCGCAGTTGTACTGAGAGGGATACTCCAAAAGCTCTGAGCCAAAGCCACCGATAGGATGTTTATGGTTGATTGTTAATTCCTAAGGATCAGAGTCAGTACTGTATGTTGTCCTCCTCCCACACCTCCGATGAGCACGGTTGGCTACATACGGTGCGAAGAAGTTCAACACACACACATAGGGCACCTCTACCATATTTCGAGTTCTGTGTTCATGCTCAACTCTCATAGAGCCAGACCAAGGAGCCCTTAACGTTCTAAGGGCTCAGGGTCAATGCCTGCGTTTGGTTCCTCTTCCTTTTCCCTCCCGTACCAACACATGCACATTTTAGCACCGAGTCAAATGAAATACATTTAGAGTGATTTTGTATTGTAAGGGCGAAATCAGAGCATGCACTTTACCCGCACGCAGAACGTCCCCTGCGTTCTTTGCGTCGCCTTTCCTCTCACCATGCCAGTGCTGATTTTGCGCGCACGTGTGTGCGTGTGTATGCGCTTGTCTGCCTGTGTGCATTCACGTGGACTTCACAATTCACCTCGCTTGTACGGGTGAGCTGGCCTTAGTGGAGCAGAGAGGGAGCCCATTAGGAGTGAGCAATGGCCCATTGGCGCACAGAGTCCAGGGCACGGCCCGTGCTGGGATAGTTGTCATTATTGCAGCCTCTAGGATGCCCACAAATGATGGAAACGAGTTTTATTTTGGTTGTCATCATCAATATTGACCATTCTCATTTCACCGCACGAAGAATGCCTTCTTTGTTCATCTGTTTGGGATGCAGTTTGCATGAATGAGACGATAGAAAATATGTTATTATTCTTATTACTACTATTATTATCCGAGCACCTCAACTCGTTTGCAGCGGTAATCCATCTCACTCCCACACGTGTGCCCCACATTCATTGCTCCATTTCCCCTTTAACCGCCCGCTGGTGCACATTCCCTTGCTGGGCTCCCTATCCATCAATGGTTGTGTCCTTCGTTTGTCAAACCGCTTTGGGAACTGCGTTGGATGCTCGCACTTATTATTTTATTGGGGACGGCCAGTCAAGACAAAGCCTTCATCCGATCAAATAACGTCCATTATTGTATGTTATTCCAACAGAGTAAACCTCGGTCAAAGATACCCACCACACTCTTAGCTCTCTCTCGCGTCAGATTATAAAAGAGTAATGAATGTAGTCAGTGACAACTCACTTCACAGCAGGACCATCACAAATGTAAAACTGTTGTGTGTCTGCAGTATTGGAACAAAATAACATGTACAGTTGTATTTTGATTTAAAGCTTTCGTGACTGCATTGCCACCATTGAGCTTAAGGCCTTCCACTTGGTAACCAACACCTGAGTGTCCACTCAGTCAATGTAGGTCACCGTGACCTCTGAGTGTCCACTCAGTGACCTCTGACCCCCTCTGTCCTACTTATGTCCCCACCCATCACAACCTCCCCTCTATCTGATCACACCTCCAGTGTTTTCCCACCACATTCTATTTCAAAATTCCAAGACGCTTCAAGTTCATAGCACATTTGTTATGCATCGTATTCACTCTCCGGAAGCCCCCTATCTCTTAAACATCGACGCTAACCACTCTACTTTCCTAAAGTAGGATGTTAAGAACCCACGCTGCTGTTGCAATAAGTGAATTGACCTCCTCTCAGCCTCCTACTGCCTCCACAATCTCAATTCCTACCGATACGCGGGTGGCGGTGCAGGAGCCCCATCTTTAAGTACCACGTGGCACACGTGTGGATGATGTCACAGATCATACTCTCCCTGGCGCAGCGCCAATAACACCCACAATACCCCTTACTCTCGTTCACAATAGCATTGGATCACAAGACCTGCTTACGGAACGACTCGTAGAGGAGCTTTACAAAGCAGTAGGTTAATACCGCAGTGTTGTATGGTTAGGTGTATTATCAGGAGGGGACGTTACCAATGAATCTTAGCTTAATGGGAAAATCTGGCAATGCATTGCAAGCCACTGTGCAATGCATTGCAAGCCACTGTGCAATGCATTGCAAGCCACTGTGCAATGCATTGCAAGCCACTGTGCAATGGATATTTTAAGTACCACTGCCCATTCTCAATAAGTCGTAACTTACCTTTAGAGTGCGATGCCACTGCTGGTCTGTTTGCGGGGTTTGTGATATTTGATTTCGGGAGTCCAGTTCCTCTGCGTCCTACAGTTTCCTCCGACTCGCAGCTCGTGTGACACACACAATGAGAATCTTGTTTCTGTGAGCAAAATGTACTTGGCGGACATAAAGAAAAAAACACATCGTAGCGCAGATGACAACAACGCATGACACGATAAATCACTTGACCTCTGAGTACACGACGTCGTTTCACGGACCTGCAAGCCGCACTTCCCGTGCCGCGCCACGTCTAAATGTTACACGAAGGGAACGCGCAGCTGCTCACATTAAAACTCATTTACGATGTAAAGGTCCCCGTGATGGGCGGGCGGGCGGGTTCGGCCGAGGTTTTTGGGCGAGCGTGGGGGTCAGTGCGGGGGTCAGCGCGCCGCCGAGCGTGGGGGGTGGGGGCCCGGCACAAACACAGTAATGGCTGTTTTCTCTAGGCCATTAAACTTGTAATGGTGAAAAGTTCAAAACTCGATTCCAAAGAAAAGGGGGAATGGAAAACCGAAATTATTTCAAGTGAAATGATTTCGTGCACCCACGCCAGGGATCCCCCCCCCTCCCACCTTTTTGCCGACTGCGGCAGACTCCAGTGCACGTTGCAGCAACTTTCTTTAATTTCTTAGCGTAACAGTGCGGCGTAATTAAATTTAATGTAGGTTTAGAAAAATACAAAACCCAGTCTCTCGGCGTAGAGGAAGGTTCCACTCGCCGCGCTCGGGTGCCTAACGCGAGCGTTGCCGCGTTACACGGCGCGCACACAGCCACACACAGCCACACACAGCCACACAAAGCAACACACAGCCACACACAGCCACACACAGCCACACAAAGCAACACACAGCCACACAAAGAAACACACAGCCACACAAAGCAACACACAGCCACACAAAGAAACACACAGCCACACAAAGCAACACACAGCCACACAAACAACACACAGCCACACACAGCCACACAAAGCAACACACAGCCACACACAGCCACACACAGCCACACAAAGAAACACACAGCCACACAAAGCAACACACAGCCACACAAAGAAACACACAGCCACACAAAGCAACACACAGCCACACAAACAACACACAGCCACACACAGCCACACAAAGCAACACACAGCCACACACAGCCACACACAGCCACACAAAGCAACACACAGCCACACAAAGAAACACACAGCCACACAAAGCAACACACAGCCACACAAACAACACACAGCCACACACAGCCACACAAAGCAACACACAGCCACACACAGCCACACAAAGCAACACACAGCCACACACAGCCACACAAAGCAACAAACAGCCACACACAGCCACACAAAGCAACACACAGCCACACAAACAACACACAGCCACACAAAGCAACACAGACATTGGCAGTGGCACGTGTCGCGCACACAGGCACGCGTGGGCTAACAAGCAACAAGATGACAAAGATCCTGCCCCTCATTCTGTTTCAAGACGATTGGGATAGCGCTGTGAGTGAGAACCCGAGTGGGACCCACCTGCCACATGGTGGGGGGTGGGGGGGGGGGTATGGTCACAACCCAGTGCTGTTATTGTCCATTTGGTGATGTACACGGTGAAATGGATTGCAGGGGTCATAGTGTGGTGTCGTGTCAACTATGCCCCTTCCTCGAGTTAGAATACAATGGCACATAGACGATCACGACAAAGTGAGTAGCTGATGTACATTTTAAAGGTATTCTACGAGACCTGGACAGTTAAAATGTGGCACACATCGTCAAGTGAGTGCTAATATAGTAGAACATTCCAAAAATGGATATACTCAACCCCGGCATAGGAATGCGGAATGTCCACCACTGGCTCAGGGTTGCAAACGGGAGATGAGCACCGCCTGAGTAGGAATCACTTGCCTGCCGCAATAAGCAGTTCCACTGTTATATATTCCTGGTTCTTTCGGTAAAGTCACGTAGAAGGGAAATAATACAATTATAAAAATAAAACATAATACAATTCTCACGACGTTTCGGCCACAATGCAAGCAGCCGTCCTCAGGTGAAGAACAGAGCTGTCGGAAAGACAGCGTCCTAATTAAAGTTCCACTGTTGTTATTTTTAAGAAAACGTGTCTTGTACAAAAAGGAGGCCTCATTTTAAAAACAAAGTGAGAAAAATTCCATCATATGTCGGCCAAAATGTGTAACTTTCGTTAATTGGATAAATTTATGACACGATTCTGTTAACACCTAAAATCTGATTTGTGAAAATTCGTTTTCGGAATGTTCTAAGAATGCAGCACAGTGTGACTTGGGTACTCGTGTGAGGAGCCGTTGTTTCTGCTCATTTCTGCTCATTTCGGCTGGCGGGAGACCGCTATGGGGTTCATTATCTCTGTCTCGAGGGAGGCCCGGCATCACGCGAGGACAAGGATTACAGTTTCATGTGGGTAACTTTAAAACTTGGGATCTGGGCTATGACAACTTAGAAAAAATAAAATGCTGTGCTGTTGCGAATGAAGATGTCGCAGAGTATGAACACTCACTTAGTGACAGACAGCATGCTGCTTTATGCATTCTCCGTCAAGGTTACTAGGAGGTGGCATGAATCAAATCGTCCAATCTTTGCAATCGCGCTTCGTGGTGGGGGACGACATTGCCCACACGCCTTCAGCAAGTCAAGGCCGTCACGCCGACTCCCGTTTGACCCCGAACTTCGGTGAACCCGACTCCCGTTTGACCCAGAACTTTGGTGAACCCGACTCCCGTTTGACCCCGAACTTTGGTGAACCCGACTCCCGTTTGACCCCGAACTTTGGTGAACCCGACTCCCGTTTGACCCCGAACTTCGGTGAACCCGACTCCCGTTTGACCCCGAACTTTGGTGAAGCCGACTCCCCTGGGGCGTGGCGTGCCGGGCTCCCGAGCCGCGCGGCCGCCCGCCGGTGCGATCAGCCCGCCACCCGCGTCTCGACCCGCAGAAGTTTGTGGAGGGTATTCGATACGGCGGGGAGAGGGCGAGGGGCCACTCTGGTCGAGGCGGAGGCGGGAGGCGGGCGGCGCGCGCTAAAAGTAAACGCGCCCGCGACGACCGGCTGCGTGAATGGGCCATTGTTGACGTTGGCGTTGGGCCTGGCGGGGAGCGTGGCCCTGTGCACGGCCGTGTTATGCCCACACACACGCACACACACACACAAGCACACACACAAACACACACAAACACACACACACGCACACACACACACGCACACACACACAAGCACACACACAAACACACACACACGCACACACACACGCACACACACACGCACACGCACACACACACAAACACACACACGCACGCACACACGCACGCACACACACACAAGCACACACACAAACACAAGCACACACACACGAGCTAGAGAGCACCAATCAAGGCCAGCATCAGTCATACACATTCAGCAGGAATGAATTCTTATTCTTGACTCCCAAGTGTTGATGTTTACACATCACACCAGACAAATATATTTTTTTATTCTGAACTGACCCAGAAGGGGCTTAGTCCATAATCAGATAAATATTTCAAATTGTGGTATTCGAGGTCAGGAACAAATAGAGGTTGTTAGCTGCAACCTCTATGCCACTACACACTTGAATACCAGCACCACATTTAATGGCAATAATTGATGCCAATTATTTACCCCGGAATTCCTCACTAAGTCTTATGACCTCTCCCCATTTTTTAGAAAAGTAATGCATTGGGATATTTGGCCAATTCCATGTATGAGTGTTTAGCATGTGGGAGGAAAATGGAGAACCCTGAGAAAATGCACGCATGTACAGAATGGTCAGAATATTCATTTCATATGCGAGTATTTAAAAAATACCTTGAGTTGACTTGAGTGAAAGATCAAATTTTATATTTAAAACCCTAAAAATACATGTCAGAATAGGGCGATCCAGTATTGGTCAAACAAAACGTAAATCATATGACACGTTATTCACGCATTCTTTGGTGAACTGGCTGAGACCATGAACTCACTACGCTTAAGAACCTGATGTCATTTCAGGTGGCTGTCCAGATTAGAATCTGAGGTCTCCGTGGTACCAGCTTTGCATTTTTCACACTCTCACCCTGCCTCCTTTGCTACCTGCCTATGGAGTTCCATTGCAGCTGTAATTGAATTTGTTTTATTGTTTGTCGTTGTGGCGTTCTGACCCCGTGCACCTACTGGACATCTGTGAAAAGAGCTTAGTAGCTCATCAGATTCCTTCTCCAGTCTAAATGAAGATTCTGCTTCTGACTGTAGATGTAGAAACGAAATGACTCCGACACAACGGGAGACGTTGATCAGCAGCTCACGTGAGGCGGCCAAAATTCTTCTCACGCCCTCCACTTCTAACACGGGTGGTCGACGTGGGGAGAGTAGGCCAAATACCCACCAGCGTTCACTTCTAGTGGAGGCTCTTCCGCCAGCAATGGCATTAGCGAGAAATTGCAGGGCCCCACCTTTACATTTTCACAAGATTAAACCTTGTGATTACAGAGGATTTTAAAGCACAGATGAACAAGTATATAATACGAATGTTGAACTTCTTTAAATGTAACTGACAGCACTATACTATGATACCTTACTTTGAAAAAAAAAACTTATACTGAAAATACAAGTCTATTCAAAACTATTTTACAAAGATGTAATAGGTATATTCAAGCAATAAAGGTTCGCCGAAGCAGCTGCCAAAATGGTTCAATGAAACAAGCAGGCTGTGTGGGGGAGCACGGGGCGTCTCGTTCATGCCAGCAGAGAGAGTGGCCTTACCGCGTGCAGTGTAAAAGTTGCCGTGAACAACGGGAGGGAGTCGCGTAGCCTCTCGCAGCCACGGCTGCGTTGTGTAATTTCGTGGCAATGGGAAACGATGGGATGGCAATTAAAGGCACGCCCGCTGCGTGTAGGCGAGACTCCCCCTGGGCGTCATTATACAGCCGCGAGCGCTGCCGTGCGAGCACAGAGACTGGGCAGGTCAGCGTCACATCAATCCATTGCATCTCAGTGTGTTAACAGAGACGTCTCATGTGTTAACAGAGACGTCTCATGTGTTAACAGAGACACCCCATGTGTTAACAGAGACGTCTCATGTGTTAACAGGGACGTCTCATGTGTTAACAGAGACACCCCATGTGTTAACAGAGACGTCTCATGTGTTAACAGAGACGTCTCAGTGTGTTAACTGTTTGCATGGCCCCGCATTCAGAAAACTTTCATAGAGTTACACAGTTACAATTGTTACCAATATTCTCAGACACGATATTCCGTAAGAAAAACTTTTATAATTTGGGCCTCCGAATTTCATATAAACTTACATTCTGACAGTAAATGACGAATTATGTTGTTTATTATTAGTCAACTACAGGCAATGTTGATCGTTTATTTTTTTGTTCTGTGACAGTTTATTGTTAAGGATGTCATCAGGGAAGACGATTTTGCGTAGCGCCTCTTGGCACAGTCTCGGCCAAATGGTGTCTGTGCGACGCCGTGCCGTTGGATAGCCCTCCACATACATTGGCAGAAGCCTACGCACAGTGAACAAAGTTGCTTTTGTACCACATTGCATTAAAAGGTCACAACCCTCTGTCGAGGTACCAAGTTGAGAAGTCAGAGCAATGAGATTTGTGGGCGGGAAAAACAACGGAACGATGTTGTATAGTTTTACATCAATCCACGTAGACGACTGGTTCCCTCCAAGTGTCTTACTCGTCATGTCCATATATTGATAGACTTTTAAACTGAGCTACATCAAAATAAGTGCAACACGAGTTATTTGATGTTCTTAATGTGGCTATGCATTTGGAACATGACAGTAACCTATAGTTGGCTCCACGGGTGACGCTGGCTGGAGTGGTGGTGGAGGCGAGGGATTCCAATCCAGGATCTCGGTGGGGCTCGTTGTCGACTTAACTACACTTTGATGTGACTTGCTTTCACATTGTTCTGTAATTCATTCAGCAATTTATTTCTTAAACGCCTCCGATTAGCATGGTTGGCTTCGTACGGCGTGAGAGAATTCCAACACACACGCACACACAAGCAAGTATATCAAATGCAACTATGCTTACAAAAAGTTTTTAGTTATTTGTTTGCACAATTCACTTCACACCCGAAAATTAAACACACTTTTCAACTTTCAGCAGTGCTCCAGAATTGTTTTAACGAGGCACAGTAGCAAACACCCATTGAACAAATGTTCAATTGAAGAGCACCATTAAACATGCATTGCTTACAACTGTAATTGCCAGCAAACGAAATGGAGACAAAAGCTCCTTTCTGCTGCACTCCAATGAGCGCAGCACCAACAGTTTCTTGTGTTAGGGGCAACATTGTTGCCTGGAAGCTGTTGCACACCGCGTTCATTGTGTTGCATCTGCCAGAAAGCAGTCCAGTCAAAAACAGCGACGCTTACGTTCGAAGCAGACGTTAACATGTTTATGGTGCGCCTATTTGAATACAATTAACCAATGCATTCTAATGCATTCTCTCCTGGCTAAGTAACTCGACAAAAATTATGACAATTATGAAGGAGAATATGCACCGAGGAAAAATTACCTTTCATTTCCTGAGACGTGTCATGGTTTAGATGAAACAAGAGGACAATTTCCAAAGTCAAACAAAAAGTGCACCACCTTCCAGCATACAAGTAAATCATACGTGGGACAAATACAAGCCAAAGATGTCCTATTTTGCCATATTCGCTGTTGGGCCTTGAAGTCAAACGTCACCTGATATTACAGCTGGCATGGCACGCAGTGGAGCGTGGGACCAGTCACGTGTTCATTGTAGCCACCATGATTTTTCAATTTCTGATGCTGGCACACCGTACGGGGTACTCATTTTAGGCCGGGTTAATTGAGGGGAGAGGCAGCTTCGTTCAGATCAGCAGCCATGATCTATCCCCTGCTGGGTGAACCCCTCTCCAAGGTGTCGACATCTTTCGCAGTCTCGCGATGCAACAACTCAACGTCAGTGTTTCAAAAGCTCTTGAGCATTCTCGTGCTCATCCGTTTAGGTCGCCTTTTTGGACCCTATCTGCTTTCAAAAATTTCCCTCGGTATAAATAGTCTGATGTATTTTCGAGTTGTGTCTCGGAAACAAAAAGTAATCGTTTAGCAAAAGAATCTGTTCAAGTTTGTTTTGGTCACATTTATCTTGAGCCCAACTTTGCCGCCTTCTTGAAGTTCTTCAATAATGTCCTGAAGTAAATTAACAATGTTAATTAACATTGTTGTTACGACGAGTAGTGCGTCCTTTGGTGATGCAATATTTTCAACCAGGACCACAACGCAAAAAAGCCCAAATGTAAAAACAATATGGCGACCAGGAGGTCATGTGGCAGAGCTTTAACAGTTCTGCAAAGGACATTGGTTTGAAAACTCTTTACAAATATACGCATGTTACAGCAGCACCAAAGTGCTATATCGCACAGCGTTAAAGCTACAATGGTTTATAACTTCTCCCCTAGGCGACACTTTGCTGAGACATCATGTCAGACGAGTTCTTAATGTGACTGCACTCGAATACCTATTACGGTAAAGCAAATGCTGTCTCTGGGAGCGCACGTGACCATGCTCATTCCAAAGGTGCCTTGTTAAGTATCCTGGTTGGCATTTCGTGCTGGTTACTCTGCAATCCTTTGTGCACATTGCTATTACATTTGCAAGAGAAAGGAAAACCTTATTGTATTTTCTCTAGCTAACACGTGATGTTTGAACAAGAAGTAATGAAAGTTGAACTTTCATTTCCATCATGCTTTTTATCGAACTATTTATCATATCACTTCAATTGTTATGAAATGCAATCCATCGCTATGCCTCACATCACTGCGTTCATGCTCGTGGTTTGCCTCAGTTCTCATCTCAAGCATGTGTCGATGCTTTTCTCTTATGTTATTTAAACAAGTCATTCTGATTTAATTTCCTCTCTTTTTTAATAGTACAATAGTGTTAAAAACACGCAAGTGTTGTTTTAGGCTTTGTTCAATACACGCTGCTATTAATTCAGGGGGCGAAATTCTTGAGAAACCTGAAACTCACAATGGAACTACGTGCCACCAGCCAACACAAGGCTTACGTAGACTCGCATTGTAGGCCTGAGTTTCTCTTGAAGTGTTGTTATTTTAAACTCCTTTCTAGTGTTTGTTTTATGTCATATTAGCGATTAAGTGATGTTGAGATGTGATATTGCTTCCACATTAGTGTATATAGGCTTTTTTTTGTTATGCTCTTGAGATAAATCTGGTTGCTTTGGTAAGGTGAATAACCATTAATAGGGCCTGCACTGTAGTGTATGTTGTATGTAAGCCAGGACAAGCAAAGTGCACATGGGCTATTCGTCGAGAAAAATGCGAGTATTAAATATTTGTAAGGCTATTCCCCAAGAAGGGCTCATTAGACCTCACATTTAGACTTCAATGAAAAGTTCGGTGGAAATTTTAAACATAATTTTAAGAAAAATATATTCCAATTGTGCTTTGTCAGGCGCAGGCCGAGACATCTCTGCTGTTTTGAAATCACTTGAGGAGACCAAGGCTACTGTGCCTCAGAGAATCAAAGCAAACCCAAACAGAAGCAGCGTGCCTAACGCCCGCTAAGCAGGCCTTGAGTACCAACGTCTAGCTGGTATTAACTTCGTAGATTTTCAGATGACTGCATTTTTCGTATTTTAAATTTTGAACCTTTCCCTCCACATTTATCCCAATTGTGCTTTTGATATCGATACGAAGGAATCCACAGCAGAGCACTAGAGACTCCCCCTCGGTTTAAACATGGGCCACGCACCATGCATCATGTCGAGCGATGTCGGTCCTGGATGCATGTCTCAGAACGAACTCATTCTAAACTCTCATCTCTAAACAGCCACAACATTTTAAAAGGCAGCATTTTCAGACATTTAAATCTAAAGGCCGCCGTGTATATACTACGTACGTAATTAATAATCTAACAGCCCTTTGTCAATGCACTGGCGGATGAAGGCCTTACATCTCGCGTCAGTCCTGGAGGAGGTTATTTGACCGTACTTCATTGTGCTGCTCAGGTTGGTGACGTTGGGGACAATGGTTAGTTCAGATAGGAAATCAATCTGATTTCTGTTCAGAACAATGGAATCTTGTGATTGTATAGACTGCGCAACTGGAGGGAAATCCTTCTCTGTGAATGACTTGTGTACGCGTGATGCATCCTCACCTTCGCCTTCAGGCCCAGAAGCAGCAGAGGCGTGCAGAATCCCGAAACATCATCTTCAGCTTGAACACAAACAGGTAGTCTAACAACGCATAACAGATGTACGCACGAATGCGTATACACCCGTCAAAGTAAATAACTGTGAGCATGTTTATATTGGTGCTGGTGCAGATGCAACTCAGGTGGGTGATCTATGGCACATTCAACGGATGGCTCCTTCCTCTTCGACCTTATGCATATTATTTATGTTGATGATATGCTGCTCATATTGAGAAGACATATAAACTCTGCTTGGACATAGACACATCAGTGGGAGGATACATCGGCTGCATGATGTAGTCGGTATGCCCAGAAACTGCACGCCCAGCCACTGCACGCCCAGCCAGCGCATGCCCAAGCAGCTTCTATTTGGCCAGATAAAGGGAGTTAAATGGGCACGGCACGGGCTAGAGGAGAGGTGGGCTGATGTACAGGAGGCTAAACGGATGTGCCATCGACTGGTACTAGTGGTGTCATGATTGGCCTCTTTGGAGCGGGCTCATGCGAGGTTCTCACGTGCAGTTGGCAGTAGCCGCTATCCAGCAAAACTCATGACAATGAGCAGAGTGCCAGGTGGCTAAAACACAGCAAGGTTGCGAAGTGGTGCATCTGCAAGTCATCTCAGTCAATGAATCCATCATAACTGGCTGGCCCACCCCGTGACTCCCACCAGGGGGCCTTTGACACTTTGCACGGTCTGAAACTGCTCCTAAGCTCGTACAAGTGCTAGGGTGATGTCACCAGCACTTAGTGACGAATGGAATTTGATGTAATTATGAGTGCAGATTTTTTTTTATTGAGGCTAATTGAGGGATCTGTGCCTCAGTATAAATGAAGAAGAGTGGCATTCCTGGTTAATACTTTGCACTATAGCCATGGTGCCCCAGCTTCGATTCCTGGCTATGCACAACAGCATTGTCAATTGTTATCTAAACCTGATGAGTTCAAAATTGCAGTTTGACTTTGCCTGCTATAATAATTACCTGGCACTGTGTGACAGCGCTGAGTAGACCCAGCTGGCCTGGGTGCGGTGCCGGCTTCACCCATCTCCTCCTCGGCTCTGCCAGTCGAAATTCACGAGTGGCCCGACAGGCCGCCGTGAGGCTTCACAGGGAATCTCTGTCCTGGCGACAGGGCCCCAAAAGCCACGCGCTCGAACTCGGACCCGGAGGATGACCTCGTGGAGGAGGACGAAGCGGAGTGGAGCGCACAGACGTGCCAACAAGGCGTTGAAGAGGAGAGTGTTGATGATAATGAGGAAGAGGTGAGTGGCTGTAAGTCTGTGTGTGTGTGCATGTGCCGGGTAGTGAGAGCTCGTGTTTGTTACAGTGGGTAGGTTCCAGATCAAATACAGTCAGAATCAGAATAAGAATGTATTTATTTATACGGGAGGAATCCGATGAGCTATAAAGCTCTTTTTCACAGATGTCCGTCCAATAGGGGCGGGTCAGAAAGTTACAACAACAAACGATACAAAATCACTCAGGTTATTTTTCCCCCCAGTACAAAACATGGCTTTGCTGCGTATTAGCAATGAGCCACAGCGGCTCCTGCACTCTATTAGAATGGTTCAGGAATTGCTCACATAAGAGGAATTGTCCAGACCAGAAGTCTTGAATGAAGGAGTTACCTTTGGGAGATGTCTCGTATTTTTATTCTAAATGCTGGTAATTTTTGTCGTGCATTTGTACGTATGTTTATTTACTGTTTAAAATAAACGGACCGGCTCTTACACACACACACACACACCGAAACACTGCACACAACGCGATGCATTGTGCACTATGAGGCATCATTGGTCATGTTTTTTGGCGTTATATGCACGCAACGCACACGATCCAACTGGGAAATGCTGCACGCTGACTGCGAGCTGGGAAGGGCATGCAGCACTCACTGCTGCATGTGTAGGTGCATTTTTGTTCCCATCACCTCATGCTTCCATGAGGGGTGTGGTTTGTGTAACCCGGACCCTGGGCTGGCCTCCCATCAGCCCCAATGAACTCTGGCTGACTGCACTGCACACACTGCCAGCTAGTGTGGGTTTGTCTTTGTGTGCGTGCGTGTATATGTGTGTGTGCATGTGTGGAGTGGTAGTACAGCGGTTAGTGCACTGCACTACGAACCCTGTGACTCGAGTTTGATTCCCGCTCACGGCCGACACCAGTGACGATTATCTAAACCGGTCCTGGGCCTCCCCTAGGTCGACTCAGCCACAAATAAGTACCTGGTGCGATGTGAAAACATCGCCACTGGGAAGACCAAAGCGGCCGGGCATGGTGCTGGTCACCCACCCCCTCGTATGCCTTGCCGGCCTTCATAGGTGCTCGCTAACAGCACTTGCCCTACCAGTCTGTTCAGGCTACATTGGGGATCTTTGTCTTTGCGTGGGTGGGTGTGTGGGTGTGTGGGTATACCTGTATTTGTGTCTGTGCATGTAATTGGGGAGCCCCATTGAAGGCTATCACGGAGATGCGTTGTTGTATCTGTGTCGAACTTCTTTCGCACTGGTGATGTGGCCATCGCTGGCTCCACGCGATTCTCCATCTCTCAAGGACAATATTTGTACGACTCAAATTTGTGCGTAATGTGTCATCATCAATCATCATCTTAAAACGGCCCTAAACAACAAACCTCAAAGCCAGTACACACATCATTGGCCCCAATGCATGGTGCGTTTTTGGCCACCATCGTGTCTCTTTTTGTTGTTGGAGCAATTCATGTAGCGCTAATTCTGCGTTTGGTGACCTGCATTCCCCCACTTCTCTTTCTGCACTGGCAGGATGGAGTGGGTGGAGTGAGGGCAGAGCTATGGATCCAAAGCGATAAATCGTGGAATATATCCACCAATGGTGAAATCAAGTCAATCAATATTTGGGGGAATGTTTTTTCAGGGCCTTCATTTAATAAGATTTTAAAAAAGTAAGAAAAACAACAACAACTGCCCACATTACATTAATGTGTTATGCGCACTTTGAATAGTATTATTAGGAATGCACTTTAAATTGGGAAGCCTCACTGAATCTCACTGAGTCTCGAGTGTTTGGCTTCTTGTGGGAGGAAACTGGAGACTTAAGAATCCATCGCTGTGCTCCCATCTCCTGGCCACCTGCAGCCAGCCCTGCAGCACCAAGCAGTCGCCCACTCCACCACAACCATGTGCGACCCTGGCAATTTAAAATGAAGCATTTTATCTGGGGGGGGGGGGGGGGCGGGGTGTAAATGTGTCTCTCCCCCCAGATGTCAACTGAAAGTGCAATCCTGGGGATTAAAAACGAAAATCAGAGCCAGGAGAATCCCCCAATTCCACCCCCCCCCCCAATTTCACTTGCACTCTGCTGCTGAGCTGAATGCACACATTGTGCTTTGACGTGGAATGAAACCACTCTTAACCTCCACGCAAGGTGCGATACTCATCGCAAGTTAAAAACAAATGAGTTTGTCAATTTGTTTTGTGACCCCGAATCGTAAAAATCCATCACGTCGCAAAGCGGCACGTGACCACCGCAGGCCGATTTAATATTGGTGGAATTGCTGTGCTCACATTCCCAACCGTGCAGTCCGCGGTGCCAGCGACGTTCTGCGTTGCTCTGGTTTTGCAGCTGGGACGCGCTGTTGCTGACGTATGCCTCGTCTCGATAATGTTCTGATGCCTCTGTTTACGTCTTCCAGGAAGCACCCATGCAGGAGCTCTTGGACTTCTCTGCCCTCTACAGCTGCATGCTTATCAGCTCTGTACTGGTAGGTGCACACACGCACACGCACACACACAAGGACAACCGATTGGGGCAATTATCACATACATGTAATAAATGTAAGCGCCAATACACAAGCGACTGGCCGCACGGCTCAGGAGAAGATGGTGCGGACTGTGCATGCGAGCAGTGACCGTGACAGGGTGGGACCGGAGGTGGCGACACGACACACCAGTGGAGGGATGTGAATGCAGGTGCCAAGAGCCGATCTCCTGACGTAATAAACACATTCAATAAACAATACCTCTGTGGGCGAATTTAATGACGAGTTTTAATTCTCGTAATGCTAACTCTGGGAAGTTACAGCAAGACAGAGAGAGGATTTATTATGGAAAACAATTAGCAGAATGTTCATCCTGGATAGACTACTGGAGGCGACAGTGTGTGTTTGCGAGCACCTATTTAGGCAATTATTGTGCATGTGGTGTTGATGGGGTCCAGGATCACATTTGTCTGACTGCCGCTCTCATGCACCAAGCATTTATTTTAACCCGGTCAACTTCGGGGAGTCCCAAGCCAGGTAGATAGAGGTCACTAATCAAAGTTAGGTCGTGGATCAAAGTTAGGGTTCTGGGATTAACCTGACTTTCACAAATACATACGTGCATACGTGTATCTGCATGCACATAATACATGTGTATACATAGGCACAGGCACAGGCAGATGCTGTTTGCTTAGTCCAGCTTGGCTGCCACAACAAGAGCAGTGTTTTGGTAGCAGTGAGTGATTTTTAAATAAACTTAAGCAGGCTTCTGCTGTCCACGTTAAACATAATGCAGGTGTGAGAAGTTTATTTGATGGGACTGCCTTTTGTTTGTTTGGAACTCTAGGGCTGGCAACCCTGAGCCAATATCATGAAGGACGGCTCATGCAAACTTTTATTTCTTTCTTTACGAGACTTGGCTAAGACTAGCTGATCACCCTGAACTTGGCTAACCGATGATTCACACCCAACTCGGCAGTCACTGTCCCATGCTGTGTTTGTGTTGGTTAGGGGGAGATTTTGGATTGTTTAAGTGCACACATGGGCCACAAATGTTTAAAGCAGAACTCAGAAGCAAATATATGGCAAGCGAGAAGCAGGGTGACACGTGCGTAGGGGAGGTGAGTCATTTATAGGGGCCCTGTTTCCTCTGGGCACCTTCTGCTGTCAGAAGAGATGATCCCGTGTAAGACAGAGAAACACATCCCGAACTGGAGGGAGTGGTGCTCTCTCATCTGAAGAAGGAATGGACTTCAACTTGTAAATTGTATTTGAAGAGTCTTTTACTAACTGGCCACGTGGTTCAATGGGAGAGCGAGTGACTTGCAATCAGAAGGTCGCGAGTTCAAATCCCAGTTGGAGATTGATTCAACCCATCATCTCTCTTGGGTCGATAAAATAAGTGCTGATTTGTGGGGAAGTGAACAGTGGGTGTTCTGTGGATTTACTCACCCCCTGCCGTATGAATATCGCATTTCCTCTACTGGTTTAGAGATGTAAATAGGAGATGAACACTGCCTCAATTCTCAATTGAGGAGGAAATCAGTTGGGACTTTTGAGTCTTTCGCTATAGAGCAGGCTTTGGAATAATGAAGTAATTTTTATATTTTTGATGGTGTTTTCTAGTGAAGTTAAAATGGTCTCGTGCTTTAGGCAATTGTTATTTTACATGCTTGTAAGGGTCTTATTCAGTTTTATTCGTTAAGGGATTGTGAATGGTTCAGTTATTTTACGTAAAGTGCTGTGAGGTTTTGTGTGAATGACACTGGATAAATCTACTTTTAATTTGTTACTTTATTACTTCGATTTGTAAAGTGAGTTAAGCAGCTCAATTATCAGACCTTTGTTTTGTTTGCAGTTCACATTTGTTTATTGTTACAACTCATTTTAAATACTTCCCCAGTTTACACCGCAAGGAAGCACACAGCTCCTGTTACACAATCCACACATTTGCATCCCACGTGTTCTGGCCTCGATGTGTTCTGCCAGCTCGTTTGCCACACAAAAAAATAATATGCGCTGCGTTTGTATACGAATTTAATCAATCGCCAAATCAGTGAACTCACGTAAAGTAAACACCACATCGGTCACTAACACTGGCCCACAATGGAATCGTATCTAATGGGCTGACATGTTGGGCTGTGTCCCTTCTTCAACAACAATTTCAACAAAATAAATCTAAATCACTCCACAGATTTTGGACACTTTTACAACAGTCGGCAATGCATGCCAGCTGTAGTTGAGTCTGCTGGTCAGCGTGTAGCAGCGCCATTTCCACTCCGAGTGTCAAACACACATGGCCCACCGCCGTTATGGTTGGCTTTGGTTAAATAGTGAAAGTAGATTTTCTTAAATAAGTGTAAATAAATTCGCGATGAAACTTTGTATATAAAATGTGTGCAATTTGGCCAGGGCTTGGGTGGTTACAAGCATATTTTCTTGAGAATGACATTGAAGTGAACTTTCAAGTTTATTAATGTTTCAAATCAGCACACCGTTCCAAATTTACAGCGTTCAGGCAATGGCATTCCAAATGACCACCGCTGCTGAAGAACACTCAGCGAAGCTAAATTCTGTACGGTCCATAAGCGTACGGGCTTCTGGATGCCCTTCTATTTTTGTTTTGCCCTCAACTGAAGCAATCAAAATACTGAAAATAATTATAGGAAAATATATGCCAATTCAGTAATTGGGTATTCGCATTTTTATTTGAAGAGGTGAAAAGCTAAATGTAATATGATGGGTTTTTTTGGAGCCACTGATGACCAGGCTGAGACCATCAGCTCACTGAAACTTGAGAAACCACTGAAACCATAGGTAACTGTCCAGTGTCACTACCTGGATCTCACTGGTGTTGGCTCAGAGCTATAAACCCCAGCCACTCCATTCCATTACTACTTGTGTATAAGAATGCACTTTTTAATAGAAATGGCCCTGCTGTATTAAACTTCTCACTCCATCCATCCATGACATGTCCCAGCGATAGCACATTCAACCTAATGTTGCAGAGGCTCGCGGTTGGAATCCGGCAGGCGACGCTAGTTGTTACTGCGGCTACAGTTGCCAACAAATACTTGTCGTCCGCTTCACAGTGCACGTTACTGATGCACTGACGTCATTAAACAAGGTGGCCATTTGTGTGCCAGCGTCATGATACAACATTTTCTGAAATTTGTAAAATTCGTTCGTTGGTTTTTCAGTGTCCGCTTGCCCTGGTGAGGGCGGCGCGTGTCGAGTCGGGCGGTGCACACCTCCCTCTCCCTGGCGACAGACTCCAGCTCTACATCACTATTCACTACTACTACTACACCGTACACTGCTATACACTACACTACTAGAGACAGAATCTAGCTTTTCCTGGGGAATTCCCAGGCATTCCCAGGCCAGCTGAGCGACATGGTCCCGCCAGCGTGTCCTGGGCCGGCCCCTGGATCTTTGCGAAATTTGTAAAATATTACTCGCAAATTACTCAATTGGGATTACACGTAGCAGCAATCATTGGCCCCTACTGGCAGACTGATGCTCACTGGCAGGAAAGTGCTGAGTCACCTTGTGCCACACAGGGACAGCTGCCACTTGGGGGGTCCATGGAAATGTTTGAGATTAAATGTTGTCTAAGGTGTTATGAGGTTTTGAGGCACCTAAGTGCCGTAAAATATGATGAAGATTAGAATTTTGTGTTATTAAAATACTGCGTTGAACAAGTCCCGTATTCAAGGCTCATGCAGCAGAATATTATTAGACCTTAATTGCTTGACGTGACTGAGAAACATTGTTTTGTGACACTCAACTGCTACAGCGTCTAGACAGCATGGCAGATTGAGACCCCAAAAATACACACAGACCCTGTAAATAAGCAGCGTATGGCTATAAAAGACACGTTTTTTGGAACATCTATTCCACATTTGCAGTTTGTTGATAAGCGCTGACATTTTGTAATATTAGCTCAAGTTAGTTTGTTGATGAAGGTGCATGCTGTTTAAAGTTAGGAATATAAATTCTGTAATAGCAATGTCTGTGAAAATTCTCTGACAAAAGAAAGCTCAGAGCACATTCCAATGTAAAATTTTAACTGCAGGGTTATTTTACTGCACTATTGGCTTGCTATTTGCATTCATCAACAAATATAGTAAAACAAATTGTCTTTTCCTCACATTGATACTGATTGTGTTTTCAGTGTCATGTCACGAGACATTCAAACTCTCGCAAAGCATTGTATCACCCTGTCCGCAAAAGGAGACATCACATAACAACGTATTTAATGTCTTCAAGTGACATCTTATGCACAGTAGAAGCCAGCACTTCACCCCTGCACGTGAGGGTGATGTTCTTTGCATAACAGTCAAGGCGATTAAATTTTGATTTAAAGCTTTCATGACTGCAGGGATTCATATTCTTGGTTCTTTCGGTAAAGTCACGTAGAAGGGTAAGAACCAAGAATAGTCAAGGCGATATTAATTATTCTAAGAGATGGAATTTGGCCAAAGTAATTTTAGAACCGAATTTAATGTCATGTTTTTTTGGTGTGTAGTCATTGTGTGAGATCGTGCCTATGTTGGCACTGTGGAGAGCACAGATGGTGCATCCGCCAGTCATCTTCCTTAACCCATAACACATGGGTCTTTCCCATGCTCTGTCAGCAAGCCTTTAACACTTCATGTGACCTCAAAGTCCATCCAGTCTGGCAAAAGCACTTGAATGGTGATTGGCGCCTGTTGTTATGTGCGCTTTCAAAAAAAATTGCTGCGTGCACAATATTGATAACAATATTATTACCGCTCAATAAAACATCCCAATTCAATATTCACCCAAATAAGGGCCTTAAAACACAGTGAGGCTTAAATTATATTCCTGTACTGTTACTATTATTATAAAGTGTTGCATGATGTTGATGAGGCTCTGAGAAGCCAAAACCCGTCCAGGGTTTGCCTTGCTTGAACAAATCCTGCAGGGAATTATTGGCTCAGAATGATAATTTGTGAATGTACTTAAATGGTATTTTATTTTGGCCATGAATCATAAACAATATTTTATTTTGGCGACGAAACATACGTGCTATTTTCGTTTGGCTATGAAACAGACTGATGTGGCAATGGAGTTACATATTTAATTGATGAATGACACGGACATTCCATCACAGGCATTCACACATCCTTCAAGGGCCTACACTGCTGCTAAATTCTGCTGTTATCGGTGGTGCTTGTGTCTCCTCAATCATCCGTCAGAGCGTGGCTAGACCGAACGGAATCTCGTTTTGGTTGTGTTGTATTTGGTTGAAGTTGGGCTAAGAATCAAACTTGCTTCACACATGAACTTAGTTTGACCTTAGGTGGAGCCTGCAATGTTAACCTCTAAGGAGCTCGGCAGCGTTGGCGTGAGTTCCCTTACGTAAGTGCTCGAACTCGCCCCCCTGAGACACTCGGCCATCTTGGATTTTTTTCAAATCATTACAAAATATACTTTGTGCTCTACCGTACTCAATGCAAATATAGTTACTTGTAGAGTGCGTGCCTTATTTAAAACAGCAAGTAATATAATACAAAAAACTGCATTTACCTTTAATGTTCGACCAGTTTTATTGTTTTGTATGTTTTGTTAGCAGGAGTAAAGTGCAGTGTTATGAGAAACCCATGCATACGAGGGGATAGCATTCACATTCCACAGCAGACGTGAAACCTGCACGGGGGCACTTTAAAGTAGTGAAAGAAAGTATACCGATACTTAACATTTTGTTCGAATTGCGTTCGTTATAATGCAACCTGAAGTGGCAAAATGTTACGTGAAAAATTAGCACAATAACAACAATAACCCTGTGCACGTTTGTTCAACTTTTTTGTTGGTATAAAAGGCTTTCCTTTGTACGGTGTGTGCGTGGGTTAAAGGTTAATGCCGAACGCGTGTGAAGGGCAGCAGCACTCATCCTGGCAGGGTCTCGCTACTGTGATTCCTTTTTGAAAGGTGACTCGTGTTTTTACTAATTCCTTTGCTTGATATTAAATATTTAACCCCAGTGTAATAAGTGTGGTGTTTCAGCATTGAGGCGTGTTGTTTTAACTTGTTGAGAGGTAGCCAGCAGATTCGTGAGGGGAGGAGGCTGAGTGTGAATGCATGGTGTGTGTGTGCTTCTGAGTATGTGTGCCTCTACGTATGTGTATGTCTGTACGTGTGCGTGTCTGTGTGCACATGAGTATGCAAAGTAGTGGTGTAGTAGTTAGCACGCAAGGCAATGCACATGCATAGCCACGCACATGAGTGACAGTTGGTATCGAAGCCTGGTCTGGACTTCTCGTGGATTGACTCAGCCAAAAATGGGTACCTGCTGAGGTGTCCTGTATTGATACTTTATGAGTAATGTGAAGATGAAGGTGGGTGCAGCTGTATGGTTGTGACTCTCCTACCTCACTGAGTGGTGTGCTGGTCGTAATGGTGGGTTCCTCCAGTCTCAATAAAGATTCTGATTCTGTTTGATGACAGTCCTTAACCTCACGGTCTGTCAGATTGAGGTCGATGCTTTTCATTTGTGTGTTTGTGTTGCACAGAATTTTACGGCGGTTCATTATTTTTCCATTTGTTCACAGCAAGATTAAGCATGGTTGGAATCAGTGTGTGTATGTACCTGAACGCATTTAGAAAAATATATATTTATGATAATTACATGACAAAATACAAAAACTATAATTATTTCATGGCTTGCAGTACTAACACTACGGTATATGTAATTGGTGTGTACGATTTTCATTATCATCATCATCATCCATGATCAATCCACTGCTGGAAGAAGTGCTCCCCATAAATGCAGAACAGAATTCCACGTATATTCTCTGCTCATCAGCAAAGCGAGGTCACATTTATCTTCTGAGTGTCAGACTTTACTAAATGGTTGAAGCAAGAGAAATCTAACATGCACGTGAAAGAAGCAACTGTGTTGTGAAGACATTTGGATGAAAGACCTAGGTCAGGTTATTTAAAATATATTAAATATTCTTGGTTCTTTCGGTAAAGTCACGGACTGTAGATAGAAAAGAAAGATATATATATACAACTTTTTCAATTGTCCTGTAATGCCCCTTTTTCGTATTCTTCTTCTTCTTCAAAAACAGTCAAAATAGAATCATACATTTGGCAAATAGTATAATGGAAAATCTTGTTGCCAAAATATATTATGCTGTATTTAATTTTGGTTTCAAAAGTTGGCAATATTAGGCCCACTTGTCAGAGTATGAAGCATCAGCAAGTGGGTTGAGTTGGGAATTCCTAAATATGAAGTGCCAAATTTGTAATTTAACCGTAATTGCGAAATTACTGAATGTCAAACTCTGAAAGTATTCTATAATAAAGAAAAGTAGTTGTTTTTTCCAATCACAGATTTGCAAATTCAACCATTAAATTTGACACGCTGGTATTCAGTATATAGCCTGTATAGTTTGAACGTTGTTATTGCTCACAATCAGTAGATCATAAGTTCAAATCCCTGCCAGGGTCATCTTAGCCCATAATCTCTCTGCACCAGGAGTGTGTAGAGCACCACCGAGTGAGCCAGCACGACTTTGGGGTATAGTCGAAAGTGGATATGCTGATCGTGTCCTGGACGCTGTCATAGGAAGGTAAACGTTCCACAATGATCCCTGTACTGCCATAGGAGACGAGCACTCTTCAACACTCGGCAGGACGAACGAGAGAGTTTCTACCCTGCACGTTTTCTCTGTTGTGCCTGCCCAGCGCTCCGCTCTCGTTTCGGATTGTTCTATTCGGCAGGATGCCCGACGTTTCGCGCCACGCAGGAAGTTTGTTTTTCTCTCTTGAAGAAGTTCAGTTTCGAGCTTCTTCAGATGGCTCAACAAAGTTCCCAACATGTGGCGTTAAATGGGGGCACATCATGCCGAACAACACGTGGTACAGTCCGAAGAATCGCAACCAGAGAGGGATGTAGGGACTTTGTTTTTGACCTGAACAAAGGCTGGATTGAGGACCGTCTTTAATGTGAACGATAACATTCAGATGCCGCCGACTGTGACGTCTGTCCGTTCGTCCTGCTCATAAATCACTGCCATGATTCTGATTCGTGAGATCCTATTGTAAAATCGGTTGTCTGTTGAATTGGCCGTACTACTATCTTTGGCCACCATTGGTAGTTAATGAGACTAGTTTGAAATTCCACATTCCTTTGGTGAAGACAAAACTTTCCAAATGGCATCCACTATTTCCACCAAGTTTTAGTATGCACGTCAGAAAGTTGTTTCATGCTACTGTTTCACCAGTACGGTATTCTCTGTGTTCAATATGTCCTTACATGTGTAGTATATAGAACACCACAAATCATGTTTCCGCTTGATGGACTTGCTTGTCATCTTCGTAATGTATTTTTAAATTGCCTGTAATGGGATACAAGGTAGCATCGTTAAAGAGTCGTATCGTAATGCTACACCATATGCTCAAGGACAACATTTCCAGAAAATGTTTATTTTTAACTTCATTGGACCCTTTAAAAAACACTTGGGATTTTTTTTTATTTAATGAAAAAACAAGGCGTGGAGTTAAATGTTCTCTATTTTTTTGTTTACGTAACGATGCTTCTGGGGAGTCAAAGTGGACCATGCGCTGTCTTTTGTATCTACCCATAGCCACAACGTTGCATGTTAGAACAAACAGAATCAGAGTATTTATACTGGAGGAATCCGATTATCTATGAAGCTTTTTTTCACACGGTGCAGTAGGATGTTGCACAAGTCGACGGATGGCTCAGAGGCCAGAGCAGTGATTTGGCACCGGGTTCTCGAGAGGTGTTGGTTGACGGTCGCAGCCTGGCCACCGATGATTGCACGCAGAGAGATGTGCACGCGCACGAGGACACGTGCGTGGTATAGGCACGGGTCTGGGTGTGTGGTAGAGGCACGGGTCTGGGTGTGTGGTAGAGGCACGGGTCTGGGTGTGTGGTAGAGGCACGGGTCTGGGTGTGTCGTAGAGGCACGGGTCTGAGTGTGTGGTAGAGGCACGGGTCTGGGTGTGTGGTAGAGGCACGGGTCTGTGTGTGTGGTAGAGGCACGGGTCTGTGTGTGTGGTAGAGGCACGGGTCTGATTGCGTGGTAGAGGCACGGGTCTGTGTGTGTGGTAGAGGCACGGGTCTGGGTGTGTGGTAGAGGCACGGGTCTGTGTGTGTGGTAGAGGCACGGGTCTGTGTGTGTGGTAGAGGCACGGGTATGTGTGTGTGGTAGAGGCACGGGTCTGGGTGTGTGGTAGAGGCACGGGTCTGGGTGTGTGGTAGAGGCACGGGTCTGTGTGTGTGGTAGAGGCACGGGTCTGGGTGTGTGGTAGAGGCACGGGTCTGGGTATGTGGTAGAGGCACGGGTCTGGGTGTGTGCTATAGGCACGGGTCTGGGTGTGTGGTAGAGGCACGGGTCTCGGTGTGTGGTAGAGGCACGGGTCTGTGTGTGTGGTAGAGGCACGGGTCTGAGTCAGTGGTAGAGGCACGGGTCTGGGTGCGTGGTAGAGGCACGGGTCTGGGTGTGTGGTAGAGGCACGGGTCTGTGTGTGTGGTAGAGGCACGGGTCTGTGTGTGTGGTAGAGGCACGGGTCTGGGTGCGTGGTAGAGGCACGGGTCTGGGTGTGTGGTAGAGGCACGGGTCTGGGTGTGTGGTAGAGGCACGGGTCTGAGTGTGTGGTAGAGGCACGGGTCTGGGTGTGTGGTAGAGGCACGGGTCTGTGTGTGTGGTAGAGGCACGGGTCTGGGTGCGTGGTAGAGGCACGGGTCTGGGTGTGTGGTAGAGGCACGGGTCTGGGTGTGTGGTAGAGGCACGGGTCTGGGTGTGTGGTAGAGGCACGGGTCTGGGTGTGTCGTAGAGGCACGGGTCTGAGTGTGTGGTAGAGGCACGGGTCTGGGTGCGTGGTAGAGGCACGGGTCTGAGTGTGTGGTAGAGGCACGGGTCTGGGTGTGTGGTAGAGGCACGGGTCTGGGTGTGTGGTAGAGGCACGGGTCTGGGTGTGTGGTAGAGGCACCGGTCTGAGTGCGGCTTAAACACGCCCCCTCGTTTTGGACTCCACGTTAGGGCATGATTGCCTGACAACCGGTGCCGCAGAGTTTGCCAAATCAATAATCCGCGGTGTTTGCTCTGTAAATATTGGACGCTATTGTTTTGAGACGTGCTATTTATTTATTTATTTTCTCCCAGGGAAATATTCTGTTTCGTGCGCCCGTCCAACTTGTGAAGCTCACGCGGCAGATTAGCCGGCTCCCAGCGGGAGCACCTTGACATTCCGTTATCCTTCTTCATTTGACAGTTGTTCGTCTACGCTCAATCGCGTGCATTTCCACCGGTTTTGAAATGCCCATTTTCAGGGTCGTACATTACAAAGACAGAACGACGAAGAGTTGTTATTGTGGATGAAATAGATTTGTTGACTGTTAAAGGGGGTGCAACGGAGGTTAAATTCACTCGATGCAGACCACCAGAAAGCTTCTTGAACGTCCACCCGGGGTTGATTTGATCCAGAAGTTAGTTTGGCTGCATGGAAAATAGTCATTCCTGTTGGGCTTGTAGGCAAGCCCCGTGTTAGGGTTTTTATTATTACTTTCACGTCATTTTCACAGAGAAGACAGCCCAAGTCTCGTCGCTATCCAATATTTTTCGCGGAGAATTACATAAGCGAATGTTCTAAAGCTCCCGACATGATTTTATTTTCATCGCTTTTTTTGTCTTTTTCCCCCCTAAACTTATTCCAGTTGTGCTCATGGGCGTTGTGACGTGACACGAAGGAATTTACATTTGGAGCTCTCGTACAAAAGAGAGAAGAGTCTTTTCACATTTCCTCAGTTGTTTATTATCCACACTCAGGGTGTTGCGCTACCGGAAGGCAAACGGATATTTGATTTAGCCCTCAGATCTGAGAGAATGCTGAATTATGTCAAAGCCTGATTTAACACGATGAACATATCACATTTCGTTGAACAATCTGAAACCATCAGTCTCGTCCGTACCGAGTGGCTCTTTAAGCATACACTTTAAAGCCACGCCTGTTCCCCGGCACGGTATGTGTGTCAGCATCAAAATAATATTTTGTCATTAAATATATTTTTCGTCAGACAGCCTCGGACGCATAGCCGTGGTAAGAACCGACTCATTGACGCCATTTATTTTGTGGATTGTGTCTGGCCTTAATTGGCTAGGGTGCACATTAACGGGAAGTTATTTTCCATCAGTGTAAAGGGTTGCTTTATTTATGTAAAACATTTTTTAACAGGTAAGGCCCACTGAGCAATTAGCGCTTTTTCACAAATGAAAGCTCAATGAAGTGGCTTATATTGTGGAAATGTATACCAGGCAAATACTTTAAACGCATGTCTCTAAATGTGTGGGGATAAACCCGGAGGACCCGGAGAAAAATTTACGCGACCACTGGGAGAACATGAAAAGGCGTCAGGGTCAGGATCAGGCCTACGACTTCCTGTATACCAGGCGAGGTAGTTAACATCTCGCCACTCGTGGCACCCTTTATAAATTGAAACAGTGGTTGTGGGTCTAATTCCGCAGTAGGGCAGAGTGTGGGAGAGAATCTTGACAGAGTGGTGAGATCCATAAGCTTAACTTAAAAGTGTTCTCACATCCGTGATGCGAGCTTAACCAGTCTTATTTAGCAGGATCCTGTCCATGCTTTTTTATTCTTCGCGATTTATAGAAAAAAAATTAAATGTGTTGACTGCTGTCTCGTCCTCAGTAAAGTCTCTACTTCCACAAATGTATCTTCACATTAGCCACAAGAATAAACAATTTCAAGATATAATCCTGCAACAGCAGCTTTAATTCTAATTGCAATAACTTTATAATCACAATAACATTATAATTGGAGTATAATGACTCGCCTGCCATGCAATCCAATGCATAGTCGTGATTTCAGTTCTTTATATATCATTGTGATAACAAAGGTGAAATTGTAGTTGTTGCTGTGCGTGCACATGAGCCAGACGAAAGAAGAAGTTCGTGATGAAAGTAGTTGAGCTCTGTCGCATTGCGGGGGTCACGTGAACGCGTGACGACACCGGGCACGGTGTGCGGGGGGCAGCTTGCCTTTTGGAGCATCTCATAATGCGGGGAATGTGGCATTTGTTACGTTTTCCTATTTGTGACAACGTCGGCGAGACCGTTTTAAACTGCCGAGAACTTTTTTTGAGCGAGAGCCGTTTCCATTGAAAGGGTCTCAACTTTGAGCCAGGGGCAGGTGGGGGCCCTCGGGCTCACACGGGGCAAAGTGGCACCCGTGCCTGGGCCACAGCGACGCTGAGTTGGCCTCGTTTATAAACCACAAGTCCTGCTCTGATGCACACCCGTTAGCGAGCAGTTGGCGATCAATGCACAAGGCCAGTCCTGTACGCTTGTAAATAGTGACACATCGCACCGAGGGCGCTGAGTTTTGTGTAATTTACGTGAGAATGTTAAGGTATTTTCAGTGACATACTTCAGCATTTCCCCCCCCCCCCCCCATACAGCATCAACATTCAGCGAGTCAATCATCGGTGTTTTTATATAGAGATTGTATTTGTTTCTGCAGGAGGGGGGCGGTGAGCTGCTAGACTATTTAATTAGCGTACGGATGTTACACAGTACAGATGGGAGTGATAATCGTGGTTTCGTCGGTTGTACACGTTACAGGAATAGGAAACCCGTTGAAAACACAAAACAAAAGCACGACTACATTCTTTCTACGAACGAAAATAAAGGGTGGAAAAAAAAATCTGTAATTTAACAAAGCAAACACAATCAGAAACCAGGGACTTGAAGTGTGATCCAAAGAGACTGGAGGTCGTGCTTTTCTGACGATTATGTATGACAGCTACATACGTTTTGTGTTTATATACGTTTATTATTAAAACAACGACATTTACCATTTATATCGTGACATTCTGGGGAAGTACAAGGAGGCACACCGGGGAACGACTCGCAAGGGGCACAGCACAAACTCACCCACGGCAGGTCTCCCTCGGGGGAATATTGGCACTAAAGCGCTCCTCAGCAACGTAAACACGTATATCGTCTTTGTATATATCACTCTAGATACACACATTACACATTCGTCTCCCTGGAACCTGAGTCACGTGTACACAAGTTGAAGAACTGATTTATAAAATGTATTTTGGTGCAGGAATTGATAACCAATGGAAACAATCTTCTGTGAATGTTCCACTCTTTACCAAAGAGCCCCATCACGTTCAGCTTTGCAAACGGTAAGGTGTTCAGTCATGTTGTGTACATATGGACGAGGGCAAAGCACAGGTAAACAAACAACACATTGGACACTCAGTGGTGAATGAGCCGTGACCATCACAACACCTGGAGGGTTGCGTGATATGACGATTCCATGACGCATCATACGATTATAGGTGCATCGTAATCATGTCGCTATACCGTGATTTTCGTTTCTCAAAATATTTACGAAATTGAAGAACTTTGAAGACGTGTTTTTTTTTAAACCATACTGGAAGTACAGCAGAGCGCAAACACAATACGGTTGTGAAATACAACTTGTCTAGTGATGGGAACGCGCTATTGTGATACGTGGACACTGCGCGACACGTGATATCGCGTCCGCCCTACGCACTTGACGCCCTCTCGTAGTCAAGGGCTGCTGCGAGCATTCAGGAGACAACGACTCGGAAGCCGCCAAACAACGTCCCACCCTTCCCTCTGTATCGAACCCACGCAAGTGCCTTTCAGAACCTCGAACCACCTATCAAGGCAGGACACATGTCATCTTGCCTGCAACGTGTGAACACAACGTACATCGTACCGGAGTGCGTGAAGCGTCTCGCCTCGGTACATTTGGATGCAAATGAGATGTGTGCAACTTTGACACAACAGAGGCAAGTTTTGAAAGTGTATATTAACGAGCTAACTATATCACAAGGAAAAAGTCTAACAACAGTATTAAACATTGGTCACGTGCGATTATAATTGTTATTAACCAAATCACCAAAAGAAGACTTTAGTACGTGTCCAGGTATTCGAGTGAAAGGATAAGACCAACAATCCGATGTTGGTAAAAACCTATTCGGAAAGGTGTCTACAGTATTCGATCCTGTAGATTTTACCTCAGGAGTGAGAGGAAATTGAATACAATGCTCTCTATATATATTCTGAGCCCTAACCTGCAATGTAGAGGAGGTTAGAGCTACACTTGCACCAGGAGCAGCGCTGCCAGGGGTTCGATGCAATTTGGGATTTGCCTTTGACTTGCAGCGCGGCAAGCCAAACATACCTCAAACATCACAACTCTGCCTAATAATTGTACCACAACATCAATCATTCATTAGCAGCGGGTGGAATTTACAATTACAAGATCAACACGAGCAGTGCTAAAGCACACACAGGCTGCGGCACGTGCGTGTGTCGGGGTGCTCCGTGTGTCGTGGTGCTCCGTGTGTCGGGGTGCTCCGTGTGTCGGGGTGCTCCGTGTGTCGGGGTCAACGTGTGTCGGGGTCAACGTGTGTCGGGGTCAACGTGTGTCCGGGTGCTCCGTGTGTCGGGGTGCTCCGTGTGTCGGGGTCAACGTGTGTCGGGGTCAACGTGTGTCCGGGTGCTCCGTGTGTCGGCGTCAACGTGTGTCCGGGTGCTCCGTGTGTCCGGGTGCTCCGTGTGTCGTGGTGCTCCGTGTGTCGGGGTCAACGTGTGTCGGGGTCAACGTGTGTCCGGGTGCTCCGTGTGTCGGGGTCAACGCGTGTCAGGGTGCAGCGTGTCGGGGTGTTCCGTGTGTCGGAGTGTTCCGTATGTCGGGATGTTCCGTGTGTCGTGGTGCTCCGTGTGTCGGGGTCAATGCGTGTCCGGGTGCTCCGTGTGTCGGGGTCAACGCGTGTCGGGGTCAACGCGTGTCGGGGTGCAACACGCGCGCCGCTGGGATGCGTGTGGGGGTGTTTGGGGAATGGAGCGGTGGCGTAGCGGTTAGCGCCGCGCTGCGCTACGAACTCTACCACCCGAGTTTGTTTCCCGCTCACGGCCAACACCAGTGACGATTAATCAGAACTGGTCCTGGGCCTCCCCTAGGTCTACTCAGCATAAATTAGTATCTGGTGCGGTGTGTAATCATCGCCACTAGAGAGACAAAGGTGGCCGGGCGTGGTGCTGGCCACCAACCCCCTCGTGTGCCGTGCCGGCCTTCACAGGTGCTCGCTAGCAGCACTTGCCCCAACAGTCTGTTGATTGACTGGGACACAAACTGAGATCCCGCGAGGTGTTTGCAGCGTCAGCAATATGGGGCACCAAGGCCACCAGCAGTGGCCCGATGCTGCACCACCAAGCCCATGTCGTGGTGTCATTGCGGTCTTATAAGCAGGGTGGCTGCGATGTAATTTCACACGATACTATACACGATTAAATATCACGGCAAATATGTTTATATCACTTTCCCTTAATTCCGTATTTGTGTTTCACATTTTTATCGTTTACTTTTTTTGCTTTGAAGCACTTGGAGTATGAACTAAGATCGCTTAAAAGTCAACCGGCTGCAGTTCGCTCATCATACGCCTACAATGAGTCTTGGAACTTTACAATATTACGTTTATAGTCGCATTCTGTCAAATAATCATGACATTATTTAATTGTAATGCTGTCACTTTTTCCGACAAAGCACTAGTTTTAAAATATATTTTTAGAACCCCAATTATCGATGTATAGTGAACTTTAAATATTGTTATTTCACAAATATTTGGTCAGGAGGGTAATATTTAATCAAGGATAATCACGATATGACAATGTTTAGCAAAATGGTTGATTCGCAAGTGGAACTTCTGTCGTGCAATATATATTGTCGTGCTGCATATCACTCAGACCCTATGAATAAGCAGAGAAGTCTCCTTTATACATATGTCGAGAGATATAGAGATACATTGTCTGCCTTTATATCATCTTACTAACATGGTGCTTGATAGCAATTTTTGCACTCAGTCTATTCAATGCGATGTTTGTGTGGGCTCACGTGTCTGTACGTGCGCGCACCTGTGCGTGTCACTGTGTGCGTCTGTGCGTGTCCCTGCGGGTGTCTGTGTGCGGCGCGCGTGTCTCTTGCAGGGAGACGAAGCTGCCTTCCAGACGTATTACCGGCAGCAGCGCCGAGAGCAAGTGCAGCTCGTCAGCCAGCCTCCCTGCAGCTCGGTGAGACGTCGACGACGATGCGTTCACACAAAGAGCCAGAGAGACGAAAATCCGCCGTGTTGTCGAAATAGGCCATCGTCGCAAGTGGCGTGAGTGAGCGCCTGTTAAGACTGGCGCGGTGCAGGTGAAGGTGGTGTGGCCAGCACCCTGCCCGGCCAGCTTTGTCTCACCCGTGCTAATGCTTTACACGTTGCACCAGCTACTCATTTCAGGTTAAGTTGACCTCAGACAGACCCAGGACCAATTCAGATATGAATTGTCACTTGATGTTAGCCGTGGCTGGGAATCGAACTCGGGTCGTCAGTTTCGTAGTGCAGTGCCCCAGCACTCCCCACCCTAACCAACAATTTCCACTACACTGCACGACCATGACATGTATCAAGGCCACACTTTCACTATTTTAAAGGTCGTGATTGGATTTTCGTGTTTATATGTAAACACCAGTTGTTATGCTTGCTTAGTAGTTGTGCCGTTTTTCTATAATACTGTGCAGACTCAATCATTCTCTCACCTCTAAATATTTGCTGGAAGGGCATGCATTCCCTTCGGTGAACAGGGTGCAAGATTAATCTCAGGCTTTACTGACAAATCATTATTTGCAGCCCTCTGCAGACCTATGTTTTTCATTGAAGTTTGCAAGCAACATATTTTTTTATGCTTGAAACAGTTTAGCACTTTATGGCGGTTAGAAAAGCATGCGATGAATAAGCAATGCCAATAAAATGTAAAACCTTCTGTAAAACGTGCTGCTGTTATGGATTATATTTAGTCAATTTGATATAAAACATTTGTGTGGTACAATTTAGCACGAGTTCTGTTTCTGGTGTAGAGTACATTCCGCATTTATTTCATTTTCATGGCAGAGTGCCAAGTTGACTTCGCATTGAGCATAGGCACACATGGCCCTACCCATGCAACTCACACACACACACATTTTCACAAAACACACACTTCATATAAAAACACACCGCTACCCTGTTGCCTGCTACTGAGTTTGAAGCTACACGTTCTGTTAGAATTGCTACAAAAGATCAGGATGTTTGCACAATCTATGCTATTTTATGATCCTAATCATAACTGTCGAAAGTCCTTGAAAATCCCTCTGTATACATTAAAACTCCACATTCTAAGACAGGTTTCAAGCGTGTTTTTGCTGCTCCTGAATGTAATGTAGTGCGTAGAAAACCACGTGTATCCACATAATTAAAATTGTAGATGTTAGATGCATTAATCGGTAAGATAAAGATTACTGCTGTTTTTTGCTAATAAAGAAAAGCAGTGCAATTTAATGAAGTATTGTTTTCCCAAGACTGTAAATCTATAGAGTGAACTTCAAACAATGGTGCCAATTAACGTTTGTAAAGTGTGTATGTTTTGTTGTTGTTGTTGTGCAGACACAAACTTTGGACAGCTACAGGAAATACTTCAACCAGATTGTGGGGTGGGTGTTCAGTGCACCTACATCCACGCTCAACACACAGGACAAATCGGCACAAGCGCAGTGCATTGTGGGAGTGGGGCAAACCACCTCAGAGGGTATATCAGCCCCATGTCTCTGGGGGTTTGTGGGTATGGATCAGAGGGCTGGACGCTAAGCAGCTCAAACAACAGTTTGTTGGCATTTGGGCGGAGTTGCAGTTCCTCGGAGCCCCGAGTACCTCCTCAGTAGTCTGCAGTCCGCCCAGCGCCGGCTGCCAGGGCACTCGCTCTCACTCCCCTTCGGGACCATTTCTCTCTCTCTCACAGCTGCGCTCATCACGTCCCTGCACTGGCTTACAGTTCCGACCCACGTTGAGTTTTAGGATTCTCCGAGCGGTGTTCAAGGCTTTCAATGGGCTCGCACCACCATACGCGCAGCAGCTGCTTCAGTCACGCACTCCACCGTGACCTCGAGATCCGCGGGCCGTGCCCCCACTACTGGCGTGAGCACGGCGCCGGGGTGGCCACGGGGCTGCTGTCTGCACGCTGCCCAGGCTCCGGAGTTCCCATGACGGTCGGGAACTCACACGAGATGGAGACTTTTAGGTCCCGGCTGAAAATCCCAGCACCTGTCTGACGCGGCGGCCTCCTATCTCTCTGGTTCTCTACCTGGTCTCTTGAGTTTTTCTCTCCCCAGTTACCTATCACTCATTCCTTCCTCATTTACCTGCATGGCGCTCCGAGATACATTGTTTAAGGGCGCCTTATAAATCCATATTCTTCTTAGGTGTCTGAAACAGATTCTGGGAACTTCACGGCAAGATAGGATAAGCGATGCATAACACCGAGAAGAGGACGTGGTAGGTTAGTATTGCGGGCGTGATGAGGTAGGGTGGGGACACGTACGCAGGATGGAGAAGGGCCAGTTACGGAGACAGGCGTGAGAATGGTCTACACGAGTCCAGCGAGCAAGGGGAAGACCTGGGAGCAGGAGGTGAGACACTTTCAAGGCGGTGGTCTCTGTGGGCAATAAACTGCGTATGTTGAAAGGCACGTGCTTATCATAACATTGTCATGCCGACAACAACACTGGTCTGCAATTGGCAACACAGGCTTTATTATGACCACACATCGGTCTGTTAAAACAAGTCGCCATTTCGAAGTGAATCCGTTCACATCGTAACAACACAGACCTGCTCGCAAAGCCACTGAGTCATGCAGACCCAGGTTTGACTCTGGGCCGTTCTATAAAGAGCCCAATAAATACTGTTCACGTAAAAACGACAGATAAGCTATCCCCGTGGATTTCTGAGTGCACATGGGCCCACTGTGTTGCCCATCTAGGCCGTGGCAGCTCTTTCCAACGAGCTTGCCAAGGTGGTGAAACAGACGGCACGGCACACGTTCAAGCTGTTCTGTGCGCGGCCTGTGAGCGCTGCGCTGTGAACCCCCGGTGTGCACTAAAGTACATAAGCAAAATCCTCATTTTGAGACTCGGTGAGGCTTTTTTCTATTTTAAAGTACAGATGAAATAAATGAAAGATTCGCAATCATAAAACCGCTGTTTAAAACAGTGTTTTTCCATGAACACTGCGAGCTGGTTTCTCATAGTATTGCGACTCTCGAATTATCTCTGTGAGCCTCAGGCATTACCAGTTCACCATCAATATCCTATAGGTGCCTTGAGCTGGCTCTCAGAGCCACAGACATTAAAGATGAATCCTAAAATTCTGAATAGTACTTTAGTCTGGCTCTCTAAGCCTCGGCCATTAACAATGAATTCTAAAAGTGCCTGATCATGGCTCTTTAAACACGACCGTGTTACTCGTGGTTTATAGATATATGTGACTCATATACAAGTTGTGCTCTCGTTTATTTAAAAAGATGAAACAAATTAAAACGTGGTAATGTCACAGAAGGGCACATGCCATTGTTTTTCTGAAAACGGATTCAGCGTATTAACGTAGATGGTGTCAACAACATTAGGCTCATTATCTGATTTACCACTTACAAGGCCGTGGTGGGGCCAGGTTAAGGATGTTGGATGTCATGCTATGTATGGAGATATACAGTATTATACTGTGCACTGGCAGGTTGTGGTCACCTCACAGTTCTCTCCATGGAGAGGTGAGATGACGGTGAAAATGAAGGGAGAACGTCAGCTCCGAGAGATCTTTTCTATTCACCAAACGTTGCCTCAGAGTGCAGGCGTTTCATACTCATGTGTTCACAGCTCATGGGCGGTCTGGCATCAAAGGTCGTGCGAGAATTATTCATCGCAGAAGCAATGCGTGGGAAGAATTTTTTTTGCTAAACGTGAAAATCATGATGCATATAGCTGCCAACATTACCCGATGAGAATGTGGGTTAACACCCATGTGGGAGACGGCACGCTCCAAAGAGAGAGAAATGCTTTGCACCTGGCCTGCTGGGTTTACCACGGCTGCTATTGTGTTGTAGCGCTGGTGCCTGCTATTAATTATCACGCTCTCCATCTCGTAGGAAGGCGTTGCCCCAGTTCTGTCATTAAAAGTTGGCAGGTATATTTGTCCGTGATTTTTTGTTCTCCCTACTTTTATTTTCGTTTTTTTTCAACCATCAGTTATATCCCCATTGCATGAACGCGTATTGCAAGAATCCTCCATTTTGGTTGCCCCTAAAAAGACACAACAAACATGGCCGCCTATTTAGGGAACAACCCCAAAGCAACACGACAGACCTGCTGTCCCCTTCAAGGATCTTACTGACACTCTCCTCACGTGTTCATTTATTGCCTCCGACCATGAATAACCACCCACACCTGAGCTTGGCCGAATTAAACGCGTAAAGATTTTTGATGGTGCATTTTTATGTTGCTCACGAGAATGGGAAACGAAAACATACTTCAATGTAATACTCAGGCGTGCCATTATAGTACTCCGGTTAGCTTTAAATTTGTGTAAGATACCCCAGGACACATATAAGACATACCGATAATGTATTTTGCATTGCATGTTTAAGAGTTGCATTGCATTTTAAACACTTGGGGAGAGGCTAATCTTCCTTGTTTTCATGAACAGAATATTTTAATTGTCTCTAGTCTGTCCTAGAGTCATAGCTGAGCCAGTATACCTCAATGATTTCGTAAGCAGGTTGGTCAAGAACTAGATTGTAGTACGCAAGCCACTATTGGCAACTGCAATGTACAATGGTTTAGCTGAATCATCAGAATCGGAATCTTTATTTATCCTGGAGGAGTTTCAGCTGAACGCTAACTCGGAGAACAATATTCGCGATGAAATTTGTCCAGTAGAAACGACATTTCGCTTTGACACTGCATCAAGCATCCTTCGGCTCACGATGGCTGCAATGCGTTTGCTGTGCTGTGCGTGTGGACGTGGGACCGAGCAGGTTCTTCGTGGTGGAGGAGCGAGTGCTGTGCAGCACGCGGGGACTGGTGGAGCGGCTGCACCTTCTCGAGCTCTGGGACTCGGCCCTGACCCGCGTGCTCGCAGCGGTCCGCACGCTCGCTGTATGTGCGCACGGTGCCCCGCCGCCGCTCATTACCCCACGTGTCTCGCGATCCCCGCTACACAACGCTGTCGCTCGTTTCAAAGAGATGCTCACGCAAATGTACGCAGGCTAAACGTCGTTCGTCATTGGAACCCATTAGCACGGTTGGCGACGTATGGTACGATGCGAAAGCAGTTCAACACGTGTGTGTGTGTGTGTGTGTATGTGTGTTGAACTTCTTTCGCACCGTACGTAGCCAACCGTGCTAAGAGGAGGTGCGGGGGAAGGACAACAAACTAGACACAACGAGCAGTTCTAAAGATTTGAGTTTCAATTTAGATTAAAAAGTGCATCATGCATACAGAATAAGTTTGATAGGGATGTGATGAATTTCCAAGTCTCTTGCAATAATGACCTGATGAGTGTCATTTAAAATGATAAACGTCTCCGTTACACCATAAAGAGAAATGAGTCTGCGTGCATGCAAACAAATCTGAAACGCGTTCAACAGATGTTTAATCTTGAGATCTGGATGGCCGATCAAAATGGAGTCATCTGCCACAGAATCCCACCCAGCCTCTGTGAAATCAGTCGAGACTGTTTCAGTGTGTGAGAATGGGAGGGTGTAAAATGTTCCGACGAGCTTGTTTCAGCGCGTTTCACTTCTGTGGCCACCTTAGCAGTGTAACACGAAACACTCGTGAGCTCACAAGTCATCATGAAATCTGCCTCCCACAACAAACCAGCACTTCCCTCAGAAAGAGAAAATGCAATGCTCTTTGCACGTATTTCGTCATCATGCTCGATATTCACCAAAGAATATGGCGTGCGTGCGTGTGCACAGCCTCTTGTCCGTATGGGTACGGCACGTGGAAGTGTGAATATTGCCGTTGACTTACTTGTGCTCTCTCAGCAGACTTGCAGCAGTGAGCCGGAGCTGGTGCGAGGCCTTAAGGAGCTCCTCATCTCTTTCGCTGACACCATGCAGGCGAGCCGTCGCCCCGCAGCGCCGGCCCTGGCCTTTGGGGGAGATCTGGCACCTCCTGCTTACCCAGCAACACGAGTCGCTAACTTGCCTTCGTCTCACCTCTTCAACGCTCACTGAAAATCCCAACTTTTTATTTCCCCCCCCCAAAACCCAAACCCATATTTTACTTTCGTTCCCAATGTTTACGTACGAGGGTACCCTAAATGTAATACCTCCTATTTTTCTCGATAACTGTTTATTCAACGGACAAACATTTTTCGACATTCGTTCGTAGGAATATATTTGCATTATTTTAATCGTACCATCGTGAAATCAGGATGAGAGCAATTCTGTCTCGGTAATATAACTTCATTAGAATATCATAAAAGCCCAAACCATAGTCACGAACACCATCCTGTTGAGCGGTGTTGTGTTAAAAATGCGGCAAATGTAAGCTGCCCCTTCACGGGGCCGGGAGTGCATTTCAGTTGGTAATCGAGTGTTGTGTTTTGCTGATTGCAAATTGTCGATGATGGCATTGAGTTCTTAGACGGCCTTTGTGCGCTGTAGTTACCGATCTAAAGTTGTGGTCGCTCCACGCTTGCTGTTTTTGCAGTGTGTTGCTGAATAGGTAGTGAATCAGAATCTCTGTTTATCCTGGAGGAATCTGATGAGCTATGAAGCTTTTTTTCACAGATGTCCAGTGGCTGACGGGGTTCAGAAAGTGACATCACCAAATTAATACAATAAAGGATACTAGAGTAAGATGTTAAGCAAGTCACAAAAAATATATATACATATAAACGTAAATGAAGCATGGACGTACAAACTGCACTTGTACATAAATTCCAAGTGCAAGCTTGGGCCAGGCAGCACAACAACAATGGTGTAAGAGCACACCAAGACATCACAGTGCCAGGACTCCATGGCAGTGGTTGTGTTGCAGGGTCTCGGAGTCCCCGTGCAGCAGCTGCTGTTGCTGCTGCACGACTTCCGTGCGCAGTACGGCGAGGCTCTGCACGCCAAGTGGGCGGCCGCCTTCCAGTGAGTGTGGCCTCGCGCGATGCGATCGCACCGCCGCCACTCCGCCTTCTTCTTCTCCTCGCATCTGGTGGAGTGAATAGCAAAGTTAAGAACTATATCCCAAGTTAAAACTATGTAAACTATAAACTTTTTTTTCCAGGCAAGGCCCACTGAGCTATGTAGCTCTCAATTCTTGACTTAAAGCTTTCGTGACTGCAGGAATTAATATTCTTTGGGTCTTTCGGTAAAGTTACGTAGATAGGTTTATTTGAATATGTAGCTTTCTTTTCAGAAGCGACCTGGCCACCATGATAGCTCAACGAAGTGGCTTATCGCGTGGAAATGTACAGCAGGCGAATACTCTAAATGTGTGTTGATTCTAAATGTGGAGGAAAAAAACGGAGGACCCGCAAACTCTGAATATAGAGCAGCAGGCATCAGGGTCGGGATCAACCACGACCTCCTGTATACCAGGCGAGGCAGTTAACATCTCGCCACCGCAGCACCTCAGTTTGAAATCAACATCACGGCTCCGTGTGAGGCTGCAGGAATTCCCGCTTCTGCTGTTGTGTCGTCTCTACCTCGCTGCGCTCAGTAACGACACCGCAGGTCACAGCACTTGTCTCTCTCTGCTTCTTCCCTCGCGTCCCTCAACTTGGGAATTCTCCCCCCACCCCCCATCGCCGTCTCTTTTTTCCAGGCTCTTCCAACAACCTTGCTCAATTCAAGCGACCTGTCGCCTCGTATCAATTACAACTGCGATGGTGCTGTCTGTTGATGGCCCATTGAGGTTTTTTAGCTTTTGGGCCCTCGCTCAGCAAGTGTGTTCAAAACAAAATATGTCCAAGAATATGTTTCAGCACTCGGGCTGACACGCAGACAGGCCAGCAGCTGAGACTGGTGGTTCGGTGAAGTTCTCCCACATTGCTCATACGCTCACTGTGCCTCTGCCGCTTGTAAGGAACATTCTGGATGGTGACTCGTACAGCCCCGTGAACCTGGACTCGGAAGAAGAGTGCGCACGTCTGGCCATCGCCTTCCCGCTTTCCAGCATCCCCACAGTGAGCAGCCTGTGGGCACACACACACACGCGAACACGAGCACATACACACACACACGTGTGAACACACGGATATACAACAACACTCAGTGATGGTGATGTCTTCGTTTGTTGCTGCGGACTTTTCAGCATTGAGCATTGGTGACTGTTGTGGGATTAAACACGTCTACAGTTATCGATCTCGACATCACTGCTGCCTCTAGCTCACATTTATTTTGATGGCTACCAAAGATAGAAGGACCACAATGCATTACTTCAGGAAATGCGGATGGTTTCTGCACAAACCATAAGAAAGTTTGTTCCCATGGATCGTTGGCAGGAGGTCATGGGTCAGACCCGGGTGTTATGGGTTATCAACCATCGAGAGGTCACGCTAGTGAGACTTGCTTTCTCATAGGATTCCTGCATAGACATGAATATCTCATTCACACTTCCCTTCATTCATTCATTGCTTTTGTTCCTTGATGATGTGTGACGTGTCCACCTGCTTTTACCTCCTATTGAGAACATCAGGAAGCTGACAGTATAACGATGAGAGGGTACCCAAGCATCTAAGTTATTTTCGTGTTTCTAAATAACGATGCAAATGTAAAGTGGCGAAAACATTGCCACCACACCTCACCGTCACATCCTTCCTCTAGATCGCACGGCAGCTTCGTGGTTCACAATCAACGCCTCCGGTGTGCTCTTGGGGCATGCAGGTTCACATGTCGGCAGTCGAGGTCTTGGCGACTCACCTCTGAGCGCCTCTCCAATGCCGTCTCTGTAACCTGAGCTCTGCCATGGCACGGTCACCTCCCACCCATCGCAACCTCTTCTTGTCGATTATGTCCACAGTGTTTTGCTTCCACGCTCTATTCCAAAGTTCCACCAAGTTGCTTACCCTCGTCTGGCAACGCTAAGCCAACACATTCCACATTCCCTCTTGACTCAAAGGCTTATTTTCCACTTCTAATAATAATCTACTCTATTTATCCACGAAAATCGTACTTAATTTCGTGAATTTGGCCATTGCCGTGGAAATGTGGAATTTCCATCACTGGCTCGAGGCCACCAATGGAGATCGCTCCTTTGAAACGGAAAACACTTTGGCTTTTGATCCAAATTTAACTACCAAATATCTAAAGTGCTTTGCTACCATACCTTAGCTTCTTACTGACATATGCGATGAAGATCATTTTCTTTAGGATGATTCGGCAGAACACAACTGTCGTCGTGCGGTGTGTATTTAGCAGGCAAGGCGGTGTGGGTCAGCAAGAGAGCAGTGTTCAAGCCCCTTCGATGTTCTCCCATAACACCCGACAGGGGTAACCTGGCTGCTTTCCTTCCCTGTTGTCATCTCGCGCCCCTCCCAAGTCTCGGAACGTGACCTCTCCGTGAACGCCTGAGCTGTCGCATCCTGCCCCCCCCCCCACACATTACCGCTCACCCCCCGCCACCTCAACGCCGCTCGTCCCCCGTGACCTTTGCTCATCCCGCGCGGTGACGCAGGCGTCCAGGGCATGCGGAGAGCGCTCCCTTTGAAGAGAGGGCCACTCCGAACGTCACCGGCGCGTCTGATCGCGGCGCGCGCACCCTCGCTGGCCCTCCTCGCTCGCTCACTCGCTCCCAGAGATGGGACGCGTGAACGCGCGCGCGCGCGCACGCACGCACGCACATGTATTGCGTGTGCTTTGTCACATGTACGTACGTATTAGTTTAAAGTCCAGTGTGCTGGCGTCTGTGACACGGTGCCTCCACTGTATATTTTTCTTATATTTGACCACGCAAAATTTTTGAACCGCAGTTCAGCTGTATTCATTTACACCTTACAATTTAATTCGAGTCTGCTCGTTGAGACAACATCAACATTCCTCTTTAATATGAGGCATGGGACAGGGGGACAGGGGGGTGCGTACACTGCTGTAAAGGAGTGGAAGACGTTTGTGTAAAAAAGGAAACTAGTTTTAATAAACATGCACAATTGTTTGCTCAATAGATTAGAAAAACTACCGCTCGCACACACACACAAAGATAACAAAGATACCCGTGTAGCCTTACCAGACTGTAGGGGCAAGTGCTGTTAGCGAGCACCTATGAAGGCCGCAACGGTACACGAGGGGGTGGGTGGCCAACACCACGCCCGGCCGCCTTTGTCTCCCCAGTGGCGATGTTTACACAACGCACCAGGTACTCATTTGAGGCTGAGTCGACCTAGGGGAGGCCCAGGACCGGTTCAGATAATCGTCACTGGTGTTTGCCGCGAGCGGGAATCGAACCCGGGTCGCCAGGTTCGTAGCGCAGCGCGCTAACCGCTACACTACCGCTCCCCACACACACGCACACACGCACACACGCACACACACACACACGCACACACACACACACGCACACACACACACACACACATGCAAATGTTCACGTACACAGGTCTGGGGAGCGGTATTATAGTGGTTAGCGCATCGCGCCACAAACCTGGCGACCCAAGTTCAATTCCCGCTCACGGCCAACACCAGTGACGAATATCTGAACCGGTCCTGGGACTCCCCTAGGTCGATGTAGCCTTAAATGGGTACCTTGTGCAGTGTGTAAACATCGCCGCTGGGGGAGACAAAGGCGGCCGCGTGTGATGTTGGCCACCCACCCCCTCGTGTGCCGTGCCGGGCTTCGTAGGTGCTCGCTAACAGCACTTGGCTCAATAGTCTGTGAAGGCTACACGGGGGATCTTTGTCTGTATGTTTGGTGCAGCACAATCAATGTCCGCTCCCGGGGTGGCCGCTGTCTACACTGGAGCCTGTTCCGCTCCCCGCACAGTCTGCGGCTCGCCTTCATCTGTGCGTCGCACACTCGCAGCCGTACGTGCCCTCGCACACTGGCACACACACGAGTGGCAACGCTGGTCGTGTTTTGTGCAGAGCTGCAGATTTACACGATGGAAAGTAACTTAATTATTTGAAATGTCTAATAGTTTGGGATATAAGGATGTCATTTCTGGTACATTGTAGGGGAAAACAGTGGTTGTGGCTGCAAATGGGCCACCAATGGTAATGAGCACCGACAGATCTTTGAGCATGGGAGCAACGACTTTTAATAGATCAAAATACTCTGATGGCACAAATACCAAGATTGTTTCAACGTTTACGTCGTGCAAGGGATTACAATCTATCGGTAACCAAGTCTTAAAACCTTTCTTTTCCAGTCATTTCAAGAATGGCGATATCTATTCAGTTACGAGGCTTGCAAAAGATTGCTGCTTGGACCAACAGGGAATGAACGTGGGGCCTTTGTTTGGCTCTCTGTGCCTTTCACTGATCAATGTAGAGTAGAAAGAGTTGGTTATCTGAATGAAAATTCACAGTGTATGCCAGTTCCAGAGATGAGGCAAAACTAATGGAATTGTTGGAGATGAAGGTGAATATGTCGGTCAACTCCTGGCTGTGCTTAGCTTCACCGTAGCAGCTCAGAAGGAGATGATTGAGACTTTACCCCATCGCTGCACTAAGCCCCTGTGTTGACTTTGATTCCGAACGGGACGCCGGCATTTTATTCAGGCTGACGTTGCTCGCCAAACGCTTTTGAGAACACCTCTAATTGTGTTCCACTGGTTTCATGGGAAGCGGTGTGGGCGGTTTGCATGGCTTCAATCCCTCTTCGAACCCTGGAACTCAGAAAGTCTCCCGCATGCGATGGGAAGTGTCCCGGTGGTCTCCAGCTGGAACGGGAGGCGGGAGCAGCTGTGACAACATCTGGGGAGACCCCGCTTACCAGCAGCCTGCCAGAAGTCTTCACCCCGATCCAGCATCACTGGCAGGGCCACGGCAATATCACTTTTTCACGTTACGGTACGAATACTAGAACACGAGTTTCCCTCAACTTTGTAATTATATCTTGACTTCATTCAATCTTGACTTAATGCTTTTGTGACTGCAGGATTTCATATTATTTGGGTCTTTCGGTAAAGTCACGTAATTATAGCCACGTTATTCACGTCGTGATTTTGTACTTCACTGTGCTTCAAGTACGAGTAGAGATTGCTTAGAAGTTATTCAACTGCAGCTCGGTCCACATCATCCTGCCACATATGTGTCTACTCATCGTCGCTTTACAATCCGCGACGCTTTTGTAGCGCACATGCTGTCACGAACAATGACGCCATATCACCACCGTGTCTCAATTTTTCCGGGAAATATTTTACGAAGCACTCAATTAACGGATAACAGGATTTATTTTTACTTTTTTCATTCAGGTAGGTCGTGTGTGGTATAATATAATGAATATATACAGAATTATATGCATGTATTTTTAGACCAATGATTGATGCACTTGTATGTGTCTAAGCATCAGCACGCGCAGTATGTTCAGCAGAGGGTTGCAATAACTCGGAGTGAAGTGACTGGGCAAGCTCACGGGGCTGATGCTGTGGCCAGGTCCGAGCGCTGATCCAGCAGTGTTGAGAATGTGTGTGTGTGTGTGAGAATTCCAATTACTGCACGAAAACAAACATTGGAAAATGCTGGTCTTGAGCTTTAATCAAGTCGAGCTTCTATGGCTTTGAGCACTCGTTGTGTAAGACAGACCAAAGGGATTAGGGAAACAGAGACCGACGAAGGAAATCAGGTGCAGATCGCCCGTGCGAGTCGCGGGTTGCTCTGCAACGCGCGTGGCGCTTTTGTCTGCGGGGAGTTTTCGAATGGAAAAAGTCTTTGGTGCTTGCCTAAATGTCAGTAGCTCAATTGGGATACATCTTGTGCAATAAGAACACAAACAGAGGGTGCATTTTAATGGGGACGTTCTGGAAAGGATGCCATATTTTGATTTCTTTTATGCGTCTACTGTTTTCTTTGGTAATATTATTTTGTTACAAAGGCACCAGATGAAGAACGCAGCTTCACCCCATCGTTGGGAGCGCCATCAAGAGAGCATGGCTCTTGAGCCAGCACAGCGCGGAGTCCAAGGCAGCCTCAGAATATTTGCGATGACTGATGCATTCTTGCGTCAACTTTAGTCGACTGGTGCGGTCCTGAATTAGGCGAGTGGGCCGAGAGGGATTCCCCTGGCAGCCTCAGCCGGTCAAGCAAGCAAGCAAGCTGTAGCTGGGCCGTGCGGTCTGCTCACACTGGACTGAGAGGTTCACTTTGCCAACGGGGCTACCCATTTTTATCCAGGCTACCCTTAAAAAGAGTCGTGACGCACGTATGTATGTTGAACTTCTTTCGTACCGTACGTAGCCAACCGTGCTAATCGGAGGGGACGTCACGTGGTCACCGCGGGGAGAGATGTGTGCTGGCGGTGGTGTCTCTCTCACTTAGGCCAATGCCAGGGCCGCGTTTTTATTTTATTTCAGAAACTGCTGAAAAAATACACATCTCAGGATGATGAAGCTAACCCAATCGTATGTGAATTTGCAGAGAAGAGCCGTGCATTGGGATCCGAGTTGTGCCAAGCCATGGCAGAAATGGTCCGGCACAGTTGGGATCTAATAATTATAATTGTGGTGGAAAAGCAGCGTGAGTTCATGGGATTTTCTCAGCTCTCTGTAGAGAGCACACAGCGAGCAGCCATGGGACACTGAGCCAATTTGGGCCAAATCAACTGCCTGGTAATTCCTCCAAACCACACCGTAGCACCCGGAGAAAACCCCCATGCGCGAGGGGAAACACTCTATCCCCGTATGGATGGAAACAGATGGCGATTCGCCAACTTGCCAAATGGTCTTTGTCTTTTGTGTGTGTGTTGTTTGCAGGTGTTCCCTGCTTGCCTGCCATTCTCCCCGGCCATCCCAGCCATCTACACTCAGGTGCAGGAGTTTGTCAAGGCCTGCTTGCAGTTTTCCGAGGACCTGCATCTTAGGTAAAATCCTGAGTATTTTTTTTTGACATTCATATTATATCAAAACTCTATTTCTCCACACTCCAATTGCATTGCGATCAGCCAATCTTGAAATTCATAACGTAGGAATAAACTTATTTACAGTTTTTGTAGTTAATAAAAACTTCTCAGAATCATGGTAGTCTATATATTTTTGTCATTTGCTGAAAGTGTCCATCAGTCACACTCTGGATCTCCCAAGCATACGTACAGTTGTGTGAAAGGTCTGTAAATATATGTTGTCCGTATGATGAACGTGCTGAAACAGACACATTTTTTAAATTTGTCAACTCAGCCGTCTGCTGCCCGCTTGCGATCTGCCTCTGTTTCGACAATCCACAGTTTAGAAACGCATCCTTTACGTCGCTGAGAATAACTTTGGCAAGTGAGGGTCTCGTCTGGCCCCCCTTGTGCGCGCGCTTTGTAACTTCACGCGACGTCGGCGTAGCTGCTCCGCTTTTCGGCGCCTTGCTTCGTTTTCCACCGAGCTAAATTAAACGATGAGCCAGACGAGAGCAGCTATGTGGTGCTTTTGTAATTCTGTAACAATGACGACGACGTCCTCCCGCACAGCGCCACGGAGCTGGATGACATGCTGCGGCGCTCCACGAACCAGCTGCTCGCCCGGGCACTGGCAGCATCGCTGATGGAGCTCGCAACGCGGCCCTCGCTGGGCCTCATGGAGGTGTGAGTGTGAGCGTGCGTGAGTGTGAGCGTGCGTGAGTGTGAGCGTGCGTGAGTGTGAGCGTGCGTGAGTGTGAGCGTGCGTGAGTGTGAGCGTGCACGTGCGTGAGTGTGAGCGTGCGTGAGTGTGAGCGTGCGTGAGTGAGCGTGAGGAGCGGTAGTGTAGCGGTGAGCACGCTGTGCTACGGACCCCGGCGACCCTAGTTCAATTCCTGCTGACGGCCAACGCCGGTGACGACTATCTGAACCGGTCCTGGGCCTCCCCTAGGTCGAGTCAACCTCAAATGAGCACCTGGTGCGATGTGCAAACATCGCCACTGGGGAGACAAAGGCGGCTGGACGTGCTGCTGGCCACCCATATCCTTGTGTCCTGTTCTGGCCTTCACAGGTGCTCACAAAGAGCACTTGCCCCAACAGTCTGTTGAGGCTATACGGGGGGAGGGGGGGGTGTGTCTCTGTCTTTAGTAGTGTAGTGCGCACTGCACTGTGAACACGGTGACCTGAGTTTGATTCCTGCTCATGGCCAACATCAGTGACGAGTGATATCTCAACTGGTCCTGCTGTTAGCTTGCACTCTCTTTGTTGCGTGATGTGATGCAATGCTGTGGTCTTGCATTCTAGTAAAATGCCATTGTGTACATCTGATGTTGTGTTGCAGTGTACTGTCTGTGATGTTGTGACGCAATGCTGTGATGATTCATTGTGATATCCTGGTACAGTGTCATGCTGCAGTGTTGTAGTGCGCCACTAAAATGTTGAGATGTAATGCGTCGGTGTCGTTGCTAACGTGGAACACTTTGGTCATGACATGCGATGTGATGGCGTTCGGTGAAATTCTATATTCATGTGACTTGTTCTAATCACGTTGGAGGGTTACGCTGTGGCGATGTGACGAGCAATGCTGCTGCTGCTGCTGCTGTGTCATGCGTTGCTGCTGTGGAGCTGGTGCAGCTGAGTGTGAACATCGGCGAGCTGGAACAGAGTCTTCCGTCCCTCACGGACTTCATCTCAGGCCTGACTGGCGTGGCCACGAGCACCACCCACAACACGCTCCTCTATACCAGCGACACATTCAAGGTGAGTTTAACACTTAGCAGGCTTTCGCGACCAATCGCATCCATAATACAGGTTTTTTTTGGGGTTAGATCGCGTAAATATATAAATGTGTCGTTAAAACCCGCCACCACCCGACACAGCCAACTAGTAAGGGTTGTCACGTAAACAGAACGTGCCAATTCGTCACTAGTACAGCACTAACCGGTTGTGTGTTGGAGAGCCAAGCCACAACATTTACAATCTGAGTATGACGTTTCACCAGTAATTACAACCAGCTTCATCAGGCGACAGCCAGAGTGTGGCACTGGCATGGACGACAACACCAGCAACAGCAGAATTTACAGCAGCAGTAGCGTTAGAGCCGTATCTGGCATCGGATTTGCCCGTAAACTTTAGACTACTTTAGGTCCAGTGGGGCTTGGTGCTGATGGAATACATCCTGCCTGTACAATAATGTTAACGTATATTTGATGGTTACCACTGTCTTGATTAAAAGCCGGAATGATTTTTTGCTCAGAGCATTGAGGCGGTGTTTATCTCCTGTACACAGTCCCGAGCCAGTGGTGGACATTCCATATTGTTATGGCAGGGGCGAGTCTACCCATAGCAAAACCATTGTTCACTTCCCGAGAAAGTAGGACCGATTTTCTAAACCCTGGAGAGATAACGGTCTGAGTCGGCCCCCAACCAGGATTTGACCTCACGACCTTCCGATTGCAAGCCGGGGGGGGGGGGGGGGGGTGTGTGCCCGAGCCGGCTGGTGAGTGTGGCTGTGTGCACACGGCGCGTGCGCTCAGGATGCCCGGCGGCTGGCAGAGGAGAGCGTGGAGTCGCGCCTCGTGGGCAAAGTGGACGAGTTTTTGTCGCTGGCCGAGTACGCGTGGGCCGGCGAGGAACCCACGGGCCGCGCGAGCTCCTACCTCCTCGACCTGCTCACGTTCCTGCGCAGCATCTTCTCCCTCTTCTCCTGCCTGCCCGTGAGAAGCCCCCTTACATCAGACGGTCACCCGCAAAGACACGCACGACGTCCACCCTGCAGTGATATTATCGTTTCACGACAAACACCGATAGTGCGGCAGTGCTTCCTATTTTTTCTCTACAACTTTTTATTGAACGGACGTAAAATGTTAGGTGTTCATGTCTAGGAACGTCGATGATATGAACGTGTATCAGATGACAGAGGCCCCTCTGTCAGACCACGACAATAACAGACCAATTGGTCTAGCCGGGCTTAAGTGAGTGCCTGGTGCGGTGTGTAATCATCAGCACTGTGGAAACAAAGGTGGCCGGGCGTGGTGCTGGCCACCCACCCCCAGCCTTAATAGGAGCTCGCTAACAGCACTTGCCCCAACAGTCTGTTGAAGGCTCCACGGGGGATCTTTGTCTCTTGTAAGCGCGCTGTGGCGAAGGCGGCGTGCATGTCGTGCTGCAAGCACCTGGCTGCCTCGCTGCTCGCGCTGCTGCTGGGCGCCTCGGGGAGTCGGCTGTCTGCGGGCGCCCTGCAGCAGCTCAGCCTCGATCTCATGCAGTGCGAGGGTGGGTGGCCACACACACACACACACCTACCTACGTGCCGCACATATTCACATACACTCTTGTCACATACACATTGTCTTTGTCACAAAGATGCCCTTAATATACTGTTGGGGCAAGTGCTGTTAGCGAGCACCTGTGAAGGCTGGTATGGCATACGAGGGGGTGGGTGGCCAACACCACGCCCGGCCACCTTTGTCTCCCCAGTGGCGATGTTTACACATCGCACCAGGTACTTATTTGAGGCTGAATCGACCTAGGGGAGGCCCAGGACCGGTTCAAATAATCGTCACTGTTGTTGGCCATGAGCGGGAATTGAACTCGGGACGCCGGGTTCGAAGCGCAGCGTAGCGCTAACTACTACACTACTGCTCCCCACACACACACATACACGTACATGTTCCCCAATGCTCATGGTCACAAACTGCATCAACTACGATTGTTTTAGGCTACGGTTCAGATGTCAATTGCCGTTGGTGTTCTGCAAAGGTAGAATCAAGCATGGCTCGCCAAGATCGTAGCGTGCAGGACGAGCAGCTATGCCACCGCTTACGTCACTGGTGACTCCAGGCATATTGCGATATGAAATACTTCATGCGAAGTCATGAAAGTCATCTTGAGAAAATGGTCCCCACCGTGGGAATACTGAATTTCCGCCAAGGCACAGAACTGCCAGTGTCTCATTTGACCTGAGTTATGCTTCAGACCCGACTCTGTTTTTGTACCAAGGTGAAAAAAATATATATTATAAATTAGAAATTCATGACCCAACAATTTCGCACAAAAACGTACACATTCTGCCACCACTTATACAGTTGTTAAACGGCCGAACGTGGGTAAGGCCAGGGCACAGCCAACGATAGTGCGAGCTTCCACAAAATATGCTGAAACTTTTTATGTCGGTGCTGTAAAAGCTCCAATCACACCTTGGGGGGGAGGGCACGTGGCATCTGTGAGACGCTCTGAGAGGGAGTGGCCACCCATTGGACCATAATTCACAAGCGTGCTCGTCACTTGTACGTACAGTATGTATGTTGAACTTCTTTCGCAGCGTACGTAGCCAACCCTGATTATTTGAGGTGCGGGATTAGAATCGCATTAGAATGATTAGAATCACACCGTGCTGCCATTCTGCATAATTTATTCTTCATTGTAATACAACATTTAAAGCACGTTTTAGGTTTGATCCTAATCTAGATTTGAAGTTTTCGTGACTGCAGGGATCCATACTCTTTGGTTCTTTCGGTAAAGTCACAGTGACTTTACCGAAAGAACCAAAGAGTAGGTTTGATCCTTTTGTGTTTGTTGTTGATTAAATATCTGGCTCATCTTAGATTTCCACGAAAGAGTCGAAAACAAACTTCACGCGAATTCGGGCACCTTTTTAATGTTTTGAATCAGTAGGGGGCACTCTACACTGCTACAATTCAGCTGCAGCGACAAGAACAGAAGGGCACGACTGTTCCCTCTCCCCGCATGGGTTCTTTCTGGCACGGATTAGCAGCTGCGTGCTAGGTATATATTGTTTTTAAGTCGGAGAGAACGGGGTGCTGCGGGTTCACGCTGCGCTCAATTCGAGCGCAGCTGCGCGCCGATTGTCTGTGGCTTTGGAGCCGCTGTGTGTGCCTCGCATCCTCCCTTCGACATCTCATCAAATACGTTTCGGTTTAAGAAGAAGGATCATCTACAGCACAGTAGAGCTCAAGCTTACGTTGCTGTACGTAGTGCTGGCATTATATGTAAAAAAGCAATACATAAATTTAGCATTCGTCCTGTGAAAACAAAATATAATGCCCTTTTCACAAGAGCAGGTGTGTTAATTAGCCCGAGCGGTCTCACTAAATACCGGTACACGCGAGTTGAATAGACCTGGCAACGTTTTTGCAATATGGCAATTCGTAAAAAAGAAACCCGCGTCTAAACTTCTACTGCTGCGAGGCTCTTGGTGTTGAGATACTTGCTGCTCAACACGGCCGATCCGTCCACACAGAAGCCCTTGTTTACAGAACGTAACGCGCATCTTCGCCTGCCACTCGGCCACGATCCCCCCCGCCCCCCGCCCCCGTCCGACAGCGGCCATCCCGTCGACATTCTCCTCCGTCTTCGCATTTCTCCTCGACGCGCCGTCTCCAGACGCTCGCGGTCGCCGAGTGACGGCCGTGGGCCGAGTCACTCGCTCGCTCGCTCACTCCCTCGCTCGGACGATGTAGATTGAGGAAGCATCCCGGGTCTTCTTCTCGTTCTAAGCCACCTTGCGTTATGCTTTCTTTTTTTGTTTACCTTTAACATCCCTTTCGTATGCCCACACCCCCACCCACCGCACGTGTGCACACGCGAGAAGAAATCGCCGTTTTGAAAACGATCCGACAACACCCACTCGAGACGGATGACAGTCACCCCGATGAATAACTAACGCAGCAGGATAGATCGCTCCAAGAATGGAGAGCAGTGGTTCTTAGAACAAATTGGCGTTGTATCTCATGGAGAAAGTGCTCAGCAATGATCATTGAATGTCTGCTAGTCGTGACAGATAACAAACATCTTTGGTACATTGGGAATTAAGAAGTTGCAAAGGCCTATTATTTTGCCGTAGCGCATAAAGATGCACGCTTGCGGTGTTCGATTAAAGGAACACTGTACAGTTGAGTGATTTTGTAAAGAATCCAAGACATTAAATTTACTACAAATGCTGCATAAGAGAATCTGATCAAAGATAATGAAGATGACATTTAGGAATTAAATGAGAGGAGATGCATTTAAATCAGGATTTGATCAATGCTAGCTAAGCCTGATATAGGCCTTGACCAGCAGTGTTGGATAGGCCTCACATGAGTTCGCAAATAAAGTCTTATAGCCACCTTCATGTTATCTTTCAATTGGCTTGCTCTAGTGTGTACATAATATTATACTAGGACGTAGAAATGTGCAACTGCTCAGTGTTGATGTTCAATTTCAATAGATACCTGGGAATTTATTTCAGGAATTATGAATGCAAGAAGCATGCTGCAAAGTGGATGAAATAAACGTAATTTGCAACAGCGGACTTGTTTGCCAATGTAATTGGTTACATAGAGGGAAACTTTGGTAATTCCCTTCGCTAATTTAAATATCTAGAAACCTTCAGATGCTGGGAATCTTGGGAGACTGGTTTTGAAAGGTGTAAATATGTTGAAGTTCAATGAACAAGACACATTTCTACAAGAGAAAATGAGCTGCCATCAGCAATGTGATGCTTCGTGTTTATTTACATATTTAATGTCAACGCGATAGTAACTTTCATCATTTTAAAATATAATTTCTTCACCCCACAATTATATTTAATGTTCATACTGAATGTTCCTCTTTGAGCCTGCCTGCTCAATTCCGTCTTGATACAAAGGTCAGTTACTCAGGCCTGCTCTACAAAGGTCATTGCCTTTTTTAATTTCAAGTGAATGACAAAATCAAAGGTTATTATATGGTGACTGCTTTTGTCCAAAAGGTCTAGGAGTGTAAACATCAGTACTGGAGAGACCAAGGCAGATGGGCATGGTGCTGGTCACACGACTACCCTTGCGGAGTCTGTCGGCTTTAATAGGCGCTCGCGAACGGCTCTTGCCCAACAGTCCGTACGGAAAATTAGGGGGGGGGGGGTCTTTGTATTTATCCTGTGTGTGGCATGATGCCGTGTGTGTGGCATGATGCCGTGTGTGTGTGATGACGCCGTGTGTGTGGCATGATGCAGTGTTTGTGTGATGACGCCGTGTGTGTGGCATGATGCAGTGTTTGCGTGCTCGGGACCGGTGCCTGGGTTTGAGGACGGTTCTCTAGCCCTCGCCTTCCTCGACCTCCGCCAGGTAAGCCCGCACCTCACATCGCGGACACTTTTTGCAGCGTCATAAAGAGCCGAGTGGTTCGTTTTTAACGGCGTCGATGGCTCAATTCCATCTAGCCAGCCACTGTGAAGTGAATGCTAACGATCACGTGATGGTAATCTTTGCAAATAAAAATATAACCTTCGTATCATATCGTCCAGAATGATAGTAGGACCTGTGTAAAATGTCTCCTGATGAAGTGAGTTCTGCTGTTTTGTCTCTTAAAGGTATACAATGCAGCTCCTTGCTTTCAATTTCCATATGGCCTTCCAGCAGTCGCATATGTTTAAGTCGACTTTGAAAACCCATCTCTCTAAAGTGACCCTCCCTTTTGAGTTGGGTCGGTTACCCCTGGTTCTGTTTTTGTTTCCTGCTTTTCATGCATTGCGCATTGGGTTCCCGTGCTGGAATGCGCATTATACACTTTAATTATTATTATTATTATTATTTCACTGATTAGGTGATAGTGCACGAGCCCAGTAGCACGTTGACATATTGCCACAGCAGGTAAGACACAGTGAAGGTGCTTGATGGAGGTCATCCCACGCCCAACCAAGCCACCCTTTGCCGCCCCCTCTCTGTGGCCAGGAGACATTGCACGGAATGTCTGTCCCTGCACTTTGTCCCGGTCCTGATTTACCAGCCACACGGGGCAGTTGTCAGAGAAGAGTGGTGACTTGCGGTGCGAAGAGGTCCATTCATCACGGCAGAGCGAGGCACCGCGCGCGCTGAGTGCCGCCAGGCGTGGGTCGGCGCGGTTGGGTGGTTAATCACCTGGTGACGCGTCTCTGTATAGCCGAGTTATGAAAGAGTCTGCGCCAACATGGCATGGCAAGTTTTTTTCATCGACATCCCTTTTGGGCTCAGTGTGACACTCAAATGTTGGCCCGTTTTGGTTTGGTTGCGCGATGAGCCTGTTTGCTGGAGTGTCTGCCATGGAATCACTTTGTGTAGACTCAGTGTTTTGCTACCACAGCCACCCAGTAATGTCTGCAGGGAATTGCTAAGTGGACCTTAAAAACCCCGCAAGATCTAATACACAAGAGTAGTCCGTTGTGTGCCAGTGTTATAGTCCACTTTTTAGGTTTGAAAAGTGCCTGCAGGTTGTAAATGTCCCTTCGCAACTGTATACTGCATATATATCAACACATATCCTGGGATCAATGAATGAATTCACACTGAGCCAGGCATGGTGAAACACACATGTAATCGAGAATTTTAGATGCAGATGTTAGAGTATTCCATGCATTTGTAACACTTACAAACCGGTAGGGCTGCGACATGGCCAGGTGTCGGTACAGACACTGGGTTGATGAACACGTTTGTGTGGATCTTGAATGTTATCACCTCGGATACACAGGTTTTCTCTGGCCACAGTCGGTTCCTCCCACTCGACCCACGTGTTCACAGAATTTGTCAAAATGTAAATGTTTGACATTCCGTGAATACGTAATTTAACAAAGAATGTACTCTTTCAGGACGCTGAAAGTAACGCTTTGACTTGAATGGTGTAATGTTGAATTGAATACTGCATGATGAAAGTTGTCTTCAGTCACAGGATAAAGGTATTACATGGTCACAGGATGCTTTATATGTGTCCAGGGTCATTTAGATGGGGCCATTTACGATCAAGTCGAACGTGCAGATTTTGCCACGGCTGTAAGCACAATCCATAGAGGTGGGGACGGTGCGTGTGGGGGGTTGGATCTGAGAGTCAGGAGCATCTGGGGCATGAGAACGATTAACCCCTCGGGTTGAGAGTGGTAGAGGAGGAGAGAATGATCGTTATCTAAGAGGCTTCTCATGTTCCACCCCCTCCGCAATTAATAATATTTTATTCCTGTGATGTTTGTCAAATCTATAGTAATATTAAGAGGACAAACATATCAGTTGGAATAATCAATTCTTACATGCATGTTTGATGCATCTATCGTGAGCGTAATAATCAATGAAACATTTCGAAGCCTTACGTAACGTTTAAATGCTTTATTTAAATTCATGAAATTATTGTATTATTAATGTTTGTTTACCCAGGAACGCCTCAATCAGTGGCATGACTATTTTTATGAGGGTCCTACCAAGTTGAGATTATTGCTTTGTGTTATCCCAATCGAGAAATGCACGTATATGTGTGTGGGGCGTCGTGGTGGTGAGATGCTATCCCCCTTGCCTGGTATATAGGAGGTTGTGGATTCAATCCCGACCCGATGCCTGGATATTTGTTCTTCCCGTGGTCGTGTGGAATTTTCTCTGTGCACTCCGATTTTTCGCTCCAGAATTAGAAACGCGCGTTTAGAGTGTTCGGCTGCTGCTATAAATGCCCACGTGATCGGCCACTTTATTGAGCTATCATTTGTGGCCAGGTTGCTTCTGAAAAATACCTATATAGTTGAGTGAGCCTTATCTGGTATTTTTTTTAAATAGTAACTAGTGCGAGTGTGTGTGTGACAAGCATACATTGAAAATGTACTTATCTGCATGAGAGTGCATACGCATGGCTTATAGATGAACTTCTGTGTGTGCGTGCGAGACACAACAATGACTCATGCCACTGAGCAGTTGTGTGCTGGTGGGGGAGAGGCCATGACCCCCAGCACATGAGTGGCTTGTAGTCGACAGATAGAAAGAGGAGAGGGGAAGAAGGGGATTGAAGAGATAGAGAGTGAAATAAGGTAAACAGAGAGTGAGTGACGCACATCACTTTTCTGGGTCAGAACATGAAGGCTGACATGAATAAAGCGTCATAGTGTTGACTTCACACAATGTGGTACCCATTTTATTTAGTTGGTACTCATTTTATTAAGTGGACTTGTCTCAGCCCCATCAACAATAATTGCGCAAACATTTATTACATTTAAATTAATAAGATGCGTTCGGCTTCCCATGCAATGACCATGTCTCTCTGTAAGCCAAGCGGATGGGAAAGTGCCACTCCCAGTGTGGTTCTGTTGTACCCACTTCAGCAGACCATTCTCTCTCATGGGGTGACACACGACTCTGCGAAATTTGTCCAAACAGATTCTTCATCTAATGACATGACACCAATCGGAGTAAGATATTCCATTGAAAAATGCTGTGAGAAAAGACCTGCCACGCAACACCATCGCGAGGCACCCTGTTCTGCATTTGCTCTGCGGTCTGTGTGATAGAGAAGTGAGTCATATGCAGTAGCCGTCACTGAGCATACTTTAGTGCTGCAGTAAGTGGGCATTGACAACCATTACATTTTAACTTAAAAACTAATTCTGAAATAAGCTCAGGTTTTGGATAATGTTATTCAGGATAGAATGAAAGGAAGACGTTTCGCCGCAGTAATTTGTTTACATTTAATTTGCTGTGAACTCGAGCCACGGTTCAAATGGTTACCTAACATGGTATGAAGCAGTGCTTGTTCATGATTATAATGGTGAAATATTCTAAGCCCGTGTTTATTAAATGCTGCCAATGCGGGCCCCTGAAACCTTAGATGAAGCTTTTCACTGCTGTGCTTTGCTGCCTGTGGTGTACGGTGTCATCCTGGCCTGCTGCTGCTGCTGCGAGCTTGCAGACAGCGCAAGCTGCCTTACCCATTCTGTGCCGCTGTCCATGGTGCTGAAAGATTCAGGCATTCGGGGGGATATTTGTCTGCACTACATAGTCCAGTGTAGGATGACAGTTAGTTTATGTTCTTTATTTTATCAGATTGTGCAAATGCAGCAGGGTGGTAGGATATAGTCTTTCAGTCAGCATGCTCCAATGTATGCAAGTTGTTTGCGGAGTCTGGTGTTAGATTCCCACTGACTGTCGCCCTCTCTCTGAGCAGAGTATCTTAAAAGCTGCACTGTTTTGTTGTGGAATGTATGCATTATGTAACTATCTTTTGTTTGTTGGAGTGATGTGGCAGCACACTGTGTTGTCAACCTGGTAAACAGAGTTCGACTCGTGGCCACAGCTCACATCAAGGGCCAATGATCTCAAATCTTCTGCCCTCCCCCACTTCACCAATCCAAATCTAGCAGTAGATTGACAAAGAGTTATAATTTAGTATTTTTATATATATATAGTGTGTGTGTATATATATGCTCTGTATTTATTAGTCTGTACCTAATTCCATATTGAGGTTCAACAATATTATAGTCGTGCAGTATTTAAAGACACACTTAGATTTTAACACCACTTTTTAAAACAAATTTAGTAAGCTATAAACGCACAGTGGGGATGGAGTGGTGGTGCAGTGGTCAATCACACTGCACTATGAACCGATGAGTGACCTTCCTGGCCATGGCTAACATCAGCACTGGACCCCTCTTTACCAACACGTGCTGAAGTATTGTCGGCTGTTATATAATAAAATAATTTAAATACGTAAATATTAACACACTGCATTTTCAAATTGTCATCACATGCAAAGTTGGTCTATTAATATTATTATTATGACGCGTGTACTGAGGAAAACATCGAAGAGTCTCATGACTCTTTTTCAGGAGGGTCCTGCAAAGGGCTTGCAGGATGGGCTATAATTGCTCTTTAGATTCGAATTGAGTAATGAAATGTATCCACCTCTGCCATTCCCAACACATGACACCAAGTCAGGGCACTTTCTGCCACCTACCCAAATCACATCCCAACACGCATAGACCTCAACCACAGTTCCCTCTCCCCGTGGCAGGGCTGCTGTAAATCTGGCCTGAAAGCGTTGGAGCTGAGTGTCAGGCCGTTTTGTTTTATGACCAGCAGTGATTACATTGAGCATCAAAAGTAAATCAACGGCTCCTCGTGTAGGCAGCCAGCTACAGTGTGCAGTGGTTGGAGGGGAGGCTGTCTTGTCCGCGCTGAGTTGACAATCCTTCGTTTCACAAAGTGATGCTCATTTATTGATCCCAGATTAATGATTGGCTGAATCAATCACGGGATGTGAAGTCAGGGACCCTAATCACAAGGCCATGTACGACTGTCCGGTATTGAAATTAATACGGATCGTGATACTGGAGGCTACTTGTACGTGTGTGTGTGTGTTGTGGAGGACAGTAGGCACTGTCAGCCATGGTCATGAAGTTTGGCGAGCAGTCCAGACTACGGTCAACGCCTGTCCCAGCATCACCTTGTGCTCTCCTGCTCTATCAAAAATTAACTGCTTCGACCGTGATGGATTGCCCGCATTAGCATATGGTGCACACATAAATCTTTCAAGAACAATGTTACGTATGGAAATAGTTTACCTCGTATTCATAAGAGGAAAGTATTGGATTTCTGCGCCCAGGGCAATTCTATTGAGAGGCTCATCTCCGCTGTAAATCAGGTTACAGCGGAGGGGAGACTCCGGCGTTCACCCCACCACGCAAAGCATAACTTGTTTACGGTGACGGATTGAGGAAGTTTTGGGAAGTCTTCATGGGCGCATACCAAGGTGGAGTGACAGAGGCTGGATGGATTGTCGATCACAAGCCAGCAAGTCGAACTCATGCACACTATCCACTTAATTGATGTATATGGCATCCGATCCTATGTGGATAGTAGCGCCACAGTGGCTACGAGATGTTATTTCCCTCGCCTGGTATGCAGGAGGTCGTAGGTTCGGTCCCGACTATAACGCCTGAAATATTTGGAGTTTGCATGTTCTCCCCGTGGTTGCTTGGATTTTTCTCTGGGTCCTCCGGGGTTCCCTTCCACATTTAGAAACATGCGTTTAAATTATTTGGCTGCTATAAATTTTCACGTGATAAGCCACTTCGTTGAGCTATCACTTGTGGCCAGGTCGCTTCTGAGAAGAAGAGTAGGCTTTACCTGGTAAATAAATTAGTAAATAGTATGTACGGTTACTTTTTTCCATCTCTTAATTTTGCATGAAATTAAACAATTTCACAGCTTTTGTTTCCTATTGGGGTGGAAATAAGCAGCCAGCATGTGTGTCAGGAGGGGGCAGAGACAGCGCTGTCTTGGCGCACGATTGTCAGAATGAAATAAATAAGTAGCTGCAGGGTTTGCGGAGGTGCTGAATGTAGCGTGTGGCCTGTCAGCCTCGGGCTGAACTATTAATCGATTTCAAATCGAAATCGCAATTTGAAACAATGCGATTAGTAAATCGTAAAGGCTACGAGTTTTTGCGGTTTGAAAAGTCCTATAACTTTCTTATTGGAATTGTTTTATATTTTATTATAAGAACTTTATTGTTTAACCTAACAATTGTTCTATGTTTGATTGTTCTATTTCAGTTAAAACATTTTAATAAATACATGTTGGAAGCAATTCATATCTTTTAAGTTCTCATCCTTGCATTAGAATATATAGAGCAGTTCATATTTTGATGGTATCATGTGGTAATGCTTCATCACATGTTTTAAATCTATTACACAGTGAATATTGAACTGAAGCTTGACGTCAGCCCACCGGATTCAAGTGTAGTTCCAGTCGCAGCATCTTCCTACAGAGCTACTACCCACAGAACATGACGGCGCCACTGAGCTCACGAGCTTCGCGGGATCTGTTTCACCAACGCCACCGAGGAAGCTCAGCGTTTGAGTCTTTCAAGACAAATGTTTCCCTGTACTGTATAGGATGTGGGATGAAATATTAGTTCCTTTCAGTAATTAAACAAATCAATCCCTTACCTCACAGTTATTACAAATGTTAACAACAATGTCTCTCTGCACAAACATGCATGGGGGGCAGTGATCGAAGCTCCATAAATTCCATACTCCTGTGCAGCGTCTTCAATTGACGTCGATGATGACGACGACGAGGCCGTGTAGGAGAAAGAGAACCATTGTCTATCTTCTTGGTTTTTTCGGTAAAGTCACGTAGAAGGGAAGTTACCGAAAAAAAACAAGAAGATGAATCCCTGCAGTCACGAAAGCTTTAAATCGAAACCATTGTCTAGTTTGACGTTGAGTTTTGATGTTGGGTCAAGAGCTTCGGGAGATGCGGAGCGAACTTATGAGATGTCTCCGGGGAACGAGTGACAGTGGGCAGGCGTTTGGTACCCCAGTCGTTCCGTTGTGTAAAGTTGTTCACCGCGTTCAACCCGGGGAGTCTCCTCCTCGAGTCTCTGCATGGGGTATCCGCTGCGGCTACGATATGCAAATTTGAACTGTTGGTCTACAAAGTTACCCGGGTGTTGGGCTGTTGGACCCTGACCATGAATGTAACTTGCAACTTTGGTGGGTTATCTTAGACAGTTTGGAGTCTCTACACGAGCCACCAATCCCACCTTCAGGGCATATTATCCAAAACAACAATGACAACAACGACTCGTGTAACCTGTAAACTAAAGTAACCCGGCCTCAGAGGGCCTTCATCGATTCACCCAAGCTGATAAAGCGGCGTGGCCTCGGAGAAGCTGACAGGTATTTTTAGAGGCAGCGGAGGCTGTTGGTGTCACACTGTGTCCTGGCGCACCTTCTTTCCCACGCTGTTATCATGTGGACACAGCTTTTTTTTTCTTCTAAACTCACCACTGCCATGAAGTTAATATCCGAAAGTGTCCCGTCAATTCTCATAATCCTCCGCTGCTTGCAACGCGGAGAGGATTTTTTTTCTCAACAGCAAAAGGGAAATGGAGAAAGATGACCACATTATGAAGCTTGTGTGGACACCCCACATGCAACATTCTTGATATTTCGTCTTAAGGAGGCCATTGCCCATTAGGTTGCTCGCCAATTTGTACTCGGATTATATTTCATGAGCTTCCTGGGCTATCCAGCCGTCATGTGGTGCTCCTAATTTGGCCGAATAAAAATGAACGCAAACCACGAAGTGGCGTATCCGTGTTGCCCACGTGGTAAGTCGTAGCGACAGCTTGCCCGCCTGTCGTCGGTGATTCTCACCTCGTCTCACCTCGCATCGACGCTGACGCGGCGTGAAGCGTGAGGCTGCCTCCTCCGCGTGCCCTCTCTTGGCAGGAACATGACTCTTTGAGTTTATTTGATTTTTTAACACGACTATTTTACACGGGAGATCCGTGGTGCCGCGTGAGCACAGCAGCAACACAAATTAAAGACAAAAACATCAAGAATGCGGAGAACGAGTGCAATATTTCACAACTAACAAACGAGGTGTTTGACGGTCGTAAATTCGACACGCGAATCTTAAAGAACACCGTGCAAATGTCGCGTGACAGGAAGACGCGCCAGAAAAAAGCGAGGTACAGATGCAAGTAAGCTTGTATTTCTTAGTCTGACAGTGACATGAACACACGCAAATCGAAAAAGAAAAACAGTGCAAACATATGGGAGCTAAAGGCGTGAGAATAAAGTTAGTTGCAAGAAAGCTCTGTGTGTTTTGGTTGAATGGGGGAAATAAAGAGGGGGGTGGTGGTGTAGGGAGGGAACCAAGGTGTGTAGATGAGCGGTTAGGAGGTTCCAGAAATGTGGAGCAGCATTGCGGAAATAGTTATAATTTTTTTCTCAAAGTTGTAATAAATGGAATGTTTAGTAGGAATAAGGAGGCACTTCTGCGGCTACGGGAAGGGTTTAGAGCAGGGGTAGGCAACCAAAATAACAAGAAGAGCCATTTCTTTCCAATTCGGTACAAAATTCAGTATTTCAAGAGCCGCAATGCATCTGAGTACATACTGTACATACGTACATATTGTCAAGAAGCAGCCCGTAAAGAGCCGCATGCGGCTCCGGAGCCGTAGGTTGCCGACCCCTGGTCTAGAGGAACAAAGTCGTCATTTCTGTAACCTAGAAAACGCCGAAATGTAACACGTAAAGTCCTCGACGAGTCACATTGAAGCGTGCACGAGTCGAGGACGCCGGGCCATGGGTGTTGCTGCAGGGTGAGTGAGCGGTCACGCTCGACTACACCCTCAGCCACGTGGACCTGTGTCGACTCACAGCCACGTGAACCTGTGTCGTCTCACAGCCGCGTGAACCTGTGTCGACTCACAGCCACGTGAACCTGTGTCGACTCACAGCCGCGTGAACCTGTGTCGACTCACAGCCACGTGAACCTGTGTCGTCTCACAGATGCGTGAACCTGTGTCGACTCACAGCCGCGTGAACCTGTGTCATCTCACAGCCGCGTGAACCTGTGTCGACTCACAGCCACGTGAACCTGTGTCGTCTCACAGCCGCGTGAACCTGTGTCGTCTCACAGCCACGTGAACCTGTGTCGTCTCACAGCCACGTGAACATGTGTCGACTCACAGCCACGTGAACCTGTGTCGACTCAGCCGCGTGAACCTGTGTCGACTCACAGCCACGTGAACCTGTGTCGACTCACAGCCGCGTGAACATGTGTCGACTCACAGCCACGTGAACCTGTGTCGACTCACAGCCGCGTGAACCTGTGTCGACTCACAGCCACGTGAACCTGTGTCGACTCACAGCCGCGTGAACCTGTGTCGACTCACAGCCGCGTGTGCCCTCTGATAACCCCGACCTGCCCCCCTGATCCACGTGTTCCCCATTCTGTCTCTCAGTGCGGAGCAAAGAATAGCTGCCGTGCATTGTCACCAGCTTGCACACAGCTACACAACTGTGTATTCTCACTAGCTTGCACACAGCTACACAACTGTGTATTCTCACTAGCTTGCACACAGCTACACAACTGTGTATTCTCACTAGCTTGCACACAGCTACACAACTGTGTATTCTCACTAGCTTGCACACAGCTACACAACTGTGTATTCTCACTAGCTTGCACACAGCTACACAACTGTGTATTCTCACTAGCTTGCACACAGCTACACAACTGTGTATTCTCACCAGCTTGCACACAGCTACACAACTGTGTATTCTCACTAGCTTGCACACAGCTACACAACTGTGTATTCTCACTAGCTTGCACACAGCTACACAACTGTGTATTCTCACTAGCTTGCACACAGCTACACAACTGTGTATTCTCACTAGCTTGCACACAGCTACACAACTGTGTATTCTCACTAGCTTGCACACAGCTACACAACTGTGTATTCTCACTAGCTTGCACACAGCTACACAACTGTGTATTCTCACCAGCTTGCACACAGCTACACAACTGTGTATTCTCACTAGCTTGCACACAGCTACACAACTGTGTATTCTCACTAGCTTGCACACAGCTACACAACTGTGTATTCTCACCAGCTTGCACACAGCTACACAACTGTGTATTCTCACTAGCTTGCACACAGCTACACAACTGTGTATTCTCACTAGCTTGCACACAGCTACACAACTGTGTATTCTCACTAGCTTGCACACAGCTACACAACTGTGTATTCTCACTAGCTTGCACACAGCTACACAACTGTGTATTCTCACTAGCTTGCACACAGCTACACAACTGTGTATTCTCACTAGCTTGCATTGGTCACTATTGGCCATTTCATTCCCCCGTGTAAAAATCCCACCTTGGGCTACCAACCTGTGATTTCATCTAAAAGAGTTTGCTGCCCACTACTCACACTTGTTTAAGTGCTTTGTATTTTTCAGGCTTTATTTGCCGTGCAAAATGTATATATGCTCACCTCCACTTACTGAAGTCATACATTTGTAGATATTGATTTAACTTTCACAAAACGATTGATACATATTGAACTCTGTAATATTTTAGTTTTCCCACTGTGCGCTTGCAACGTTTGTGCCAAGTTTTTACTTGCGAGGGATAGTCTTGGTGTCAAATAGGATCTCACTTGGTTTAAAGTATTTTTTATTTGCTATATATCTATATACATGATATATATATCATGTATATAGATATATAGCACCAGATATGTGTTTTATTTTTCCTATATCCTGCAAATATGCTGCGATGGAATTGGCTGTGCTTCGTTTCTCTTTTGAGAGACATCTCGCTCAGAGTGGGGGCACACATCACGGCGATGCGCATTATAAATCTTGATGCGTGCAAAGCCCGTGGTTTCGGCGGGACAGGCTGTTCCTGTTAAATAGTTCTAGGTTAATAAATGTGGGAACTCCCCAAGCTGACTGCGTTTGCATGCCGCTGCTTGGCATTGTAGTTCAGTCGTGTGATGAAGATGATGCCGTCCTTAGGATTTGATGCACAGGCATTTATTTGCCTCTGCACGTCTGCCCGTCGGGTGTGCCCACAGCTGCTGGATCTGTTTCTCGAGTGGGACTGGGCCGAGTTCCTGGCTGACTATGGCAAGCCGCACGCTCGCTACCTCCGCGTGGATGCTGGCACCGCGCTCACGCTGCTTGAGAGGTGGGGAGGGGGGCTCTCTGTTTCGTAAGCCGCACGCGCCCACCAACACCAGCCCCCCCACTCCTTGAACTTGAACATCAACTGTATCCTAAGTCTGTCACTGACACCCTAGTCATAACGATGCCATCAGTGTTGAGCCACAACCCATAACATACACCGGAACCTTTCAACCTTAGTAGTATATATATTTTTTTCTGTCGATCCACTTCTAGATGAAGGCCTCCCCACATCGTGTTTTGGAGGTTTTCGCTAGGTCATGTGTGTTGGAGAAGGGATAGTGGCCCAAAACGACTTCAGGTATCACTTACCTCTGATGTTAGCCATGGCCCGGAATCAAACCTAGGTTGCAGTGTTCATAGAGCGGTGTGTAAACGGAGCGGAGGGGACGTGGAGCGAGGGGACGCGGAGCGGAGGGGACACGGAGCGAGGGGACGCGGAGCGGAGGGGACGCGGAGCGGAGGGGACGCGGAGCGGAGGGGAGGGGACGCGGAGCGGAGGGGACGCGGAGGGGAGGGGACGCGGAGCGGAGGGGAGGGGACGCGGAGCGAGGGGACGCGGAGCGGAGGGGACGTGGAGCGGAGGGGAGGGGACGCGGAGCGGAGGGGACGCGGAGGGGAGGGGACGCGGAGCGGAGGGGACGCGGCTGAGAGAGACGGCCGCCTCCCGCTGCCATGTGTCTTGCGTAGGGCTCAGCGTGGGCGCCCGAGTCGAAGGACCGCGTCGAAGTTGCATTGCAGAACGGTGCCATGACGAGGAGAGGGGAGGCGGAACGCGAGAGACCCATTTGTCCCCGAGGTTTCTCGGCCGCGAAGCGAATTACGGCGCCTTAGCGACGGACTTGTGTGAGCGAGGGACGGGACGAAGCCGGTCGGGTTACACGCGCAACCATCGGAAATGTATATCTGGATCTTAAGTTACGCCGGTCAACTGAGGCTTTCGTGGGTCCCCGGTGCAGTAATGGGGAGATAAATGCGGTCAAGTGTAGTGTCAGCCACACCATTAATTAAGCATATGACCATAACCTTTATCATAAACACAGTGATGTTCATATTCCTAGTTGAAATACAATTCCCGTCCCCAAACTAGCCATCGTCAGCCATAGACATAGCCACAACATCGGCTTGGCTCTTACGTTACGTCGTTCAACTTGGGCTTATGCAGCCAGGTGTCGTGTTCGTCACACCACCCATGTGTAAACAATTCCAGCGTTACAGTCTTAAGGTGCTTGTTTTGTATGGCCATATTTGTTTCGTTTAGACCTCTAGTATATATATGTGTGTGTATCAGGGATGTCTTCCCTATTTTCTGATGAATCTGAAAAAACTGAAAATCCATCCAAGACATGACATTTCAGATGAATTGAATACATTTTTGTTGTGACGTCACACCCATGTGTATCCCACAAAAGTGGCATCACGTGACGCCGATTTGATGAAACTTGATGTCACTTTTGCTGCAATGATTTCCTTCCAAATTATTGTTTTATTGATGGAACTTTAAGTAAAATAAAATGCGTATTCAAAATAAATTAGTTAATGTTTAAAATGATTACAATTGTAACTATTAGTGCATCAGCAATGGCAGTTATAACAATAAACATCTTAAACCGTGGCTACGTAAAATAAAATTCGAAATTAAGTCTTAACATTTGAGAGTGAAATTTCTGAAAAAATGGAGCAGAAAACCATCTTGAATGGCCACGTGTACAAGGGTTGCAACAATATAAATTTTCACAATTCGATATCACATCTCACAATTTAATGATTACCGCAATATCACTTTCCCATAACTGTGTATTTTGCATTTGTATTGTTTTATTTTTGTGCCTTACCGTAAGAATAAATACAAAATGAGCCTGCCGTTAGTGTTCCAAACATGACAACTTTACAATCTGTAATGCTGATAATGCACATGCTGTCAGTTACATGTACTGGGAACTGATGACATGTAATTCCCATTCCGTAAATTACTCCGAAAAAACATTTAGCTAAATCACTGATTTAATAGATAAGTGATTTATTTGTAACTTTCATTTAGTTTGTTATTTCGTAGATATTTTTTCAGGAAATAGAATGTTTAGAAAAAGAAAACAAGCATCAATAATCAAGATATAACAATACTTTGAACGGGTGATATTCCGAAATATCGTACGATATATTGTACGACGTATCGAAGTATTGTACAATATTTTCAGAGTATCGCCATATTGCTGCAACTATCATGTGTATACGGTATATATGTGCGCATGTGTGTCTGTGTACATGTGGGGAGCGGTAGAGTGGTGGTCCGGCACACTGTGTTACAAACCTGGTGACCCAAGTTCAATTCCTGTTCACGGCCAACATCAGTGACGAACATCTGAACCAGTGCTGGGCATCCCCTAGGTCGGCTCTGCCTTAAATTAGTATCTCGTGCGGTGTGTAAACATCACCACTGGGGATACAAAGGCGACTGGGCATGGGGCTCACCACCCACCCCCTTGTGCGCTGTACCGGCCTTCATAGGTGCTCGCTAACAGCACTTGCCCCAACAGCCTGTTAAGGCTATACAGTTATCTTTGTCTTTGTGGCACGTATAAATAGGAGTTTTTTACAAAGTAGGGCCTTTGCCCAAAATATCACCTGTTTTACATATATTTCATTTTTATTTTAAGGCAGTGATACTGACGCCTGTGTTGGGTTGTTGTCAATTGTTTGTGTTCACCACTGCCACCGTAGCGTCACCAAGTAGTGTGTCTTTGGTGGGTGCAGGATGAGGCATGGCCGTCCCAGGCAGGCCGGAGTGAGCCAGGTGCGCGGTGCAGAGCGAGATGAGGCGGCCCTCTACCACAGCATCCTGCAGCAGCTCCGGGCCGTCGCTGCAGGTCTCAGGACCACAGGTCTCATGGCCACAGGTCTCACGGCCACAGGTCTCACGACCACAGGTCTCACGCCATATTGGTGATGCACCTCGACGATTGTTTATCTAATTTCCTGCAAACCGAGTTTTATTTTGTCCACGTACCGAAGCAGTCTGAATTGGTATTTGAACATGGCCCTCACCTCCCTCGTGCTAAATTTCCACCTAACATCAGTACGCAGTGTGTGAGCGATGGGCGTCGATGAATCGTCGCGTACGTGGGTGAGAACGCATTGCGTGTTTCGATTCAAGCGAGATGCAACCCCAAAGTAACAAATCGTTCTTGTAGACGGACGGCGCGTTTCTGAAGCTTGTTAATGAGGCCACGACCAAAGTCACGGGCACTCACTCATGTCGCTGCTTCGATGAGAAGAGGAGTAACGTCGCTGCAATGCAACGACACGCTCGGCCACTCCTCGTGCGTGCTACACGGAGCCGAGTTACACGCCTGCAACAACTGTTTGTGCTTTGTGTTGCTTTTGCTAATGCTGTCTGTTGCACAAGAGATGAAACTGAATCGTCGACTTAACCCGACACCGCTCGCAGTTTCGTTCGGAGCCTGTGACCCGAGTGGTTCATGTAACCCCCCCCCTCGTTCCCCACGTGGTGCGCGTGGCCCCCCGTGTCCCACGTGGTGCGTGTGGCCCCCCGTGTCCCACGTGGTGCCTGTGGCCCCCCGTGTCCCACGTGGTGCCTGTGGCCCCCTGTTTCCCCAGGGCGCGTGGGGGAGGCTCTCTCGCGACGCCCTGCAGGGTTCCCTTCGCCAGCCGCCCGACCGGCCCCTGGCCTCGCTGTGAAGTAGCCGATGGGCACGGTGGGGGAGCGTCACCTCGGTAAGACCGCCATTCCACCAACCACTGCACGCCACAGCAATAACAATAATTATGCAATTGTGAGGATTTACGGCTCGTTGTCAATCCACTGTTGGATGAAGGCCTCGGCCTGTGGGGTGTGCAGGACCAGTTCTGATGTTGCCGTCACTGACGTTCGCCCTGGCTGAGAGTTGAACTCGCGTCTCGCCGGGTTAGTAGCGCCGTGCGCTAATTGCTACGCCACCTCTGATGCCCTTGTATCCACAGTGTATGGAGTTAAACGAAAGCAAAAGTCGGAGTGTGCGTGCTCATTATCATTGAGCAGTGCTCATCTTTATCATTGGTCCCGAGCCAGAGGTAGACATTATACATCTTTAAGGAGGGATTAGTCTCTCCTTGGACAATCACGATTGGCTAAGGGAGTTTATCTTGAAAAAAATGTCATTACCTTAAAAAACCCATCAAAGTCTCACACGAATATAAACTAATGCACGGTTGGAGTGGTGGGGCAATGATTCAGTGGTGAGTAATATCTCGACCACGCATAGCCATCCCCTTGTTTACCAAACTTGAATGACCAGTGCGGTGAAATATGGTGAAACAAAACATCGCGGCCGACACGGCGTTGATCGGTCCTCACCCCGCAGTGGATTGATGCGTTGGCTGTACGTGCCCACGGCTGTGTGTCGAGGTGAACAGGCGAGGCTTGATTTGCTCACCACTGCCCCTGTCTCTGTGTGTGTGTGTGCTGCAGCGACCTATGGTGCATGTACAGCTGCGCTGGCTTCTGTGACTGCAGTGCGAAATGAAGCTCCGGGAAAATACGACGAGTTTCGTGGCCGGCCCAGCCCACGCTACGTCACCAAATCTTCTCACGATCCCTTCTCTCACGACTTGAATCACGTTTTGTCTCAATCAACTCCTATACCGAGTGGACAGAAAATATAAAATCCCCACCTAATCCCTGGCCTCGCCAGTTTTCTACTAATGCCTCGTGTTGAAACTGAAATCCCTGAACCATTGTTGTAATGTGCCAATGTGTTGCGACGCTCGATGTATACGTATCTCCACGACTACTGCCCATGATTGACCTGTCGCAGTCTCTTCCCTCTGTGGTTGCATGTTGAGTTCTGCTGCAATTCCAACTGCTGTTGTTGGCTTGAGGACATGCGGCCTCCAATGATCCATTGTCTTAAGAGGATCCCACCAACCGGGCCCCAATATTAGTCGACCACTTCACTCTGGGCCTAAATTGTCGTTCACTTCCTTCCGTATCTCCATCGTCATCGCAGCCGAGCCTGTCGCCAGACGTTGCGATGCAGAGGTAGGCAAGGAGATGAAAGTATGGTTGGTCACTTTGGTAACAGATAGAGGGATTAACGACGAGAAGTTCACAGCTAGGAAAGACGTGAAAATAATGAACCGAGATTGGAGCGATCTAATCATCAATTGTATTAATGTGTGACTGCTGTTTCATTACTATCAGCGATGTATCGGAGAGTCTGTTTAAAAAACAAAGGTAATGGGTTACTATGTTTGTCTATGTTATTTGAATTGTAATGGAAATAAATCAAATGTGATGTGTTTAACTTTTTAAGGACATAATTTTTAGTAAAAAGGTGCAGTTGCGGCATGAATGTCATGTTTGGTTAAAGCTGCACGGCGCGATAGTCGTTCTTTTGAGGCGGTAACAAACGGTAACTTCTGGTTTGAGCAACAAGGCGGCAAGACGTGATATTGCATTCTTCCGGTTTTGTTTTAGATTGTCTCGACCATCTGAAGGGGAGGCAAAATGTTGGCCGGCTGAAATAACAGCGCCTTGTGTGTGTTTAACTAGATTGGACGTAATGTCGTGTATGTGTGTGTTTAACTAGATTGGACGTAATGTGTTGAAACATATTAATTGGAAAGCGTGAAGCATTTCGACGAGAGGTTTTTGGGAGTTTGTGTTTTTATTGCTGCAACGTTTTAACATTTCGTTGGCCGAATGATGATTGTGCGATGAATGTCGCGCGTTATTTGTGTCTGTGAATGATTTTCTGGACATTCCGTTTTTTAAAAGTGATGGTGCTGAGTGGGGTAGCCGAAAGAGTGCATTCCGTCTCGCTTCAACTCCGAATACAGTGGTGGCCCGTGAAACTAAAATAAATCTCACTCGCCTGGACATCCATCCTATTCATGTGGTTAATAGTCCCCTGCATTGTCCATTGCCTTGGTTGTCTTATGGGATCTGTATGAACAATGCGTCGTCGTGTGATAAGAACAATGGTTTTGCCATTTTTCAACTCCGTTTAGTTTTCCTTTTTGCAACAATGAATGAGGCAGCATTCCACGGTTGAGATCTTTCTTTTCTGCGTAAACATTCAGTAAATGTAAACTTGTATTTTTATCCTGCAACTGGTGCTGCTTTTATGATGTCCACAGATGTTTGCATCTGGCCTGGGAGCTTTCCCTTTAAGTGCTGTGAAGGGCGGTGGTTACTTCTTGAATTGTGCCATCTGGAGCCTCCTAATTTGAACAATAGATATTGTCTGGGGCGTTGTATATGATTTGTATTGCTTTGGAGATCTGCATACAATGCCTCCACGAGTTTTCTATCATACATTGTGTTCCAGCTTGCTGTCTGAGAGGTACTCTCTGCAATTTCCTTTTGGCAGCATATGTGTATTTGAGTTTAACACGCTTTTAGTTATTTTACCAATTAATCAGTTTTCACCAGCATAAGGATAACATTGGAATACCATGGAAAGTGCATTAGGCACATGATGATTGGACAAACTTAAATGCTAAGCCACAGGGCTGCACATACTTATTTAAAAATATGATTATGACATTAATTAATACTATATTAAATATACCTGTATTTTTTAAACGTTCATTTAATTTATCTGTGATGATGCCACTTGTGATTTGATGTGTACAAACGTGGAAACATGACCACAAAAACAGCGGGGTCTCTTGTGGGTCTTTTGTGAGTTTCTTGTGTGTGTCTTGTGGGTCTCTTATGTGTGTCTTGTACGTGTCTTGTGAGTGTCTTGTGTATGTCTTGTGTGTGTCTTGTGGGTCTCTTGTTCATCGTTGATGGTGTTCTCAGCACCTTCTTAATTCCGACACCAGCAGTTCCTGCGTGTACGGGCCACCTGCAGCCTGCCCAGGGCAGACTCTGCACACGCGCGCGCTGCGTCGTGGATTCCCTTGGGCAGAGGATTGCCTTCGCTTGGAGAGCCGTGCGGGCGCCCTCTGTTGGAGTGTGTCTGTGTCAAGCAGCCGCAGTCGTAGGCAAGGTCCTTCCTCGGTGAGGGCCATTGAGTGTGGCCTTTTGAAGTGTAAACTGCGGCAGAACGTGAATGTCGCGCTTGTAAGCAGGGTTTGTAATTGGTAGCATTCGTTATTACTCATACATGCATCCTATCCACTGCCAAGCTTTACTCTTACATGCATCCTATCCACTGCCAAGCTAGAGCTTGTAGAGGACACGAGGAAGAGACATAAATAATCATGTGCCGATTCGTATAATCGCTTACATTGTAATAGGCTATAGCAGAAATTAACATTTTACAATCTTAACTAAACTCCGTATAGTTAGGCATTCATTTAATGTAACAAAAAAGTACGACTCTTATAAATCCACTGATGTTACCACTGGCTGGGATGCCAACTCAGATCGCCGGGTATCAAAACAACTCCTCCCATAGCACACTGACTGCGCTACGACCCTGGCGATCTGAGTTCGATACTCAACCCACAGCTAACGACAGTGGCGATATCTGACACGGGCTATCCGCCCCCTCTCCCTTACTGACCATGGTGCTGAAATGAGGTCAAACAACCCCGTGGCTGACACGCAATAGGGGTATGCCTTCATCCAGCAGTGGAACTACACAGAGCTGAGAAGGTCACGTGATGTTGTCTCTCTCTCTCTAACTCACACCTCCGCTAAGGAGCGCGACACTCACCACTGCACCGGTCTCTCACAACTTGCCTTTGCCCTCTTCACGCGATGACTGACGCCTCATCCACCGCCTGCGATGCAGCGTGCGTCTGCAGGGCCCGCCTCGCTCTGGCACGGGCAAAGTTGACGCCGCCCGCAAGGTCCCTGGCACGGCACTTGGACTCCGTGTAACGTCTGTGGGTTACTCGCAACATCGTAGAGCTCCCGCGTGACGTCGGCGGATAAGCACTAGCTCAAGGAGAGGACGACATTTCAGTGATGACACGGATCGACCGCGGATCAACTCCACCCCTCCCCGTACAAAACCAACCACGCCGTGCCGTTCAGTGGCCTATCCCCCCCCCCACGCCCCCACCCCTCTCCATTGGTGGCGCATGCGCAGTTGTGGCGACAGTCGGACAAACAAATCGCATCCGTAATGATGGCTCGTGTTCTTGTTGTTAGATCCCATGAATAGAAATGTGTCGTTAAACCCGCCACCACCCGACACAGCAAATTAGTAAGGTTTGTCACGTAAACAGAACGTGCCAATTCGTTACTAGTTCAGCACACATACACACGGACACGAAGCAACGCAGAGAGACACACGCATGCGTGTTCCGCTTTAACGCGAGTAGGAGCCTCCTATAACGCGGGCGTTATTCGCGTTTCCCGACGCCTGCGTGCTAGCATCGGGACTTTAAATAATCGCCCCGCTAAACATGGGCCACATATTTTGTAGAGAGGGTTGAGATGCGTTTGTGTTATTATGCTCTGTGGCTTCAACGGTTGAACGGTTGTTCTCCTGACCAGGAGGTCGATGATTGACCTCAGGTGAGGGTTTGGTTGACCTTCGTTGTAGCGTTCCACGTTAGAACAAAGATGGGGCCGTGAGGAGGCACTGCGATCTGCAACGGGAACTTCAACATCGAAACGGCGTGGACCGCGAATTCGTGAGATTCAAGCAACATGCCCAAAACAGCTGATCAGCGAGGCCACCACCACACTGCCCGGCTTCCACAACACGCAGCTCATCACCGAGCCCACCACCACGAAACCCGGCAGCTTCCACGGTACACAGCTCATCAGCGAGCCCACCACCACATTGACCGGCTTCCACGACACACATCTCATCAGCGAGCCCACCACCACACTGCCCGGCTTCCACAACACACAGCTCATCAGCGAGCCCACCACCACACTGCCCGGCTTCCACGACACGCAACTCATCAGCGAGCCCACCACCACCACACTGCCCGGCTTCCACGACACACAGCTCATCAGCGAGCCCACCACCACCACCACCACGAAACCCGGCTTCCACGATGCACAGCTGATCAGCGAGCCCACCACGACCACACTGCCCGGCTTCCACAACATACAGGTCATCAGCGAGCCCACCACGACCACACTGCCCGGCTTCCACAACATACAGCTCGTCAGCGAGCCCACCACCACACTGCCCGGCTTTCATCTTCCATGGAAGAAATGGGCAACGCGTAACCAGATCCGCACACACCAGGGAAGATGCGGACAACCTTCTGCACAGGTGGAGCATCAACGACTCTCTCCTGTGTGCGACCGTGGTTGTGAACGCAGTGGACCATACATCAATTTCACATGCCCCAAATATACATTTGAAGGCGGTGCATCTGCAAACGAATCAATACATGTGACCTTTAAATCTGAAATGCATTTCATTTCCAGAAATAACATTCTTCGAATAGTAAGCAGCACTAACATTGAGCTTTCTCTCACAATTCTCTATGGCGAGGTCATGGACAATCAATCAAGCACCACAAAGATGATGAATTAGAGCCCAGAGGGCTGCCGCCAAGGATTGTGACAGGTGATAGTCTCAGCCCAGTCACTCATCACTGCAAAACAAATCCATGATAGAGGTTTTGTTTGGGTTCGATCGCCACCCGCCACCACCCGACACAGGCAATGAGTCTGTCACGTCAACAAAACATGCCGACAAACCTTAGGTGACAAACATTTCTAATTGGCTGTGTCGGGTGGTGGTGGGTTTAACGACACATTTATATTTTCCGTGATCAAACCCACAAAAAAAACTCGCGAAAGTCTACTTACGTGTTAAACTGCAAAACAAATGTAATTGTTTTCACTTTTTATTCAACTTTTTCTAGAATTGGGGGATAAAAGAAGAACAAAAATGAACGCACAAGCCTCTAATAAAGTACAAAGAGTGCCTTGGAGTGCATCGCAAGATTTATGAAATTGACTTCAGAAGTACTTCTGCGGTGCCAGCTCCCAGGGCTGTTGCCTTGAGGTGAAGCCTGAATTCCAGAACAAGTTTTTGTCCTCGTGACTATCACGATACAATTGCCATACCACGTGTGTGTATATATATATGTGTGTATGTATGTATAATATATATTTCGGGAGAGCGGTGGGGGCAGTCTGCAGCGCGTTGCTCCATGAACGAACCCGACGACCTTCACAGGAATCCCGGGCATCCCGGGCACACGTTTTTTTTTACATCGTTGGCGAGCGATATCCAGCGGATTGTACTGCCACGTGCAGCTTTAGAGGCACGTTAGCCCCGGTGACAACCGGCTGAGGATATCCGATACAAGTAAGTGGCATATCGACATGCGCGGCAACGTACGATGGATGCGTTGAGAGTCAACCCGTTTCGTGAATACGATCCATTCGCATCCACAGACAGAGATAACTTGAGGCTACATATTCGCCCCTTGTTTGTTTAAAAAAAAACATCAATCGCAGAATAGGTGCAACGATGTTATTCATGGTAGCGAAATTGGTAACCAAAACGAAATGACGCTTTGAAGGATGGGATGGAGCAGTCGCGATGGGGCTCCAGCACTGTGCTAGGAGACCCAGAAGCCAGAGTTCGATCCCCAGCTGTGGCTAACATCACTGGCAAGTTATATCTCAATGAGTTCTGGGCACTCCTTCACAACCCGAACTGACCAGAGTGGTGAAGTATGGTCAAACAACCTTCACGGCCAAAGCGGCATGGGTAAGCGTATCGACCTGCAGTGGATTGACAATGCGCTAAACAAAACATTCCATTCTTCAAAATGTACCGCTATTCATTTGCGTTTATGTTTGTAAGTGCATTTTTGCTTAACCAGGTGAGAAGTCTAAAGACAAGTCTAGTGTGATTAGCAAGCGTGACCTGGGGCATTCGTCTGCCAGTGTTGAGCGACGGCTGATGTGTAGAATCCCAATTGAGTAATTCGCGGTTAATGTGGCACGCGACGCACGGCACACAGCGGCCTCCTCCTCTCGAGAATGACGCCCAGGGGGGTCTTTAACGTCAAAATGTAGACGGCGTTTTCATTGTTATTATGATTGTTATCAAACCCGCAATAATAATAATCGGGGCGGACGCTGGGCTCGAACCGCACAATCGGCGAACGCACTTTCCCTGGGCTGTCACTCCACCCCCCCCACACACACACACGACACGGAGCATTTACAGATACACGCCGCGCACATTCACGAGCCGTATTCGCCTTGTGCGTCGTTTAGTCTTGCCACGGTTTGGCACCACGAGCGAGTATCCATTAGGGAGAAAGAGGCGCTGCCATATGAATGTGGAATCTCAGTCGCCCCCAAAAAAATAAAGAGGTGAGCCCAGCCCCGCGCTCGTTAGAGCAAGAAGGTCGCTCTGGCTCGACTCTGAGATTGACGCCCAGGATCCCTCGCACAGCTGGACAGAGAGACGGGCGCAGCAACCAGAGGTTGCTGTTTAGGTCACAAGTTGAGATGTGAAATTTGTCAGAAGATGGCAGTAGAGCAAAGAATTATTGAATCTGTCTGTGTGGAGCTTTGAGTGTCACCTCCTATCCGTGGGTTCCTCCGGGAATTTCGGTACCTTTCTATAGACACCCCTTCCTTTGAAATGAATCGGTCACACGTGGTATACAGGGACGTCTTGAGACTGTGCTTTAGGCTCTCCAGAACGAGGTAAATAAACAAGCAAAGGTGGAGCCCTGCACTTACCACTCAAGCCTCTGCTGGCAGAAGGGCCGCGATCAGCGTGGTTGGCTACATAGAGTACCAAAGAAGTTCAGCATACACACATACACTACATACATACACTACATAATACACTACACACGAACACTACATACACACACTACATACACATACTACATACACACACTACACACACTACATACATACACTACATACACACACTACATACGCACACTACATATACACACTATACACACTACATACACACACTACATACACACGCTACATACACATACTACACACACACACTACACACACACACTACACACACACTACATACACACACACTACATACACACACACTACACACACACTAAATACACACACTCCACACACACACTACACACACACACACTACATACACACACTACACACACACACTACACACACTACACACACACTACACATACACTACATACACACACTACACACACACACTACATACACACACTACACACACACACTACACACACTACACACACACTACACATACACTACATACACACACTACACACACACTACACACACACACTACACACACACACTACATACACACACTACACACACTACACACACACTACACATACACTACATACACACACTACACACACACTACATACACACACTACACACACACACTACATACACACACTACACACACACACTACACACACTACACACACACTACACATACACTACATACACACACTACACACACACTACATACACACACTACACACACACCACACACACTACACACACTACACACACACACTACATATACACACTACACACACACACTACACACACACCACACACACTACACACACTACACACACACACTACATACACACACACTACATATACACACTACACACACACACACTACATATACACACTACACACACACATTACACACACACATTACACACACACTACATACACACACTACACACACACCACACACACTACACACACTACACACACACACTACATATACACACTACACACACACACTACACACACACCACACACACTACACACACTACACACACACACTACATACACACACTACATACACACACTAGAGGGAGCTCTAAAGAGCCCCTCCAAGGAGCAATTTTGGCCTACTCTTCCACGCTTGCCAAACGTCCTGCAGGAGGTGAGAGTACCCACACTTTACCCCACCCCGCCAGACGTGCCGGCCGACTCGCTGTGGCTGTCACCCATGGACACTGCCTGGGTGGACAGAGGCGGCGTTGTCTGCCACTGCCGCGCCCGGAGATAGAAACCAACCGGTGGATCTCTGGGTTAGAATCCCACGCGTGGTGACCACGACGCCACCGCAGCACCACGGCGCAACAAAGAATATCGTCGTCATCATCATCCATGTACACTCGTGTACCGCTGCATCGTAATTCAATGAAGCATCTTATTTGTGAAGGTAGCCCAGCGAAGTCCATTAGGGCAATATCTTTGGCAGGAGTAGCTGTGTGTAATCGCGTCTCTGTTGTTGCACTATCTCATCGAGGGTTTCGTCCAATGTAGTTGTTGCCCCATGTCCGCCTCGAATGAGGCTTCGTGTCGTGCTATTATGGGCTGCGGTTACAGCGAGCCAACCCACGACCATAAACTTGCGAGTTCAAATCCCGGGCAAGGGGTAATTGAGCCCACGAGCCCTCGAAGGTCAATCGATCCTCACTTTGCGGAAAACTAACTACGGTTTCTCTGTACACAAATTGCTCTTGCCATGGGAATGTGGAATTTCCGCAATTAATTCAGGGCTGCAAATGGATTTGTCTCCAACGCGGCACAGCACAAATGCTGTGGCATGGGCGCCGATCTTGGCTAGAGTCGCACCATCACGAAGAGGTATAAAGATTCAGCCCCTGCGTGACTCCTGCTCACGCTACACTCGCAGAAGGGAGCGGGGCATAGAGAGAGAGAGGGATCCGGGAGAGGGGAGAATGAGGAGTGGGAGCGGAGCAGAGAGAGAGAGAGAGCGAAGCGGGGAGAGAGGTGAGCATGGAACGAAGAGGGGGCGGGAGGGGGGGGGAGCGGCGCTGGGAGCGCAGCGGAGATCGCGTCCCGGGCTGGGCTGCCCGCGCCTCGCCCCCGCGTCACTTGGAGTTGCCTCCCGCCGAGCTCTTCGTATAAATAGCGGCTCACAGCACGGCCAGCGGACAGCCTCTCCGGGCCCTTCCCCGCCACGCACAGCGGCAACACTTCCACAACTTGCACTTGCTCCACCACCGAGCGGCAAGACGACGACAGCCGCTCGCATCACCGCGCCCGGTGCAACTGCCCACCACCCCGTGTCCCCTGGACCACGCCACACCGAGGGCTGCACATCGCCCGCCTCGCCCCCGCCTGCCCACCGAGCACCGCGCCTTTTCATCGCACCGGTGCCGCATCACCTGCGCCGCCTCCTCGCCACCGCTCGGCACCACCACCTGCTGAAGCTCTCGGGTGAGTGAGCCGAGCCGCGCGCGCGGTCCGTCACCTGCGCCACACCGAGCGGCGCGCGCTCCTCGTTGGACTGGGTGGCGATCGGGGCTGGTGCGTGACAGCCCAGCTGGTGTGTGACAGCCCAGCTGGTGTGTGACAGCCCAGCTGGTGTGTGACAGCCCAGCTGGTGCGTGACAGCCCAGCTGGTGTGTGACAGCTTCAGAGATCCGCCCGGGGCTTTTGAGTTGAGGGGTCACGGCAGGGGCGCTGTATCCGACCCCGCAAATTAGTTCCCTTTCCTTCGTGATTCACTCGCTGCCAGCGCGTTACGCGCAGACAGCTTGAATCAACACGATTTGCTCGCCGGCGCTCACAGGGGAGGTAACCCCAGCACCTCCAGCCGATTACTCGCGTCAGCAAAAGTCTCAGGTCAAGTTTATTATCCTTGTATCTCCGTTCCCGAACCACGGCTTGTAAGAAGCGAGCATTGCATCATCAGAGGTGTACTCTACTTTTAAAAGCGAATGCCCTAATCGCTGCTAATATCAAAGCCAGGGCGTCTCTACGCACGACTCTGTGCCAATTCCACATTTCCATAAGAAGGACGAGTCTGTATTGGGGGGGGGGGGGTGACGATGTTGACTTCCCGCCCGTGTGCGCGGTGCCGTCTGACCAGGTGGTGCTCATTGCAACCACCTACACCCCCCAGCAGCAGCAGGAGCAGCAGGAGCGATGGTGATTGATCGAGTTCCACTTGACCGTGGTGTGAACTCAGCCACTTGCGGCTGGCCGGGCTTGGGGCTCTGTCGCTTGAACTTCTGAACGTGCCCTTTGAGCAGCCCTTACCAACGCGGTCCCTACTCATATTTGTACATATCAAAACAATCCTGATGAATTTAGCGAAGTTCAACTGCTATTGCCTTCTTGTTGTTGTTGTTGAGCGTACTTAATCGTGTGAATGCGAAAGGAAGGCGATTGATTGCAGAGGCTCTCAGTGTCAGTAGCGAGGAGGAGGAGGCACCCTCGATCACCATTGCCCCTTGCTGCTGCGTGCGAATTGTGAAGGAGTTGCGAGAATTGTTTCGATGCGCCACAAATGTCGTGCCGCAGTGGGTTAACACGACGCGCGTGCCCGTCGTCGACGTCTGAGTAGTATAATGACAAGACGTGATATTGAAGCACGCGCCTGCTTCTGTTGTGTGTGCCAATATGTGTAATGATGTGTGGGAGCGCGCGTTTGTCGCAGCCGGTCCACCAACTCAGCCGTAGCTGAGTCGTGTTCGATTCCTGGTACAACAACACCAGCGGGATGGGGGGGGGAGAGTGGTTTGCAAACAAATCGTCCCTGCGCATCAGCAGTGAGACAAAGACGGCTGGGCCCGCGTGAAAGCGGCTCCCATGCAACGTCAGTGTCGTGGAGGTCTCAATAGGCGCTCACCAACAGCACGAGTGGTTAGCGCACTGCGCTCATAGTCCCGAGCCGAGTTCGAGTCGCGGCCATGGCTGGCGAACTTCGCGGTGAGTGACACCTGGCCCGGTTCCAGCATGGCGAGGTGTCACCACACGACTCGTACTGTCACCATGGCGAGGTGTCACCACACGACTCGCACTGTCACCATGGCGAGGTCTCACCACACGACTCGCACTGTCACCATGGCGAGGTGTCACCACACGACTCGTACTGTCACCATGGCGAGGTGTCACCACACGACTCGTACTGTCACCATGGCGAGGTCTCACCACACGACTCGTACTGTCACCATGGCGAGGTGTCACCACACGACTCGCACTGTCACCATGGCGAGGTGTCACCACACGACTCGTACTGTCACCATGGCGAGGTGTCACCACACGACTCGCACTGTCACCATGGCGAGGTGTCACCACACGACTCGCACTGTCACCATGGCGAGGTGTCACCACACGACTCGTACTGTCACCATGGCGAGGTCTCACCACACGACTCGTACTGTCACCATGGCGAGGTCTCACCACACGACTCGTACTGTCACCATGGCGAGGTGTCACCACACGACTCGCACTGTCACCATGGCGAGGTGTCACCACACGACTCGCACTGTCACCATGGCGAGGTGTCACCACACGACTCGCACTGTCACCATGGCGAGGTCTCACCACACGACTCGTACTGTCACCATGGCGAGGTGTCACCACACGACTCGCACTGTCACCATGGCGAGGTGTCACCACACGACTCGCACTGTCACCATGGCGAGGTGTCACCACACGACTCGCACTGTCACCATGGCGAGGTGTCACCACACGACTCGCACTGTCACCATGGCGAGGTGTCACCACACGACTCGCACTGTCACCATGGCGAGGTCTCACCACACGACTCGTACTGTCACCATGGCGAGGTGTCACCACACGACTCGCACTGTCACCATGGCAGTGTGGGGAAGCCTTCATGCAGTATTTGGTTGACAGGGGGCTGGTAGCGCAGTACTTGGCAGTACTTGGCAGTACTTGATAGTACTTGATAGTACTTAACTGGATAGTTTGCGAGTCTAAATTGTGGCATTTTAGTTTCGTCATTCATCCGTGATCATACAACCGCGCTCGTCACTCCCTTAAAAATATAATCGACGACGTTTCGTGCAATGGCCCTTCTTCACGACGAGTGTGTTGAGATGTTTTGTTAATTGTGTTTGTGCACCAACAAGTTGGTCATCCAAGTGGCGCATTGTGGTATATATATGTCTGTCTTACTACACAGACAGAATTCGGAATCATATCAAGGATGCGCATTGAACACAAATACCCATGGCAGCCTCTGCACCGCTGTGAGCTGGGAGGGCTGCGGTGCCAGGGTTCGCGATGACAAACTGAGGAAGAGACGCCGAGTCAGATGTAATCCTTGGTGGGAACTCCACGCACTTTGATATGCGACGCGCTGTCTCCACTCACTCAGCCAGCGTGTCAGCGACGCCTCGTCCTTCCACGCGTGCATCTCGCGACGATGATCGTTGAAAGCTGTCGCTGTTGTCTGAAGACATCAGACTTTCCTGCACGCGCCACAAAGAACACCTCCACTTCGACTGTAATCGTTACGTGTTTGTTTTTTTTAACAAAATATCGTCAACTCCGTGACGTGCTTTTATATGCGACCATCCAGGACAACCTGGACATCAACTGGCGCCGATATCACAACCGCCGTTCGGTCACCACGTGGCGGTGACGCACGCTACGGCCGTTGTGCCAGGCTACGTGCACCTTGAGGCCACGTATACCGCTGCATATACAGTCGATCAAAACCAAATAGATCGAAAAAAAAACAACCGTCACAGCATGTGGTGGGTTTAGTGCTGTTATCGAACGTTCCCAAAAATGCCAAATATGACGTCACGCGAGTAGGTGTGGGGATGTAAACCACACACGCACACACACACACACGCACACACACACACGCACACACACACACACGCACACACACACGCCTGGCCGCCTCTGTCTCTCAATTCCTGTGTTGTGACCACAACACTGCACTGGGACCTCACGCACGCCGAGTGCACCCGAGGGAGACCAATTCCAGCCCCGCGTATGATCGAGATACCGGAATGCAATCACGAGCAGCAACGAGACCGGGTGGCCGGAATCTTAGCGCATGAGACACCTCGTTGCGCGATGGCCACACACACTTACACACAGGTGCGATGTTATCACACAGACACGCACACACAGGTGCGATGTTATCACACAGACACGCACACACAGGTGCGATGTTATCACACACACGCACACGCGCGCACTCCCACAAGTCATCGATGTCTGCCTCTGCGTGAACTTTCTCACATCCGGCGACGTCTAAACCTCGACCCGGGCAGCGATCCCCATGCACGCGGAGATCGCTGCCCGGGTTATGTGGTCATTTCATTCTCATCAGACCCCTTGCTTGGCAAATGCAGAGTCCTCAACCCGTAGTATCCACTCTGCCTGTTTAACCTCTACATTGAAATGCTACGAAGAAGGAGCATTGGCCGAAACGTCGCTCATTATTTATTTAACGCAGTGTTAATCGCGAACGTGTCGAGGGCTGTTTTTGTTTGTTTGTTTGTTTGTCGGATCAAAGGCTGTGGAGCCGCTGGTCTCGGCGCGGCTTTGACACCTTCTCGTGATGACTCACGCACACACACATCTACAAGACATTGAGACCACGAGTCTCATGTTCAGGGAGAGATATTCATCATCTCTTGTCCATTGTCTATCTACTTCTGGATGACGACTTCTCCGCTACGGCGCCGTCCCACACAGCCCTGACCATATTTAAGCATACGATGTAATGATTATTGCAGGACCGTGATTCATTATTATTCCATCGCCTTGCTTGATTTGCCATAGCTGCTCATATGGCATGGCTAATTAGGATCCGTGAATGAGCACACACTCATGGAGTGATGTTATGAGTGGCAGCTTGCCCGCGTTCATCCCCCCACTAAAGCGTATTTCCCATCGTACAAGCAGCACCATCGCTTAGCAGGGACAGCCCACGATGCGCTCCCATCGCATACCACATGTGGCTGCTTCCACCAGATTTTTGGCCCGATAATCGACCCCTGTGAAGGTGGCCAACCCTGTCACGCGCTCCCTCACCGACTTCTTGTTCTCTATTGTTGCCACTTCCATTCTGAACTTCAAGGTTGCTGACCGCGGTGCTGCCAGTACACCCCGAGCATTCTCCCGCATGTACCTGCGCTAGGTTATTGTTTACAAAAGCGCTACGACAATGGACTTTAAGTACCGCGCGGCATTCGATACGAGACGGGTTCAAAGTGCGCCTCGTGTCACGCGTCCTGAATGAAAAGTAAAATAATGTCTGAATAAAACGTAATAACTGAAAAAACTTGGATTTCAAAATGTTACGTGCAAAAGAGGCAAATAATCTCTGTGGGCTCTTATTTGGTTAGCGAGAGGGTTCATTGATGATGAAGCCATACCAGCGCACTACCAGGTAACCGACATATCCCTTCATGAATAACACCCTCTCCAAATAGCCTGCCGCGTATCCTTGCAGACTGCTGGGGCATGCGCTGCGAGCGAGTGAGGCCATCAGGTGAAGTCAGTAATCCACAAGGCCGCGCGTCTTTGTATCCCCGCTGTTGCTGTTGACCACAACCCCACCAGTAACTCAATTTAGGTTGAATCAACCTCTGGGGAGGTCCCAGCCAGATTATGAATCAGTGTTGCCACGTTGCTGAATTCGTTCCATTCGCCCCGATGGTGTGCGTGGTCAGAAAATCTGACTCATGCCTCAGGTGTTGCAGTGCAGTGCGCCGACTATAACTCCACAAGCCCACACATGCACACACAAACAGACTTACCCTCTACAACATATATGGGAAGAGTCGACCAAATTTGCTCCAGAGTTCGCTCCACCCTTCCACCAGCAGTGGCTTGAGCAAGCAACTTGCAGGGCCGCACCATTGCCGCGTTTGCATATAACACGCGCTGACGAGCAGCAGCTTACAGGAGGTGGTGATGTGCTGTTGGCGGTGCTGGCGGGTTCGGAGTGTGACTCCTCGAGGTGGGGAGGGCAACACAGAGACAGACTGAGAGGGGAGACGCGTGTCCCCGCTCCTCCAGGACGCTCGGCGCGACCGTCGCTCGCGGGAGGAGGAGGAGGAGGAGGGCGACGATGGCGACGATGCTGGAGGGAGCTCTGCTGGACGTCGCCTCGCTGCTCGCGTCGCTGGCGGCCGGGCTGGGCTCGGCGCTGCTCCTGCTGCTCGTGTCGCAGCGACTCTGGGCGATGCGGTGGGCGGCCACGCGCGACCCCAGCTGCAAGTTGCCGCTGCCGGGTGGCTCCATGGGGCTGCCGCTCATCGGCGAATCTCTGCACTGGATGGTCCAGGTACACAGAGCCCCCCCCCCGACTCTCCGCGCGTGTCTGTGCGTGTGTGTGCCCGCCCCGTGTGCTCGTGGTGCTCGCCACCCACCCCCTCGTGGCGGTCTTCATCGGTGCTGCTGCTCGCGATCAGCACTTGCCGCAGCAGTCGGCGGCAGGCTGCACGGGGGATCTGTGTCCATTGTTGTGAGCACGATGGGGAGCACACGGCTGGCGCGTCTCTCAGTCTGTTCCTCGTGCCTGCAGCGACACTTCACGTGGACTCAGCGTGCACCTAGCCTGGCACCACGCGTTGCGGTCACGGCAACGTGCACCTAGCCTGGCACCACGCGCTGCGGTCACACCAACGTGCACCTAGCCTGGCACCACGCGCTGCGGCTACGGCAACGTGCACCTTGCCGGGCACCACGCGCTGCAGTGACGCCAACGTGCACCTAGCCTGGCACCACGCGCTGCAGTGACGCCAACGTGCACCTAGCCTGGCACCACGCCGCCACGGTGGCGCGACGGTCCGAACCCCGAACTTGCAACTCAGAGTCCCATCCCCCTCACACCCAGCAGTGCGAATGCGCGCAGCAGTCAGTCAGGGCGCGTGTGGTGGGGTGCAGTGTGGTGGGGTGAAGTGTCGAACCCCCGCTGGTAGGTCACGGGCAGACCCAGGAGCCACGGGTCGACTGACTGAGATGACTGGCTGATGCACCACCTGTGCCCCCTACTGTGCCAACTTGCTGTGCTTTAGCCACCCGGCATTCCGCTCGTTGTTGTGAGCGTCGCTCCTCCGCCCTCCGTTGCTGTTGGAGGGCGACTGCCTCCAACTGCCCAGTAGTAGCGTCCTTCACGAGCCTCCTCCTCCACAGAGGCCGATCTTGACACCGCTGGTACCGGTCATCAAAGGCCGTAATTATAATATATATTGGGGGGGACACATCCCCTCCAATAATCAAATATGCTCAATATATTGCTAAACAAATATTTTTAAAAATTATAATTTGCTACGCTATGTAAATAAAAATAACAATTTGCTAAACCTTGGCCACAATATCTGAACTTGTCTTCATATAACTATTCATAGATTTCTGTTTATATGATTGTGGTTATGGTTGTACTTTATGAATCCCTAATCTCTGCCATTACATACAATGAAACAAGAAAATAAAGAACAACAATGTAATTCAATACACTATTAGACATTATTGTAAAAAATAAATAAAAAGTCCATCCCATGTGTTAGTGAATTCTTTAATATTTTAGGCAGGAAATTCGTTTTCAAATTTAGATATTTTTCTGGGGGGGGGACCCCAGACCACCTGGAAGATTTGGTCCCCTCCAATGTTGACTCCATGGCTACGGCCTTGCGGTCATCGGCAAGTCCACTCAGCTCCACATCCTCCTGGACCACATAACTCCATCTCTTCTTTAGCCCGTGCAGTGCCCATATACACACACACACATATACACACACATATATATACACACACACATATATATACACACACACATATATATGATGAAAGTAGTTGTTGAAGTGGGGCAAACTCTTTTGGAACCAGCTTTTCGTTGCCACTGATATTTAGGAGACAATTACGGCAGTAGGCACGAAACGTCGTCATCAATCCGACTCCCAGGCCGCGCGTCCTTAGGACGAGGCTGTGCGTCCGTCCGTGCCTCCCTCCCTCCCTCCAGCCAGCCAGCCAGCCAGCAAAACTTGAACACAAGAGCATCATTGTCGCTAGTTGACGTACACGTACCAACGGGTGCACGGCCACTCTCTAAGTGTCGGTTAATGTTGGTTTCTGTGCACGTGGTCTTGTGTCGTGATGGCGTTGTTTCTACTGCAAGTGGTGAAAACAACAATTGCCTCCGCTATATCGTCTGGCAAGCCAGTTGATATCGTGAGCCTCAACTTTCATCCCCGGTAAAAACTGCACACCCCCCTCCCCCAGCGAGTAGTATCATGAGGCTCGATTCGTCTTAACATTCGCAATTGGCTGAACAAACGCTCGATTAACGTAGACCCAGTCATTCCCTTTCACGAACAAAAAGATGATCATGCTTGTGCCAAGATTAATCTTAGAAAGCGAATGGAATGACGCCAGCTTCTGGCGCACAACGACTTGTCCTGGTTAATGACGACCTGCCCTGGTTAATAACGACCTGTCCTGGTTGATAACGGCGTGACGCGATTCTACTTTCGTGACGCTCACTCGGCAGTTGAGGACAACTTTTAAAGGCGTCGCTTGCAAACTGAAACCACCGAGTGTTGCGTGCTCGCTAGGCCATGCAGATGCTTTAGGATTTGTAAAGATGGAGTGCTCACTGCTTGCTAATAACATCAAATCATCCCACGTACTGGGCCGATGTAAATATATACATTTTCTTAAATTGTGGCAAATTAATGTGCTCGTGGCACACGTGTGATACGTGATGAATTGTACTCGACCCACCCCGTACGAGAAACGTCACAGTTCAGGCCCCCTCCGATAAGACTCCACCTGACGTCTCCCTCCATGTCCACGTCGGGCCAATCTGACACGTGGTCGTCGTCGTCACAGCAGCAGCAGCAGCAGCGTCGTCGTTCAGCCGCTCCCACGAACTCACCTCCACCGAGCGGTTCCGTGGCAATGATTGTCGACTTCACCACTGCCGTTACCAGAACGAGTCTGTACACAGCGCACCGTCACCACAACCACTTCCACCACATTATTCACACAATCGCAGGAGACGGAGGAGGCACAGAACAGTCTACTTAGCTGGGCGGTGGCGGGCATGCACGTGGCCTGGAATCCAGCACTGTGGAGGCGAGGGTTGGTGGATCACGTAAACCATTCCTGTGAAACGACTTTCCCGTGGGCGTCAAGGTGCCATAGCCTTGTCTTGCCAAGGGACGGCAGTACAGCAAATGTCTGAACTCCATCTGTTCCATCTGTATGGGATAAAGGGTTGCCCCCTCGCACGCGTGAGTTTCTCCAGGTGCTACGGTTTCTTCCCGCACGTATAAAGACGCGTTAATTGGCTGAAAACATCTGAACATATAGAGGACTGCAGAGCTTGGGCAACTGTTGGGACCGGCTCCTCACCGCGTGGCTGCCTCCCCGCTTGTGGGTGATTCCTCCTCGCGCCTCTGAGTCGTTCTCTCTCGTTAAGAGGCAGTAAGTGCTGTGCGCATTACCAGTTGAGATTATTATATAATCATTACGACAGTACTGATTTTAATGTCACGTGTATATCTGTACTGAATATTTTCTCGGTGTTCTTGAGAGAGAGGAGCGATCGTGTGTTCTCAACGGACTTACAACTTGCTTTCAGTAAAAACCTTCACGATATATTTAAAACAACAACAGCTTTAATAATCTAACAAATCTGACTACCCGCACCGCTCCCCTTGCCAGAGGGCAGTGGTAATGGCCCGGGACCTTGCCGTTGATGTTTATTCTTGCACTTCACGGCACAGTCCCTTACATTTTATCGTTTTCGAAAATCTGACCATATTTACAGAATGCGCAACACAATCATGAGGATTGTTGTGGAGAATGTAAATCACAAAACAGATAAGCAGACAATGACTACTTTCTATATCTGCTTCTCTGTTGTGTTATTTATAGTCTGATAATTATTACATTAGTCATAATGTTTGCGATCAACCCGGACCCATATCTTAAGGAGAGTTTCCACGCTTATCACAAGTGTCAGTGCAGGTGAGAGCCCGATGAGACACCACGTGTCATCACCGATGAAGAGTTGATTCAACTGAATCAATGTTGCTGAAAGTATTCACTCCCAGAAAGCTGTGGGGCCGATGGGTCTTATCTATTTTATATTTTATACATGACTCGCTAATTTTTTATTCCTCGAATGGTGCGCGTTTAGTCTCTGGTGATGGTGTAACTATTTCTTTTTTTCAAAATACCGCGACACGAACATTCTGCAAAACGCCCAACAGGGGCTTCCTACCACACGTGACCACGCAGTGTTACTTCTCGTTGTGGCTCATCACAATGCATTTGCCCAACAAGCGGCGACGTCAATCGGTGGCTCCCTTTATTTACAATGACATTAAAAATACCAGAATACCTGGGGAGGGAATCGAACTGTGATGGCAGAGCTCAGCGGCGTGGTCGATGGCCACTGAGGCTGTTCAATCACCGCGTCGGCTCAGGTCACAACTGCGAGGTGATATGCATTATGGTAGTAAGGGCATGCTTATCAAATAAGCAAAATAAATATACCGTCTGTATATGTACAGGGCTAGTGCGCTTGTTATTACCTTCACAATTTCATGGGCATTTGATACCTCTGCCATACATGAATTGTCAATTAAAAGCATCGGTGAAATGTTAACCGGTAGATTTTGCACAGAGGTGGACGCGTTGAACTGCGAGCGACACACGCCGTGGACATGATTGTCAACAGTTCCTCTTGGTTCTCAACATTCCTCCGGCAAATCAATGGGCACATTATACCAAGCGACAACTTGATTTGATTGGCTCGGTCGGGCAGTGGAGGGTTATCGTTAAATAAATGGCGTGGCCCATCACGCGAGACAGTACGGAACTTCTACACGCAACATCAGCAGCAGCAGCGAGCGAGCTTGGCATGTCTAAGAGGGTAATGGATGCGAGAGTGAAGGTAAGACCTCGCAGGCGACGTGGAGCTGGGGGTTGGTGGATCACGGAGAGTTGGGGGGGGGGGCGAGTATGTGCGCGAGACAGCAATTTGTAGTGCAACTTAAAATGTTGTCTGTAGGAGGAAACACAGCCAGCAGGTAGCAGGTTTCTTATCCATCTGTACGCAATGTGGTTACATTGATATTGAGCAGGCGCGTTGGCACACGCATAACTTGACTGAAAAATAACAATTAAAGTGAGCACCTTTTTTCTGGATAAACAATACAAATCTTTGATATTACTGTTTCTATATCTGATCACGACTGCATGTTTGGTGAGAAGTTAGAAAATCCGAGCTCGATTAGAGTGGGCCCTGCCGACTTTATTTAACAAACATCTTGTATTTAATCAAGTGAGGGCCGATTACAATTAAAGTTTTAAGAAAAAAAATGTTTAAAAAAAATCGGATTACTCATAATAAAGTCGGTGCAGCTATACTTACAAAGTAGGTGTTCGTAACAAAGTGTTTGTTTTGGGGTTAGGCCACACGATAGTTGTAATGCTTAAACTATTGTCGTCAACCCTCCACCACCCGCCAAGATTGCCACGTCTACAAAGGTCTTGTGTTTACGTGCCGCTATGGTGATCACATTCTGACCGAGCCCAGCAGCGGTTTAAAGACTCTTCGTGACTGATTTCAACAACGAATGAGCGGCACGTGTACGCACACGAATAGACGCATCCTTCTCGGACAATGTGTTAGGAATGATCGCTCGCAATGCAGACATCTTCATCTAGGCACGGGCTTCACCTGCGCTTACTTAGTCGAGAAGCTGAGTCAATCAGTGGTGCAATTACGAGTCTAAATCCCGACTTGGCTCATCGTCTCTCATCATACAATCATCACCATCCCCCTCCGTGACTGGTACATTAAGTATCGTGGTCCCATGGAGATGGCCTCGTTCCCGCCACAGAACCGTGGATGTTCCACGACCTGTCTCCAGGAAGCACAAGGGAGATGAGCAATGCCCTTCGAATCGCATTCACGCGGTAACGAAGGAGGTCGCTCATCTCCCGAGCTGGTCCCGTGGGCTGGAGCCGCCTTGCCGCTGGTCTCGGCGCCGTGCACTGGCCCGGCGCTCTCCAAGCTCCGTCCAGCCTCCACACCTCCATTCTTCCCTCTTCTATAAACATCTCGTCAACACAGAATAATGCCAGACGCCCTGTGTTCTACAAAGCGCCTTGAGACTTGAGATACGGTCGCCGACCAAACGTTCCACGATTCAAAAGCGAATGTGTGGCGTGTGTAGTAAATAGTGAGCGTGTGACCGGGTGGGAAGGGTTGTGAATGGAAGCGGGGGGGGGGGCAAGGGGAATAGTTGTGGGTTGTACGGTGGGGGGGGGGGGGTCACGCGCGGTCACGCGCGCGAGGTGCTCGTCAGGGGGCGCTGCGCTTGAGAGCGCGCGCGGCGAAAGGGCCGCGTGGGAGCGCCGCGATGGGCACGAGGAGGCGGCGGTTCCGAGTCGACGAAGTTGACCCCCACCCCCCCGACCCGCGGACGCCGGGTTCGGTACCGGACTACGGCAGCAGGCTTCACTCCGCCTTGCTTCGTGGGAGATTGAATGTCATTGTCGAGATTTTTTTTTACCGCGAATCGATTGAGCGGAGTTTTAATTTCCTCTCTTTTGTTAAGCGGGTTGAATTTAGAAGCCTTTCTGTGTCACCTCTCCAATGACGTGTCATCATCTCCCAGCACGTGTCATCTCCAAGCACGTGTCATCTCCACGCTTTGGCGAGCGTTTCAGGATTTACTTTTGCTACTAGGATAATCCGACACTGTCCAATTTGTGCTCCAATTAAAGTAAGTCTTTCACCTGAAAATTATTTTAAATCATAGGGAATGTACCCCCCCCCCCACCACAATATATATTATCTTTGAATTGTATTATTACATTTTCAGGGTACAGCATTGCGAGAAGAGTTTGGGAATGACAGCCCCATCGTATTCTCCATCGCACGGCAACGTGGTCTCTGCTCGTTACCATCATGATAACACTTCTCATTATTATTATTAAGCTTTAGTTCGCGTGTGTTGAACTTCATTTCGCACCGTACGTAGCCAATCGTACTAATCAGAGGTGCGTGTTGTGTGTGCGTGTTGTGTGTGTTGTGTGTGTGCGTGTTGTGTGTGTTGTTTGTGCGTGCTGTGTGTGTGTGCGTGTTGTGTGTGCGTGTTGTGTGTGTGTGTTGTGTGCGTGCTGTGTGTTGTGTGTGTGCGTGTGCGTGACTGCGCAGGGTCCCGGTTTCCACGCGTCTCGGCGCGCGCGTCACGGCAACGTCTTCAAGACGCACCTGCTGGGCCGGCCCGTGGTGCGCGTGACGGGCGCGCAGCACGTGCGCCGCATCCTCATGGGCGAGCACGCGCTCGTGAGCGCCTGCTGGCCCGCGAGCACGCGCATGCTGCTGGGCAGCAACACGCTCATCAACTCGGTGGGAGAGGCGCACCGCACGCGTCGCAAGGTGCGTGGGCGCGGTGGGGGGGGGAGGCGCGCACCCACCCACCCACCCACACACCACCACCACCCACACACCCACCACCACCACCGCTCCTCCACGCAACACCCCGTGCTGACACACGCACGCACACACACGCACACACACGCACATGCACACACACGCACGCGCGCACACACGCACGCGCACACACGCACGCACACATGCACACACACACACACACACGCGCGCGCGCACACACGCACACACGCACACACACACGCACACATGCACACACACACTCGCACACACGCACACACACACACACACACATGTACACACGCACACACACACACGCACACATACACACGCACACACACACACACACACGCGCACACGCACATACACGCACGCACACACACACGCACGCGCACACACACGCGCGTCGTCGCTTCTCCACCCGTCGTCGCACCGCCGCGCGCTGCTCCTTGCCAATCCCGGCTCTCCCTCTTCCCGCCACGCGAGGCAGGTGCTCACCAAGGTGTTCAGCCGCGCCGCCCTGGAGAGCTACGCGCCGGGGGTGGCGCGCGTGGTGCGCGCCGCGGTGCGCGAGTGGCGCGCGCGCGCCGGCGCCGAGGTGCGGGTCTACCCGGCGTGCCAGGCGCTCATGTTCCGCGTGGCCGTGCGCGTGCTGCTCGGCCTCGAGCCGTCCCCGCCCGACATGGCCACCTTCTCGGCCGACTTCACGCAGTTCGTGGACAACATCTTCTCCCTGCCCGTCGACCTGCCCTTCAGCGGACTCCGCAAGGTGCCCGTCGCTCTGTCTCTGCCACGCACCGTGCCACGCACCGTCGTCGCCAGCAGCCACCGTCCCCCACAGCAGTGCCGGGCGGAGCTAGTGCGGGGCCTGTAGCATACAGTATGTTATAAAGGGGCCCTAAATAAAATAAAAACACGTAAATATTGAAACAAATAAGTGTATTACTTGCATTTTAGAGTAGTTGTATTTTTTCATTTGCTTTACAGCCAGACAAATCGCAAACCTTAAACACCCAGTCGTTCATATAAGTTGAAGGCGGTATAGTACTATAATAATAGAGCAAAGTGCAGAATCACTGAACCGGAAATGATAGCTTGAAAGCATTTAGCGCGGGGCCTTTGAAAGTGAAGGGCCAGTAGCTACTACATATGTAGCTACTGTTGCTCCGAGGATAATCCGGCACTGCCTCACAGCGATGTCTGTGGCCCAGGCCAACTTAAAAACGCGCCTGCTGTTTGCCAGTGCCATTCTGAGCACGCATCACTGCACGTTTGAATACTTTTCGCAAGAAAATTGCATGCAATGTTTTGTTTTTATTTTCAGCTAATCAAAGTAAAACGCGATGCAGTATATCAATCGATTGTTCCACATTCCGTAGCTGCAACCCGAGTGGGAAGCCATTGTTGCGTGCAATCGCGGGTCTTGGGAGAGGGCGGAGGAGTAACTCGATGACGATTTCCAGGGACTGCGAGCCAGAGATTCCATGCACAAGTTCCTGGAGAGCACGCTGAGCGAGAAGCTGGCGTCGAGGCACTCCGGCGGACGCACGCACGCGGACGCCATCGACTACATGCTGGAGAGCGCCCGCGAGCAGGGCGTGGAGCTGAGCGCCAAGGAGCTCAAGGTAGGCGACACGAGTGTGGAATACCTGAACCGGTCCTGGGACTCCCGTAGGTCGACTAATCCTCAAATGAGTACAATGAGTACAATGGGTAAACATCGCCTACTCGGGAGACAGAGTCGGCCGGACGTGGTGCTGGCCATCCGGCCTTCGCAGGTGCTCGCTAACAACACTTGCCCCAACGGTCCATTAAGGCTACGTGCGGGATCTTTGTCTTTGCGTGTGCCTGCACGTGACAGGAGGCTGCGGTGGAGCTTATCTTTGCCGCGTACTCGACCACGGCGAGCGCGTGCACATCGCTCGTGCTGCTGCTGCTCACGCACCCCGAGGCGCTGGCCAAGCTGCGGGCCGAGCTGCGCGCGCACGGCCTCCCCGAGCCGCCCTGTTGTGGCTGCGCGCACCGCGACGCAGACGCCGCCACAGACGCCGCCGAAGGGGCCGGGATCTCGTCGCCGCTCGCTCCCGAAGAGGCCGGGGACGCGAGCGCAGTTCGGCTCGAGGGACACCGGCGGGCCGAAGGCGAACCGGAGGGCGAGATGGAGGGGAAGCGAGAGGACGGACGACGCGCGGCGGACGGCGCCAGGGAGTGGCAGAACCGGAACGAGGAGGAGGGAAACCTCGCGGAGAGGACGAAGGTGGCGGCAGGAGAGGCGGAGGAAGGGGACGCGCGGGAGGACGGCTGCCGCAAGTGCGAGCCGACCCTGGGGCCGGAGCGGCTGTCGCGGCTACGGTACCTCGACTGCGTGGTGAAGGAGGTGCTGCGGATGCTGCCCCCCGTGTCGGGCGGCTACCGCACCGCCCTGCGCACCTTCGAGCTGGACGTGAGTCCGCAGGCGTCGAGGTCACAGTGCTCGCATGCCGTCACTGTATTGTGACTGGCGGCAGCTGTAATTTACCGACATCACGATGGCGATGTCATTGGCTGTGTCGTGACATCACAGTTACATCACTGACTGTATCAGATGGGAAAAGAAACTTTAGGGATCACAGACGTCACATGTTGCTGCAGATAACAGGATTCATGAATGAAATTATTATAATCATCTTTTTTCACCATACATGAAATATAATTTCCAGTTTTGGAATGGCGATATTCTTGGTGCGGTATTCTCCAAATAAAATGCAACGTCTTCCGTTGCCCTCTGGCTCTCATTCATAATTTAAAAACTCTTGCCTTCTTCTTCTCGTTTGCGCCACATATCCACCCAGGGCTTCCAAATCCCCAAAGGCTGGAGCGTGCTGTACAGCATCCGGGACACGCACGACACGGCGCCCGTGTTCCCGGACCCGGAGCACTTCCAGCCAGAGCGCTGGGCCAACGAGGACCCCGACTCGGCCGAAGAGCCGGGCGACTCCATTCCCGCCGCCGGCCGCACCAAGGGCGCCTGCGGGGACGCGGCGCGCGCCGACGCTCGCTTCAGCTACGTGCCGTTCGGCGGCGGCGTGCGGGGCTGCGTGGGCCGCGAGCTCGCGCGCCTCATGCTCAAGCTGCTGGCCGTGGAGGTGGCCGGCTCGAGCCGCTGGGAGCTGGCGAGCGCCGAGGCGCCGCGCATGCAGAACGTGCCCATCGTGCACCCCGTGGACGGCCTCCGCGTTCGCTTCTACGGCCTGGACGCCAACCACAACCAGCTGTAGAGGGCCGGGCTCGCCCGAGGTGCCCGTGGGGTCTCGTGGGTCCGCGTCTAGAGCTGGGGGGGTTGTTAGGTTTGGGGTTTGGAGTCAGGTTTTGGCTTTTAGTTGAGGCAAGGCACATCGGGTTCTGGATTAAGTCAGGTGTGGACCAAATTCGATCTGATATGGACCAAGTCAGATTGGGGCTTGCTTAGTTTCTGGGTCAAATTGGATTTGATATTTTCAGGACCTGGTTAGACCGAGCCTGATCGGCTTCGGATTCGACCAGACTTGCCTCTTGCGATTGAATTGGACCAATTCGATCTCCGTCTGACCAAGGCTGGATTGGAGCTGGGATCAATTCACGATGTCAAATGTGATCTAGTCGTGGCTTGCTGTACCCAGGTCTTAGCTGGGGCAGGCGAGACCAGGATGATTTAAATCGTCTCTGTGCCACTCTAGGTCATGTGATCCGAGTTGAATGAAGTTCCCTGCCTTCAGAACCATGTTGTTCTTCTGGCTCAACCACATCTCGTGTCAACAACAACAACAACAACAAACGATGGCAGGCAATCTTGACGCCGCTTCTCCAGCAGGATGATCGAGGACCAGAAGTACGAATGAGGATGCATTGGGCGAGATCAGTATTAAGAGCACGTGCAGTGTCACAGTCAAGCAGAGGTTCATTCTGCTACTTTGGGACTGGCAGCGGCTGTATTTGGAGGAACATTGGCTGTGTGGATACACACGCTGTCGCGTAATGCAGGTGCGTGGTTTATGATGAGGTAAAGATATCTCCACAGGTGTGGTGGATCTCTCTGGCAGCCTGCCTACATCACATGCCGTCGGACTTGATGAAGGCAAATCATTTAGCGGGGGTCGTTAAGGAATTGTGATGCGACTTAGATTGTTAGTGATGAACTCACATTTTAGAAGGTGGCGTTTATTCAACGAAACCCCATCTGAGTGATGCAGGGGCATGAGGGAGGGTGGGTGGGGCTGAGTTGCCTCCATCACCCCCCTGACCGCTGTATGTGGGGCAGCACCACGTGTCAGGATCACGTGACTGTTTAGTGTGCGAGTATAAATCGCGTGATGCATTTCTCGCTGACATCGAGAGCTCTGATGGAGACGCTGCAGCCAAGGGGGTGATGCACCAGAAACTCTCACGGAATAAACAAAGGGTTTGGGTTAGATTCCTGGGCTCAATAACTATGTGCTTATTTCAGCAATTAACTTTTAATATCTTCTTGGTTCTTTCGGTAAAGTTACGTGACTTTACCGAAAGAACCAAGAAGATGAATCCCTGCAGTCACGAAAGCTTTAAATCGAAATTTTACTTTTAATACTCAACGTTTTGATGAGTTAGTAAAACAATTCAGTTGTGCGAACTAACTGTAAAGGTATTCCAAATTGTCGAGAGGACGTGTATCCTGACGACGTGCCGAGCATCGCCCCGTCATGTTGCTGCCCCTCGGTGGCAGCGCCGACGAAGCGAGCGACGCGGTCTGTTGCCCTTGTTGTGTGGACAATGCATTCTAATCTACAATACCATCGGGGGAGGGGGGGGTACAGTGAAGAGAATGCATTATTCACTGTGTATGTAATGGTAAAAATAAGCCAATTAGCTCCGACTGCCCCTTTCCAACAACCCTGCCAACATCCTCAATGGATTTTTCGTGTGGCGCTGAAGCCACCTGCTGCCTTCGCCAAGCTTCCAGGTGAGGAGTTAGAGCCCCCTAGTCGCCAGTGACACTGCCAATGAACGAAGCAAGAGTTGTTAGTGAGCACCTATGAAGGTCAGCAGAGCGTGCAAGGCACTGCCAGGCTGTGAGCCGTTGTGCGTGTCATATCCCTTGTCTCCAACTGCTGGGATACCACGACAACTTGCACTCAGTTTATTCTGAGTGAACCTGGGAAGGCCGAAACTTGCGTTACATAAAACAAATATATGTACACTGTTCATGTACACGGTCTCACAATAGAATGATCAATATAGGAAAAGCGAATAATTTATTTCGAGATAGGCCCCTGACGAGCACATTGCTTTGTACACAATCACCATCACCATCATCATTTCCATTGTTATCAGTAGTGGCCATTTCAAATCCCCTGCGAGATCAAAGCCCTCCAATGCTGTTGTCAGTTGCCACAGTCCTCATGAAAGCTGCAATCACAAATGGCACTTAATACAAAATATTAGCACTTGACTACAATCACATATATGTATATATTATAGAGTATTGCCGTACTTATATACCTTGCAGACGATACAAACAGTACACTATGTGGATATATGCAATACTTAACTGAGCATTTATGTCCGCCTTCAAATTGTATATGTAATATAATATTTTGGATAAGGCTATATATATGAACGTGTAAAGTGGTATAACTGTGTGTGGGTACAACTGCTGTTACCATTTCTTTTTTGTATTATTAACATAACTGCTGTATGTCCAACCCGCTTTGCCCATTAGGCTGCTGCTGCCACATATATTTTATTTACAAACTCAACTTGGAAAGATGTTTTTTTTCTTCTGGATTACAACAATTTTTATAATTGGTCATGTGATCGTATGCTTGCTCAATTGACTCATGAAAACTGTCAAAGTTTTGACAGGTAATTTTTTTTATATTTACCCAAGAAAGTGTATGTATGTGTCTTGAATTGGGTTCAAAAGTGTACTCTTGCTTGGGGTCTTAGGCCAATTACAATAATATACTCCATAATAGAGGTTTGTTAGGGTCAGATCGCGTAAACATATAAATGTGTCGTTAAAACCCGCCACCACCCGACACAGCCAACTCGTAAGGGTTGTCACGTAAACAGAACATGCCAATTCGTCTCTAGTACAGCACACAGGTGTGTTGGAGAGCCAAGCCACAACATTTACAAACTGAGTACGACGTTTCGCCAGTAATTACAACTATGTATATACTCTATGGATTCCTGCAGTCACGAAAGCTTCAAATCAACTACAGGATTTATATATTTACGCGATCTAACCCAACCTCTATTATGGATGATATTGGTCGCGAAAGCCTACGTGTTAAACGACAATAATATATGTTGTATTTGGATTACAGAAAACCCTTGCATACGAGAGGAAACTGCTGTACATTTCGGTCATAAACCGACCTGCCCGGGGCAGCCATCTTGCCACATTAGCCGACTGCATATAAACAATTTGTGTTCACTTGTGAGGGTCCCTTTCTCAAGAGGCTGTTTAAAGTCGCCGAGTGGTGTGCGTCTCCCTACAAAGAACATTGTTTTGTGCATCAGAGAGACATAATTGCTGCTTCGAATGTGGACGGTTTATATGCAGGTGTTCTGCATCTTGCAACGTCCCATTGGTGAACGATGACGTCACAAGGATTTATGACTTTCGTGCGCCGCTTTAAAGCTCTTGTACAAATGATCGATTTTCGTTCTAATACCGACACACAAATGTACCATCTCTCTCCTATTTAAGTGTCATCAATATATGAACAACATAATATTTCTAATAAAAATTAACATATTTACCATGCTGTGTGTGTGTGAAAATACAATTATTTAAACTCCAATAAGATGACGCGTGTTGCTGTGGTTATCAGCATTGTTAAATGCACCCAATGTTGAGTTTCTGTGTAAGTGACTGACATGAACTCTAAGCATGTTGCCCCACGGTATAGGGTCATGAAACATTCTATTTGTGAGTTTTTGGTTTTGCATGGTAACAAAACAACCCTGTCCAAATTTTAAGATTGGGTCTCACCCTTGAAAACACATATCACAGTCCAGGGCAATGGTTGTCCACCTTCTATTTGGGTTAGATCGCATATATATATAAATATATATAAGTGGTGTCGTTACACCCAACACCACCCGACACAGCCATTTAGTCAGGGCTGTCACATAAACAGAATATACCAAATCGTTACTAGTACAGCATACCGCTTGTGTTGGAGAGCAAATCTACAACATTTACAATGGATTTTCTCTCCAAAACACCAGGGTGTCGGGTGGTGGCGGGTTTAACGACACATTTATGTTCAAGCGATCTAACCCAAAAAAAAACGAAATTATGGATGATATTGGTCGCGAACGCCTGCGATGTGTTAAACTCACCTGTTTGTGAGGCCCCTTCCAGACCAATCAGCTGTGCGCGTACCCCTACCAGCCCAATAAACTTGTGTTCACCTACCGAGAGTAAAGTCTTTATATATTTAGAGGAATGAAAAATTACTACATTTTAGCAAAGGTGTGTTTTGTTATTTGCTGGCACGAGACTTTATAAATCAGTCGCTCAGATTTGAAGCTATCACATTCCAGGGTTAAAACAATCTGCCTGCAAAAATAAACAATTACAAACAAGGGCGATCGTTAAACACAATGCTGCCAGTTTAAAATACTGTAATATGTAGTTAAAAGTAAAAAAACCCCACAAGCGCGCAGCAGGGAAACACACCTCCAAATGTAAAATGCCGATTGTGAACATCTTAAAGTTCCAAGTCCTTTCGATTTAAAGCTTTCGTGACTGCAGGGATTCATATTCTTGGTTCTTTCGGTAAAGTCACGTAGAAGGGAAGTAATAAAATAATAAAAATAAAACATAATAAAATAATTCTCACGACGTTTCGGCCACAACGCAGGTGAAGAACCTGAGGACGGCTGCTTGCGTTTTGGCCGAAACGTCAGCTGCTTGCGTTGTGGCCGAAACGTCGTGAGAATTATTTTATTATGTTTTATTTTTATTATTTTATTACTTCCCTTCCAAGTCCTTGTTTTAAGAGTCAACAGCAATGCCTACGAGGCTCTGAAACCTCACGCCAGCACTGCAACAAGCAACATGACACAGGGTACGTGATAGATTAGGGTAACAGAAGATATTAATCCACAGCACAATATGGATTACAAGGGTCAGTGCAACCAGACTCTGCTTAGGGGCAGTGGTCTTGGTGGTGAGGGCAGTGACAGGCGTCTGTGGGCTTACGCTGCCGGGTGGTCTGGCGGTCGGCGTGACCTCAGTCACCGCAGTTCGCTGAGACAATTAACGGTTCAATTCCAGCAACCTCGTGTCTGTGCAGTATTAGGCCATGACTAAGATATGGCTTCTGACGGTAAGTGGATGTGCAAGACAATGCGATGCCATTTACAGGAGTGCGCCACGGTATCTTAACTGTTTAGGGCACCAACATTTCCTGTAAAAGTAGTAATGTTTCCTCAGTAGGTAAGGTCGCACAGCATAAAATATTCAAAACAGCCATCATCAAACACTGGCTTATTTATTTAAAAATACTGGATAAAGATCAAACTAATATTTTGAGTAATTGCCCTTCTTCAGGGCAGATAGTTGGATCTTAATAGGAAAACGCGTCTTACATCGCAATACCTCAAAGACACTAACTCTGGAGAAAAAAAATATAACTGGGGTACGAAAAACTTTCGACTGCATGATTTCGGGTATTATGTGTTTCTACACTACGGCCAACAAAGACTGTTTTATGTATTTATTCATTCATTCAAGATGCCTATATGCGACCACATCTCAAATGGGGGTGCATTTTTTCCCATTATTCGGAGGGGAAGTGAACAGCGGAGGCGACCACTTGGCAGAGCGATCAAGAAGACGGTGGCGTGAAGACGGTGGCGTGAAGACGGTGGCGTGGAGACGGTGGCGTGAAGACGGTGGCGTGAAGACGGTGGCGTGGAGACTGTGGCGTGAAGACGGTGGCGTGAAGACGGTGGCGTGGAGACGGTGGCGTGAAGACGGTGGCGTGGAGACGGTGGCGTGAAGACGGTGGCGTGAAGACGGTGGCGTGGAGACGGTGGCGTGAAGACGGTGGCGTGAAGACGGTGGCGTGGAGACGGTGGCGTGAAGACGGTGGCGTGGAGACGGTGGCGTGAAGACGCAGATGGAAGTCGACACAGAGGTCGGGGCGTCGGGTGAGATGAGGAGCAAGCTCTTTGCGAAGACACATTTTACTTTTATGCAGAAATGTGGAACGGAAGTTCTCGCAGGGAAATCTAATATTTGGGCTATGTCAACACACCGTGGCGTAATCTTGATCATGTTGATAATTTTTTTATCTATTTAATCAGGCATTATTTGGTGATGCTGCGTTGGCAGTAAATATGTTGAACTTCTTTCTCACCATACGTAGCCAATCATGCTCATCGGAGATGCGGTTAACAACAAACTCAACACGTTGATCAATAACACTGCTTTAAAAGGAAAACAAATACGCGACGTTTTTGGCAATGCCCCTTCATCATGTCATTCTGAAATATATATTTGTTTTGCCCTTCTTCAAGCACCATTAAAAAGGGATAATTGCCTGAACATCACCTAACACATTCCTGCGGAGAGAGCTGGTAGGAACGTTGGGTTGCTCGGTCAATGGCCAGGGTCAACGGCGGCGTAGTGTATTCTGCAAATATGCCCGACTGTGAGGGCGAGCACAAGCCGGCGTGAGTAGGTTCAACGTTGAGTTTTATAAGGGCACCACGGGGTGACCAGCCCCTCCCCTCCCCACTCAGCCTCACCCCTCCCCACTCAGCCTCACCCCTCCCACCCCCCACCCAACCCCACCGTCCCCACCCCCCACCCAGCCCCACCCTCCCCACCCAGCCCCACCCTCCCCACCCAGCCCCACCCTCCCCACCCTCCCCACCCAGCCCCTCCCTCCCCACCCAGCCCCTCCCTGCACGACGGACGGACACAATGATCCCCTGTGGGCTGGTGGATCCAGTGGGTTCCTACCAGTATTTTATATTATCCTGTTCAGGCAGTGTTTTTGACAAATGTCTTAGTGTTTTTGTTTGTTGTAACAGCAGTGCACTGCGCTATGAAGCCAGCGACCTGGAACTCCCCTAGGTCGCCTCAGTCCCATATGAGTACGTGGAGTGGTGTTTAAACATTTGCACTGGGAAGACAAAGGCGACTGGGTGTGGTGCTGGCCATGCCGACCTTCAGAGGTGTCTTATTAACAGCACTTGACTCAACAGGCTGCATGGCCATGTGATTGATCTTTGTCTTTGTATCCATACACTGCAAGTATGCAGATTGTTTGTGTGCGTTTAGTTTGCTGTCCTTTCCCCGCACCTCCGGTTGGCTACGTACGGTGCGAAAGAAGTTCAACAAGCAGACATTATGAAATCAGGGCTGTGATGAAACCTGTTCGTTCCCTGCTATAAGAAGTTCTAAACAACAAGAACCCAGACACACTTCCCTGAGCTGGTGTATGTGACTGCCTTAGCTTTAGAGACATTTATCAATCCCCTGTTGCATGAGAGCTTCGTCACACCGTGTTGGTTACGGGGGTTGTTTGACCATACTCCACCACGCCGTGAAGGGGTGAGGGTCAGACATCGCTCACCGCCGGTTTCTGTGATGTCCCCGGAATTGAACTCGGGTCGCCGAGTTTGTAGCACAGTGCTGCTCACCACCACCGCTCCACGAGTCGTCCTACACAAGACGACCACGCATGCCCAAGGCCACAAGTAGAAGACTTATGGGGGCGATGAGGATGATGGGGAGGTGAAGGGAAGGGCAGCGGTTTAGTGGTGAGGTCGCGACTCGTGAGTCACTTGCAGATGTGAAATCTCCGCAGGGCCACTCTGCAAGGACAGGACACCGCGTGCCAATGTCATGGCCAACTTAACCACCAGGCCGTAAATAAAACAACCACAAATAAGCATCTGCGTTCTATCATCAATCTTCTCGGCAACTACTGAGCAGCGTCGCTTTAGCCCGTAGAGTGTGCGTGAAGAAATGCACAAAGTTAATCAAGATTGGGAGGAAAACAAAAGTAGTGGCTGACAACAGACTCTATCCTACCATGCATATGATGAACTTGAAATGCATTTCTCTGCAGTATGGCTCTGGTACATTGATGGAGCAGAGCATTCGAATTCATGTTTCATGAAATCTAAAAATGTTCAACTGAATCTGAAAGCTGAACTTCATAATCAACTGATTATTCGATTTTTTCCCTATTCGTTACTACACGTCACGTAATCTATATGTTGTTTATAATAAACGAAAGAATAGTGGCGCAGTGGTTAGTGCACTTCGCAGTGGCAACAATCCAACGAACTGGCGGCCATGGGCCCCCTCGCTGCCAATCTGCACTGAGCCACGGTGTGGTGAAGCATGGTCACTGAATCCCAATCATTGAACGGAAAGTTCAGGCCTTCATCCAGCACTGGATTGTCAAATTGCGATAGTTTTGTGGTTTGTAGTCCTCCTTGCAAAATATTTTCCAAGAGTTGTGTAAATGTAAGTCCCTGAGTGGTTCAGGCGCGAGTGCCAACGTCATTGCACCGGTGCTGCACCTTGGCTCCTGGGTTAGGATCCAGGCAGCAGCCACCGATGGTGTACTTCAGTCACCTTATGAATGAAATTAACAACAAATAAACAAAAAAACACCGCGATATATATATTTTTACGAGTAAATTCAACGCAGCTACAATGAATCCGTGTCCATTTGTGGATAGCTGGAATGTGGCACTCGTCGTCGAGGCTTGAACGATTGCGGTTGAAGAGGCCTATCACAGAAGCTTTGCACGTACAATGGTACCCCGGAGATCGAACTTAATTTGTTCCAGAACGCCGTTCGAACACCGAATTAATTTTCCCCATAAGAATGCATGTAAATGACATTAATTGGTTCCAGACACAAGACAACTCTCATTACAAAGCATTTTTACACGAAGTTTACAGTAATACCATGCATAAAATTATACAAAAACACAATAAACACAGTAAATAAATGGAGACATTGTGTATGGATGAACACCAAAAAACACTAAAATAAAGGAAATTAACGAAAAAGTTAAGGAACGATGATTTTCGGGTCTGCACTGGGTGAGAGCTACGCGTTAACTGAGCCTCTCACACGGTAAAACCTTTGTCTGGGCAAGCGTCACGCACGTTGGCCATGCGCGTCTCAGCCGTGCAGGTCCTTTCAAGTCGCGATTGCCCATTCGATCTCCAAATTTCGTTCGGTTTCGGGGGCAAAATTGTTCGGAAATATCGTTCGAACACCGATTTGTTCGAGTTCTGGTGCGTTCGATTTCCGAGGTTCTACTGTATATCCTTTCGGGGTCGATGCCAACAATAACATGTACGCGTGTCTGTTTGTAGGGGTTGAAACGGAGTAAAGATTCGTGTCTCTGTGCCTTGTCATTGATTACACCATCTGGATATAAATATATAATCGGCAGTAGGGCAGTATGTATTAGAGCGAGGAACGCGGGTATATGATGTTGATCGCATTATACTGATAATTACTAATGTGCTTTTGTTCCCCTTCCAATATCAGTAGTTATAAAACTCTAACATGTGTTTGGGCTTTTAGATCCATGCCATTGTCCTGGAATTGGGTTCCCAGATACCACACTTCTTGCCAGGGTCAAGTATATTAAATAAAGTTGGGGCACTTTATGGGTTTGGCTGCCTGTCAGAGTGGCATTGAGCCAATTTCAAATAGCACACATACCCACGCACACAACAAAGGCAACACTCGATTTTAGCTGCAGTAGAAAACAGAGCTCAGGGTTGTTTGTGAGCGCCTATTAGGCTGGCAGAGTCCAGAAATCAGCGGTCTCGCCAACTGCTCGCATGCCCCAGGCTGACAGCCCTTTTATCATGTTGACACGCTCGAAACCAGGACGGTGCTCATTCTGCAGGCTGATGCAACCCAACTGGACTCGTTCTCATAGCCAGTGCGCTACGGTGCAGGGCAAGCGTAGTGTCACGTGTTGCCACTTGCTCTCACACACAACGTTTGCGCACAACCACACGCTACGGTGGTGCAGGGCAAGCGTAGTGTCACGTGTTGCCACTTGCACTCACACATAACGCTTGCGCACAAGCACACACGAGCGGCACCTTTGACGTGGGGTTGGTGGACCATGTAAGTGATGGAGTCATGATGTTCACAATGATACACCCACCTTGTAAGGAAAGCAAGGTGTACGTAGCTAAGTTCACATTTAAGAAGTATGGTAAACAAAACTGTGGATCTGAATGAAACGTTTCCCTCTCTTTGTTCGGGTAAGTTTGTGTCACGTGCCGTTTTTTTTCAAACGCTAAGTCGTTTCTCTTAAACAGGTGCGACTTCCAGACCTGTAATTGGATGCAATCGGTCACGCGTAGCTTATTTAAACTGAACACATTCTCTAAGTTTTCAACAAATATACAAACGATGCGCATTTTATTTAGTTCGTTCACAGCATAGGTTTTTTTGAAGTATATTGTTATGCATCCTATTAATCTTCCAAGCAACTTTTATTCAAAGAAATAGCAGATATTTACATCTGCCATTTAAAAGTGCATAGAAACATTTCTTTACTCTTTGGTTCTTTCGGTAAAGTCACGTAGGTATAAAATAAAATATATTAAATCACGACGTTTCGGGCGCAACACAAGCGTCCGTCATCAGGTGGGAGAACCAAAGCAAGAACCAATTGCTAAAGTGGGCAAAAGGGCTGCTTGTAACAAGAGGCTATTAGGTGAGAGAGGGGGGAGGAGCCAGGGAGGAGAGATAGAGAGGGTGGGGGGGTGGCAGGGGGAGTGTAGTGCTGCAAGCTCCGACACGAGCACGACAAAATTCCGGGGCTGGGAAGTGAGCAGGGCTGGGGGGTAGGAGGCTGCAGCAACCTGAGATGCGGATATGAAGGCAAACTATAACGCAGTTAAGGGTTTATCTGGTTATTGTGCCTGACACCTTAGCAATAATTGCAGTGTTAGTCCAACATGGACTGAACCCTGATGTTACTGCTCTGGTTAGGCACTGCCTTACCAACACTGAGACTGATGCCCAGGATATCTCGCACAGCTGGGCAGAGAGTTCACATCCTAGTGACGAGGTCAATAAGTCACTTGGTGATGAGTCAGTCGTGGGTGCCCTACGGAGGGACTCATTCCTGCCATAGAAACATGAAACTTTGATCACGAGCTGAAGACTGACGGTGGAGGTGGGCACTGCCTAAGACTCACTTGACATTGCTGGTACTGTGACTTTGTGAATTGGAAGGGAACTTTAAAATAATAAAGAATTCGCCAGCTATATCCTTAATATATCCTCAGTGCACTGTCCGGGTGTTGCCATCTTCAAAACAAATCCTCCGACGGCTAGAATGATTCTTATTCTGTCAGAGGAGAATTTGGTTTTGTTTAATCGTTTTACATATTTATGTTCACTTTGTTACATTGCAATGTGCTGTCATTAGATCATCCACCCCGAGATTTGGTTTACATGTGCAGATCAATATCAGAAAAATATGATGACGTATATGTCATCCAGAACAGAACAAGTGTTTTTCTGTTGTGGAACACATTACAGACAATTGAACGTGGTCGCTAATCTTAGCTACCTTTTCTTGACATCCTTCATGGGCTATCATGAACTACTCATGTACAACTTGAGTCAGTAAGTTATGATTTACTATAATTCGCTTAACTCTTCAGCAAAACAACTGTGTGATATTCTCCTTGGTATCCTTAAAACATGTTTTCTTTGGCTTTGTAAAAAAAAACGATTATAATTGTACATTCATAATCATCTCACAAGAAGATGGAGGGACTTTCCACCTCGGCACACAAGACAACATCATTTTACTCCCCAGGAGCTTATGGAATTTTAACCCAGAATCTCAGCGGTCCCATCTCACTCATTGATCAGTCATGGGCCACTTGGCCACCTCTTGGAAAAGCATATTTGATAGTCACGCCTCTCCTGTGTGGCTGCACATTGCACGTGGTTGAATTCGAAGTCATTCGTGATATTTTCAACAAGAACAAGTATTACCTATATTCATAACCAAGACCAAATAACTCCGTTGCATTCGTAGGGCCTCGTTAAGGTCACTTGGGCATGAAGCCAGGTACAAGCATGCGGGTTCACATGGTACAGAGCCAGCATGCTACAGGGGTTTTCAGGCATCTTGGCTGAGTCTTTGGCTCATTATAATGGAGATAAGTGAGGACACCTTGAAGTTGTGCTAGTATGGATCTCCTGGAGAGACGGCCACTCTTGCTATACCCTAATTGATACAATGGATACTCCGGGCTTGCCCTTATTCAAATAAGATCCTGGATGAATGAGCAGCCAACCCGAGCATCATGTCCATCTTCTCATGCATGTTCTCCATCTGGAATAATGCAACCTGCATTCCCCACTCTTATTGGAGGCAAACTGCCAGCATCTGACAAACCACACTTATAACGAACCTACAATTCCCTATATGTACATCCTAGCAGCATTAACATTGGCCCATGTGCCTGCAGACAGCCTACCACTCACACAGACCCCCACCCCGCACCCCCCCCCCCCAAACAGGACCTTGAGAGCTGTGCCCAGGTAAACAGAAAGAAAATAAAAATTGGTGCCAAAACACAGCGCATATTTAGCACACGCCATGTGCTCGGTGTGTTACATAGAGTAACTATATCCACCTTCAGACTTATGGGTGGGAACAGGAAAAGGGGCTGGGATAATGGCAGTGCTGAATGGCCCATTGTGTTTCGAGTTATTAAAGTGGTCAAAATGGAAATGTGCCTGCTCCCTAATGGCCTCATATACAGCCTGAATTGGGGTGCAATAAAGTGGCAGACTTGGCAGTAATTAAGCTTAGATGCTGTCTGCCACATGATCACATTTGCCTACCGAATCAACCAATAAAGTTGAGCCTGGATGTAGGCCACTGCAGCTCGTAGCTGACTGTTGGCTACACCTTAGCAAGCAATTCAACTTCCACTCAAGCCACTTTAAATATGTGAACGACTTAAACTATCGGCGGTAATAAATAACTGTTTTGTACTGATATGTGAAAACCATCAAGACATAAAGCTGCGAAGGAGAGTGGTACAAAGTCTGTACAAACAGTATGCAAATTAGTACAAACGCCATATATTATAGGTAATGTTATATTTTTCATGCTATATTTTGAATTTAGATTTATAGACTACGAGTACATGACAGATCATACGTAAAACTACACATTCAGTTTAAAAAACCCAAGGTAAACTGAACGCAACATCCATGCAATTGTAATGCATTTGGAAGATTTTTTTTCCATTGCTCATGATGTCAGTTTCATGACTGCATTTTACAACTTCACGTTCAGATGCATTCTTTAATAGGTCAACAGTCATATACACTGGCCAAAACCACAAAGAGTTAGTTTATAACTGTAGTGTAATTGTGCCATTGTGTGACCTGCCCTGGTGGAAGTGTGTTGAAACATTCCGCTACCCCAAGGGACAGGATTGCCTTTCAGAATTCATTGGCTTTTAAAATTCATGACATCCACAGATCCACACATCGTCACGTGATTCAGGCACTCCTCACTCCTATTCAGCGTCCAGGCACGCGTGTGTCAGCCGTGACATCTGCCCTGGTCGAATGACTAACTGGAGAGACCTGTGGCCATTAACGTGACATCTTGGCGAGCCAGTGCTCAGCCTGGGAAGACCACACTGGTGGATGGTTAAATGGAGTGCATAGCTTCAGTCTCGTACACCATTCTCAAGGTGGATGTACTTCATTTCCATTTGCATATTCATACGCTTGATGCCGAGCAGAAGTTGCACGTTCCCATGGGATAAATGGGCAAACTCGGGTTGCTGAAAACGATCTCGGCCCGCTTCGCTGGAGTCACTTTCAAAGCTCGAGCCCCAAAACAGACGGAACCCACTTGAGAATAGCCACCTACAATGGCCTTCCCTCATAGCTAGTTGCCATGTGGACACAATGCACCCCGCTTCTTTAGAGGCGACATATAACCTGCTGCACGCGAACTCCCTCGCTAGATAATTATCCTCACGTAAAGTAATGCGCTAATACTGTAAGTTCTTTACTGGGTATGACGAGATTTGAATCCCCTGCCATAGAAATGTGGAGTTCCACCATGGGCTCAGGGCTGCCAAGAGAAATGAGCATTGCCAAATTGTTTGAGTAGGCAGACAAATTTCATCAGTCTATGCAGCTTCAAATAAGTTTATCACGTAAAAAATTCTACACTAAGCCATATCTCGAATCATAATATTCGTTAAATTCAACATCGTTATAATATATTTGAACTCGCAAGGTTTTAAGTGATGAGACAGTTGTTGTTTTCGTTATGATTTTCATTTTCTTCAAACTTGCGGAACATCATCAAAAATACATCAATAAAATACCCAATGTTATAAAATGCATCACGATTCGATCCATCATCCGAGTTATAATCATTATCGTCATCACGAAACACATCACCATCAAAAATTACAAACACCATCGCAGGACCACCGCAAATTTACTTCATCCACCAAACTCGTAATGAGCAACAGATTTCATGAAAAAAGGAAGCACTCTAAATGTAGAATTGACTTTTAAATTCGTGCCATTGTCAACAAAGCGGCCTGCTCCTGTGGGAAAAAGTATTTTATTTATAAACGACAAAGAAATGTGGCGTGCGTGTGTCAATGCAGTTGGTGCGAGGCGGTGAGCCCATCCTTGTTTAGGAGAGAGGCCGCCACGGCTCCGTCGAGGCTCCCCAACATCCACCAGGGCCTCTCACCTGCTCACCTTCGCCATGACGGTGCGCGCTGGCCACTGCACGGGGCGGCACAGGAGGTCACAGGAGGTCATAGGAAGTCACAGGAGGTCACAGGAGGTCACAGGAGGTCCACGGCCGCTGTGGGTGGGAGCGCTCTCCCTGGCTCGCTGTGGATTTTCTCCAGGCGCTTCTCTGTGTGTGGTTTCCTTGGCTTAAAGGAAGAAGATTCAATGAATGAAGTTTAAGAATTACACAACAGAAATCTATGCACTGTTTACATGTAAAAAAAATACAGCATGACCGATTGCATGTAGCAAGGCAAGCATGGTAGACCACACAGTGATTTCTGCAAATAGCCACAATGTGCAATCAGGTCGATGTTAAAGACCCTGCAATGTGCAGACTTGACAGGAGGCTCTTGCCCAGCCACGGTAATGCCCGTGGTGCCTGGTGGGTTTGTGTTTTGGCTCCGGTACTCCAGCACTGTGGAGGCAGCAGCGAGGGTTGCTGGATCACACACGGATGTCGTGACACTCCCTTGCCGTGGGCGTCGAAGAGGAGCCGTATACCCTGGCTCGCCCGGAGGTGAACTAATCGCCGTCTGTTTCCATCTGTACGGGGATGGAGGACTGCTGCCGCCTCCCGCGTGGGGTTTCTCTGGGAGCTCCGGTTCGCTCCCACTTGTGTAAACACTCTGTCGTTAAATGGCTGAAAACATCTTAAACTAAAAACCCAAGATTCCTGCGACGCAGCGTGGCTTTCCTGGATACATGATGAACCGAAAGGTTATCATTTGGATTACTAAAATAAACTTGACAATTAGTAAACAATTATGTTCTATGGTTGTTTCGGTGAAGTCACGTAGATAGAAACAATAATAATAAAATAATAAAAAGAAAGTGAATAAAATAATACAAATATCTCGACGTTTCGATCGCAACACAAGCGGTCGTCATCAGGAACAGTAAACAATTACACAATTCCAATTAATCGCACCTCCGAATAGCATGGTTGGCTACGTACAGTGTGGAAGAAGTTCAACATATAATTAAACATAATGAATAACTAATTTACCTGCACGGGGAAGCTATGACGTTTCCCCGCAAGCCTCTTTAGGAGCTATCCGCAAACGGCGGCTTGTGATTGGCTACAGGCGGATTACAAGTCGCCCCGGGTGCAGGGCTTCAATGGACCAATGAGACGCCGCCTCCAGTTGCGCCACGCAATATCAATGCAGACAGACGCGTGGATTCTATCTCGATTCCACGGTCTAGAATTTCAAACATAATCGATTTTATATAACACATAATGGAAACCACGGATAATTATTACGTTTAAATTGTATTGTAACTTTTGAAGTGGGGCACCGAGACAAGGCCCATCCATGTACTGCTTTCGTACGCATCCTCACCGTTTAACCCCCCCCCCCCCTGATTAAGGCAGTACAATACGATTGACGGAGTTTTAAGTGTTGTTTTATTCATCGAAAGTTCGGAGACAACACTACAAAGCTACCACATGATGACCCTTTGTGTTGGTGACCTATACCTCGGGAGAATATTCGACATGCCCACCGAGAGGTGGACACTCTCATAGCGCGTTTGCTTCTGTGGTGGTGTAGAGGCCGAGATGACGCTGAGAATTGTTCACACAATTTTTGCGGTCGTGAACTTTTACCAGCCGAGCAAATAATTGAACAGGTTTCGTTTTCGAGCCTGTATTTGATCAAACATCAAAGAGCTATTTCGTGCTGTTGGAAGAATGCCACGAATGGCACAAATGTTACCTTAAACATGATTGTGAACAGAGGGCCCATGCTACCAATACAAGCACATGCAGCTTAAAGGTGGGTTGCATTTCCAGCTGGAGACGATATAGCTTCTCTTGCTACGACCTACCGTATACGGCAGGGCTGCCCAAACTGCGGGTCTGTTTGAATCCTACAACAATGTTCGTTAATCAACGCGATTGTTTACGTTGGATTCTATCAAGCACGGCGAGTACAGTACTGGCTACTCCAGCACACATGTGACAACAGCATTCCAACTTTGGCCTACTTTGTGACTAGTGGAGTAGTCGTTGTTTCGAGTTGTGGAAAGCTTTGGCACGGAAAAGAAAGACAAGCTTCTTCGATGTCTGCCTACAGTCTTTAACTTGCACGCGGAAAAATGTAAGCCACGTTATAATATGGCTATATCCTATAACTGAAAAAGCAACACGAGTCTTGATGTGAATATTCTCTTCAAACTGGTGCATCATTCTTTTCAGAGATTGGCAAAAGTGATCACAAGAAGCAAATAATACCGTTCATATCCAAAAACAAAGGGTTGTGCAAAAACCAAACAAAATTAGGAGATAATTGCTTCTGACGGTAACGCACAGCACGGTGGCAACAGTGGACATCGGACCTCGAATAGGAAAACACCTACATCATGGGACCTCCTTTGCCAGTACCAAAATATGAGAATAGGTTTTTCCCTTTTTTCTGGCAACAAAACAGGTGTTAAGATGTTAAAACACCAAACTGAAACCTTACAAGGAATCATGTCTACATTAATCACAATACTTGTGGCCAGAATGCAAACAAAAAACATACTCTGATAATATATGCATTGTCCGTGAAACTGATTGGTCCACACCAGAGACAGCTTTCTTTAGAGTCGGTGTTACAGACTTGACTCGAAAGAAAGCGGTCTCTGGTGTGGACCAATCAGTTTCAAAGAGAATGCATTTCTTATCAGAGTATGTTTTTTGTTTGCATTCTGACTACAAGTATTGTGGTTATTGCAGACATGATTCCTTGTAAAAGGTTTCAGTTTGGTGTTTTAACATCTCAACACCTGTTTTATTGCCAGAAAAAAGGGGAAAACCTCTTCTCAGAAAAACAAGCATCGCACTGCAAACGCATCCCCAAGTTGTGAGGCCTGGAGATCCACTGCAGCTTCTCCAAGGCGTCTAGAGCCCACACAGGTGTCTGCAGCCTGTCGACCAGCAGAGGAGGTAGGGGCTTGATTTTTAAGAATTCCCTTCATCTCCACGAGCCGGTGTGACGAAATGTGAGGTCCAAAAGCAATCCCACGCGCAAAGCGTTGTTGAGTGGCTCCCGTCCACGTCTCAGTCCCTCACCAAACCCCAGGGCCCTCTCATCGTCAGCATGCAGAGTTAAGGCTTGACGATCTTCATTGCCAGGTATTCCTGATGAGACAAAGAACAGGCCAAGTTATTGTTAACAACAAATATAGTAAAGTACGAATTCGACTCTCTATTGTTTTTGAAAGGAGACAGACGTTCTTAAATGTGTACAATCAGCAGCTGACGTCGGGATCAATAGCAACGCATGAACACGTGACGGGGCGGCTCTGGAGGTGTGCGTGGGTTGCCACAGCTCGCCAATGACAGTGACCTGGAGGTTTCAGTTCAGTGCAGAATGACTGCACAACAAAACAACAACATCTATTTAAAAAAAATGTGAATTTGACATGTATCGGCTTATTTGGCAGACAGCCATAATAAGACATACACGTGGCTAATTTATACATATTTAGCGTTCATTGGGACACTTTCTTACGTGACACATGCCAGTGAAGGTAAGATAATGATAGCATATGTCAAACAACCGCATACAAATGCTGCTTAAATAAGAAACAAGTGTGCATGATCGAAACGAGCATTAGGAAGAGGTAGACAATCTGGATTGGGCATTTAGTGGGGAGTCAATGACTTGCTCAAGGAGGTGATCGAGAGAAGATTCTTGTGGAAGAGACGAAGAGCAAAGAAAGGGAACGATGCTCGTCAATGTCCCGTGGACAGTTGAAGAGGGCAACGGGACGACTGAGCATGGTGGACGAGAGAATTGAACCCCGTGCGTGTCTACTAAAGATGGGACACTTCACGAAGCAAGCGAACTAACCGGGAAGGCGAAGAGGAAGACGGCGAGGAAGAGCAGGACGAGCACGAGCAGGAGGGAGCCCAGGAAGAGCCACTTGTACCTCCTCCACACGATGTAGCGCAGCGTCTTGCACGGAGAGCTGAACCACAGGAACGACGTCTCGGGGCGACTGGACAATGGGGTTTGAGGGTGGGGATGAAATCCGCGACAAGAATTGAGGACGCGACACCGTGGATGGCTAGCGGTTAGAGACCACGCCTCGAGTCTATGAGGCGGTGTATTTACGAATGCGTTGAGCTTCTTTAAGGGACGGAATGAAGTTAAGAAGTCAGGATCACGTCAGGCCTCACGAGGTTTGAGATGAGCTTAAAGATTGGTATTTCAGCACTAGTTAAGTCCCGTGGTTTAGGAATACATTTCCTAAGATTTCAGAATTAAAAATTCGTTTTTGGATGCATGTGCCAGTGTAGCTTAAGAGCTCAGGGCTTTGAATATTGGTTGTGGCTCCAGTTTGGTGGGGTAAAAAAATCTCCAACTCAGTTTCAATGAATCATCTTAAAGTAATGGCAAGGGATTCCTCAGTGTGTTGTCCACCAGAAGAGAGCGGGGAATGACTGTGTCTTGACAGGACAACTCCTCCTGACACCCATTGAGGTATGTGTACTGACAGGTTTTTTTTTTAACATTCACTATTCCAGCAAACACGCAGAGCGTTGCTGTTGCTTTGCCTTTGCACAATTGGTTGTCGCGCCGCAGTGCCACGCATGGTCACTCACAGCCACATGGAGGCACTGCAGCGGGCATAAACAATGACTGCAGTATGGTCGTGTTATTTCTTATTTGTGTAGGCATCAGTGTGTGTCTGTTTTTATTGACGTATATAGAATTTCAGTATCTCCGATGGCGTCTTCTCATCCCAGGTTACTAAAAATACCTGCAAGAGAATAACTGGGGACAGAATTCATCACCTCAGTAAATCGGAGCCAGAAGCTGCCAAGGGTTGTAAGGAACCACAGACTGACGGTGTGGGTGAGTGTGTGTCTGGTGTGGGCGTGTGGGTACGTGTGTGGTGTGTGTGTGTGTGTGGTGTGGATGTGGGCGTGCATGTGGTGTGGGTGCATGCGTGCGTGTGTGTGGTGTGTGTAGTGTGCATGCGTGCATGTGTGTGGTGTAGGTGTGTGCGCGTGTGTGTGGTGTGGGTGTGTGCGTGCGGTGTGGGTGTGTGTGTGTGTTTGCGTGTGTGTGTGTGTGTGTGTGCGGGTGTGTGTGTGTTTGTGTGTGTGCAGCCAGATTCACTTCGGGTCCTCCAAGCGCGGGTTCATGTTGGGCTCGTCACGTCCGACTCCAGCCGGCTTTTCGTCTGCCTCCTGCTCTGACAAAATCTCCATGGTCAGCTCCACCTTGCCCTGTCCTCACCACACACACACAAAGATCCCCAACGTTACTAGAACTCATTGTGTAACCTGGCTGAATATTCTAATCGTTAAACCGGTACTCATTGTATTGACCCCAGAGGGATGATGGTCTAACGAGGATTTGAACTCGCAACCTTGCGGTTGCGAGGCGTTCAGTCTCCCGCTGAGCCACATGGCCGGATATAATTTTATCGCGCGCAAATAAAAAAAGAATGCCCATGGAAAAACAAAGAAGAATAACAAATATCAAATGTAATCCCTTTTTTGGGTTTGAGAACTGCGCCGCTGTTCAACCCCCATTTCTCACATTGCAGGGGAAACGATAAAAGGTGCAGCCCTGCCACGGCTTGCTCGTTGCCGTGGTGCAGCCCTGCCACGGCTTGCTCGTTGCCGTGGTGCAGCCCTGCCACGGCTTGCTCGTTGCCGTGGTGCAGCCCTGCCACGGCTTGCTCGTGGCCGTGGTGCAGCCCTGCCACGGCTTGCTCGTGGCCGTGGTGCAGCCCTGCCACGGCTTGCTCGTGGCCGTGGTGCAGCCCTGCCACGGCTTGCTCGTGGCCGTGGTGCAGCCCTGCCACGGCTTGCTCGTGGCCGTGGTGCAGCCCTGCCACGGCTTGCTCGTTGCCGTGGCCGTTGGGAGGTGCTCCACTGAAGGGGGCTCTCGAGTGAACCTCTCTAGAGGGCATTTGGTCAACTCTGCCATGCTGGCCAGACGGCGTGGCAGTCCCCACACTTTACCCCACTGCACGTGGCCTGCCGATCGACTGCGGTGCACCCATTTATGCCGCCGGGTGAGCAGAGGCACGGCGGCGCGCCGGGAGATCGAGTCGATCCGGCGACCTCTCGATCGCAGGTCCCGTGCGCTGCCAACCATTACTCTGTGATGGCGCTCCCGTGTTGCACGTAAGCGCGTGCTTAATGAGAACGATGATGATGAAGAAAGATTCGCAGCACCGCACGGGACCGCCCCGTCGCTCGCCACCCACTGCACCAGGGCAAGGCCGATGGGCTCTCACCGCGAGGGCAAACGAGTCTCCCTGCTGCATGACGCACGGCCACCAGCCGCGCACGCTCTTCTGCTGGAACAGGGACACGTGCTTGGTCGCGCCGCTCAGCATGCGCTCGAGCGTGCACTTGTCAGCCGTCTTGGACGGCTTCAGCATGCGGTGCAGGTCCAGCTCCACCGACCCTGAGTTCGCACGGGCACGTCAGGACGGGCACGTCAGGACGGGCACGTCAGGACGGGCACGTCAGGACGGGCATGCAAGGGTGAGCACACGTGGAGGTACAAACAGCCTCCGAGGAATCCTCGACAACGTGCGCAATATCCTGATCACGGATCGACAGAGATATTGTGATCCATCATTTTTTTTGGGTGAGGTAGCCACAGGAGTAAACTGTTAGTCGTACACCCTCCCCCACCCAGCAAAGCCAATTGATCAAGTTGTCACGTGATGAACAAGCGTGCCGATTATCACTGCTTCAGCAGCACCGCCGGTGTGTTGGAGGGCAATCCACGACATTTAACAAGAGATATTGTGATTCAAAAATATTCATACACAAATTTTATTTCAGCATTGCCCAATAGCAGGTTTTGATTTTTTTTAATGTGAGGCCTTATTCTTAAATCTTTAGGATGAAGTGGACAAAGCACCGTCATTATTCCCAGCAGCAGCAACTCCTGTGGTGAACGTACTCACTGCACTTGGCTGTTGTATATCATAAACACCACACGCAGGAATATAGACGTCAAAGTGTGAGCACAAACCTACTGAAACACAAAAAACGTGCACGTCTGCCATGTGGCACGCACTTGTTGCATGAGTATACTTTGAAAAAAAATGTTTGCGTAAAATTGGGGTATAAAAGAAAATAAAACAGCTCCAATTTGAAGGCAAATTCATACTCGCAAATTACATTTTGGGAAAGCGCCGTGTGTGCCAAGTCGCTGTAACCACGCGCACCGCTGTACGCACAGCAGGTGCAACCCAGATGCAGGGACTCAAACGCGAATGCTCACAACAGTAGCAGCACCGACGGCAACTACCAATACATCCTCACAGGAGGTAAACAAGATGTTCACAGTCAGCCCCCGCTCGGGTGGCTGTGCAGCTCAGACCTAGCGGAGTCAGCGCAGAAGAGAGATGAGCTCGAATCTCGGTGAGCCACAGGAGTGAGAGAGAGAGGGCAGGCTTGTTGTCAGGCTGGGTAGTGCTGTGGACAGGTCGCCTCACTCACGCTCGGAAGGTTGACGAGTTAGACACCAGTCAGGGGTAGTCGACTCATCCGAGTTACCCTCCAAGGTAGATAAAACGAGTACCAGTTGATGGGAAGTTAATATTTGCTTGTTCTTTGGACACAGTGGCCGCTGCTGTAGGAAAGTGGAATTTCCTGCCAGTGGAGTGAGTGCCGCCCCTGCTCATTTGTCCAGTGGGAATCTTGATGATTTGGCTGAATTAACTCTAACCACGCTTTGATGGCTTCAGCCAGGTCAATAATGCACACTATACAGGTCCTGCTGCTTTTACAATATTCTACGCAATACATAGGAACTGGGAAAAAAGTTTACAAAAATGTAAGTTGATTCAAATATAATTGTATTTATTATAGGTTACTGAATGACCGACTTCCCCCTCTACCGCCTTCCGTATTCCCAAAACTCTTCCACGTCACACTGAACGAACGATAATTAAACGGCTTAAATGGGTCCCATTGTGTAGCCGACTCACTCCCATCTCCGCCACAAAGCAGCGGAGAATGTGCGCACATTTCACGAGGAGGGCGAGTCACGCTCAACAGACGGCCACGTTCACCGAGTGGCCGGCTGCGGCCGGTTGGTGTCGGCCTCCAGTCGACACCGTTTACGAGGACACCAACGGAGTGGCTTAGCATTTTTTGCGGTGGAAATGTGTGCTGTTTTTGTGCAAAAACAGAGCTGTTTTCTGTTTTCTATTCCCCGGGGCCCCTGAACGATTTACAGGAACACGTGCGCCACGGTGACGCTGCTTTCTTCCTGCCGCTGCCACCGCCACCGCTGCTGCTGCTGTTGGTCATCAAATGTCCCATGTTCACTCCACTCATGATTGTTCCCAGCCTGGGCTCTGTGACGCACCTTGAGGTCTGGTCCTGTTGGAAGCATGTGTCGCAGCGGAAGGACTGTCCACACATGAGTTAGTTTTTATTATTATTGAGAAGATGACGATAATAGCAAAACAACTATTAATTTATGGTCCACAGTCAAAACAGGAGATGAATGCCATGCCGTCCTCGTTTGAGCGGAAACGCATTTCGACGTTGGCTTTAGAGGCGAAACATCCGGTACTTGCATTGTGTCCTACAGTCGGGCATCTCGTGCACGTTATGCTTCGATCTCCATGTAACCCATCAACCCCTGGTGCAAGCAACTTCATTAGTGGCAGGTGGCACAAATTTTCAGGATATCTCAATTACGTCATCGGCATCTAGGTGTCTAATTGATGAACTTTAACCCATTCTAGAACTCCACACTACAGATAAACCATGTGTCGCTTAATGACATCCTTCAAGGGCCTACGTTACACGACTCAAGAACGTTTGTGAATTAGTGAATAGTTCACCGTGTGCCAAATTTGTGAAAGAATCCTGACCAAGTTTGATTACGTGATCGACTCAAATGGAGTGTCTCCAGGCTCAAGCGGGTGTTGAGTGGTGCTCCTCTCTCTTGCAGGCCCCGAGGCTGTCCTATAGCCAACGACCGCCCGCAAAGTGGCACTTTTTTTTATTGACGTCAGATGCTCGCATCAAAAATATGACTGATGCACAATCAGAAAACTGGTGGAATTTTTATTATTATTTTTCACTTCTCTTTTCCAGAATAATTTCATTCGGTGTTGTGTTATTTGTTTTTTGTAATCTATAGTCACCATTTGATTGGGTTTAATCATTGTCTCATACTGTAAGTCCAGTTATAGTTGATAAAAAAAATAACCAGAATATTCTGCCATCCTTTCCATTGCTAAGAAGACAAATCTTAATATTCCAGCTTCTTTATGAAGATTATGGTTGAGAGTGAGACCCTCAAAAATACCCTCGAGCAATCGGCGGAATGTTGTTCTTGCAACACTGGTCACGATGTCAGAGGTAGTGAGACGTGCTGTTGGCATGGAAAGAAGTCAAGGATGTCCTGTAGTCCCCTCAAGGTGGTGCATCGAGTGGTTAGGACTCTTAAGCATTGCAGAATGTATTGCATCCATGAAGAGTGGACATACTAGCAATTGAAGGTGCTAGTCTGGAACGACAGGCCGGCTCGTGGGGCAAATCCCTGTTATCAGAAGAGCCCCGCTGCGCTGGTTACCACGAAGATCCTTTACTTGACGACCAGGCAGTCACACGTGAAAGTAATCCAAAAGCTCTTTTTGTGATTTCCGTTTCGTAGTCCCAGCCAAGTCACCAGGGACTGGACTATGAGAGCATCACACAAATACTGCTTTTGATTTCATTTGGTCCAGCTCAGCTCTTGAGGGCATTAATCAGAACATGGACATATATGAAAAAAACCTCCGCTTAAAACAACATGAATTATGGCAGCATCTGGTGTCTGGGTTCGAGAAGTCATAATGCGGTGTAGTCATGGCCTTCTGGGATTTTTTTCCCTGGTTAGTTTGTTCCTCGCCTTCCTGGAGAAGTCGTTTCTTAGATTGTTCAGAATCGACGCCTCTACAATTTGAGATGATTCAGAATGCAACAGAGACCACATTGTAACTGTCTCTTGGAATATTGCACCCTTCTACCTACATAAAACATATCACAAGTCACAGTCATCCATGGGACTGTACCCACAATGGAAAATAAACTATGCTTGGCAATCTCATTAATAGTCATGGTGTAACATAAGTCACAGTTTGAACTTGGAAACTCTGTTTACTCTTAAACTTCAAAAAGGGTGCCTTTGTCTGTCAATCTCCCATAATATCCATCGCTTAGAAATTACTACGAAAATCTCAAACAATCGATCTCACCATATCTGTGATGAACAATGCTGCTTAACAGAAACAGCAGACACGGTAACATATGTAGGCTAAAAGCACCGTCTGTTTCTCCCTGAGCAAGTTTAAGTCCCGCATATCCCAGCGTGTCCCTCTGCTGCTGCTGCACACAGCATGTCTCTCTCCTCAAGGTAATCGTCTGTGTCTTGTGGCCACAACTTGACCCAGTGAAATGTCCCTGACTTGACCTGTCTCCCCAGGAGGTGAACGCAGGGTGCCTGCAGAGGTACTGGCAAGCTCATCAGGAGAACATGGGCAGGGAGCCGTGAAATTTGACCCAAGAATTTCAAAATCGTGCGAGGCACACGTTTTTTTTTCCCTGGGACCTGCATGTGGTTAGTTTAGCGATTTTCCTCTTCACGCACTATAAATGCGCATTCCTTCGTGCACCGCATTTTCAGACGTTTATTTCACACAATAAAAACATACAAAGAGGGTGGGGGGGGGGGCTCTGGGGAGCTAATGCCTGTCAGGGTGCTGAGCCAGCAGCTCAGGGGTCCTGGGCCTCAGCCACGGGTTACCGCTCAGTCAGGGCCCTCTCATCCTGAGGAACGTCTCGTGGCCTCCCCGCAGAGCCATCGCCGATTTCAACATAAAAGCACGATTCCAATTCTTATAAATTGAGTTTTTTGCTTTGCTTCGCTCAACCGGTGCCAGATTCAAGGGTGCTCACATTTGCAATGGGCATGGAATTAAGTTCGAGTGTCTTTAAGTGGCCCAGCGTGCCTGTCTGGGCAGAGCTGGAGAATCTCGCTGAGAAGACGTCTACGGAAATGTCGATGGGACTTTGCCGTAGAGCTGCCATCGTTTACAATGTGTTGATTTCCCACCAGCACGTACTTGCAATGTGACTCGAAATCAGCTCTAGAATTGACATCTGTGGCACCGTTAGGTGGTCTGATAGCTTGGCATACAGCCCGCTTGCTTTGTTAGATAGTTTAACAAATATATTTAAATTCCAGCAGAATTTCGCGATTTAGACGTGACCTTGTGACAATGAGTACCGCTTTGTAGGAAATCAACAGCGTTAATCCAGGGAAGAGAGTTGTCCCTACCAGAGAAATGTGCAATTTCAACTCTTAGGTAAGGGGTTCCTGTATGGAGACATTGATTTTTATAATTACCAAAGCATGCTGAAAAGTGAACTCGTTTGGAAAAATTACCAAGTAAAGATCACTGTGTGTCAGCGCAAAAAAAAAGTCATACCCTATCCATGCAGAAATAAAGCTTGCTCTGACCATGTATTGATCCCGTGTAGTACCCGAGTCAGTGGATATAATTCTATATTGCTATGGCAAGGAACAGTCTCTACAGTGTGACAATCGCACTTGTCATGGCCACCTCCGACAGGTAAAAGCAGCCGGATATTTGTTTAAGTGGAGGAAGCAAGACTAATTTATTTAAGAACCACGTTTTGTGTTTAGTTTCTTGTCCTTCTCACGCACCTCCGATGAGCACGGCTGGCTACACACGTTGCGACAGAGGTTCAACATGCGCACATACAGCACATCATCTCCATGTGATCCCCCAACCCGCCTTTTCAAGTGCCCTGATTGTAGACGTGGATCACAGCACGTGGATCACAGCACGTGGATCACAGCACGTGGATCAAAGCACGTGGATCACAGCACGTGGATCACAGCACGTGGATCAAAGCACGTGGATCAAAGCACGTGGATCACAGCACGTTGATCACAGCACGTGGATCACAGCACGTGGATCAAAGCACGTGGATCAAAGCACGTGGATCACAGCACGTGGATCAAAGCACGTGGATCAAAGCACGTGGATCAAAGCACGTGGATCAAAGCACGTGGATCACAGCACGTGGATCACAGCACGTGCGGCAATGAGGAGCTGTGCACGCGCGGCAGAGGCTCGGAACACCCGCACTCACTGCGTCTCATCCGCCCCGCGATCAACCACCACGGACACTGCAGATCACGTGACTTCCCTTTCGGCTTCTTCCTTTCCGTGGCTCAACTCTGGAATTCCCTCCCATCGTTTTATATTATAATCTCTAATAACCTTTATAAGGGTATCGATTATTACCCAGTACAACTTTTTATAGCGACGGTTGTATCTGGCCACGTTCAATGTTGGGTCTTTGTGCCTGTGCTCAGCCACTGCGTAAAACAAAAAATTGCCACGATATATTTCTGTTTTGTGGCTTAAAGCGGCCCCGCTTAAACACAGCGATCACGACAATCTGTCCAACGCTTCGCACTCGACGTTTTATCACTGATCCCACTCCACGTCTGATCTTCGTGGTCCCCAAAACCCGTCCGGGGTGGAGCAGACGCTGGGCGATTTCTCAAATGGTGCTCACGTTCACAGCAGCGGCCACTGCTGCGCATTTTTAAGGCAAATTCCATCGGACTTGGGGAGGAGGAGGAGCGGCAGGCAGACACGGTTTGGCAAAAATACGTTTTTTTTGCGCGCACGCTCAAGCGAACAAAAGGCTAGGCAAACAACTCGGTTTGGTTTTAATTTTGTGCAGCCAAAAAAATATATAAAGAGGAAAACAAAAAAAGCCAAAGTCGGCCTGGCCAGACGTGAAGCGGCATGCACCCCATTCGCCTTTCCACCCACGAGCGCGTGGGGGGGGGTCCTTTTGGCTCCAAGGTCGAGTGGGAAGAGAATTTTGGAGGCTGGAGGCTGTGGTGGGTGGTATTCAGGTTGATGTGCCCTGGATGGTATGGAGAGTACTTGCAGTACCAGGGGGGGGGGGGGGGGGGGCTCAACGGTCATGACATACAGGAGCAAGCACAAGCTACAAGCACACGAGGTCCTCTGGAAGGTGGCTGGAGTACTCTGAGAATTTCGGTGGCTGGGATTGCCAAATGATCAATCCGCTCACCATTGAGCCAGTTAATATAGTTTGACAGTTTCCTTCCGACTACGACCTACGCACTGTTGGAGTTACTGCTGAGGACAATGCCGGATGGCACTGTGGCACAGCACTCCCTTACAAGCTGGAAGGAGGAGTTGGTTCGGCCCGTTATCCACAGGAAGGGACACATGCAGTACCATTCCATGGAGACTTAACAGCGGCTGTTCTGTGGATGGACTGGCTCTCACCATAGCAATGTATTATTGGATGCTGACAGCCACCAATGGAGATGCGCGTTGTGGCAATTCCCAGTTGATTGTTTAATGCTATGATTGTACACACTTAGAACTTGACACTGTTAAGAGTAATAACTATGGTATTATTAAAAAAAATACCGATATGTATAAATGCATCTTCCTTAATTGTATCCAACATTGATGAAGATTCAGAGTTAAGCAAGTGACTGCACGTCAACACATGAGTGTACACTGATTTTCATCACAGGCTCATATTAAAGTACTAATTTATATTTAAAGATGTCCATTCGTCTACACGTGCTCTGGGCCAGTTGGTATGTCACGGAGCCTCGCCTCTGATTTTAATGAGTGCACAACAGGGGTCAGGTCTCGTAGGGTTCGCAGCATTGCCAAAGGCAATTTATAAAAGTAACTAAAGTTGTTTTGAATATCTTTATTGAAAATAAATAGCACGCATGGTTTGATTAATTGAAAACATTTCAAAGTTTCCAATGTGTGCATTTAAAAATGTGTTTCCACTGCATGATAGACTTTATTCTTTGGTTGCATGATCGGCCCTTATTCTTTGCCTAGATCGCATGGCTGGCCTGAGGAAACTTGTGAAGGCTTGGCGAGCGGTGCCGGAGGGGGGTGAGCCGCTGTAGGTTCTCCGAATTATTGTAGATGGATCTGATATTGGCTGAATGTGTAAAATATTATGCTGTTATGCAAGACCACACACGCCTTTGGAACTGAAAGGGAACTCGGGGGCCTAAAGCTTTGGGGAATTATCTCGGGCTCTAGATGACCCAGAGGCGTGTATGCTTGGGGTCTTGGTGTCTCTAAGACTAACATGGATCACAGGGGATTAAGGCCACTGGGTGGGGGGGTCTTGTGGTGGGTTAGCAGTGGTAGGTCAGCTGCAAGGTGGGGCGGAGAGAAAAGGTAGGGAGGCGAGGAAGCCAGGACACACAGGGGTCCCATGTGTGATCGCTTGGCCAACGACCTGTGCTTTTATTTCAAGGCCCGGACCCGGCTCATGGAACCAATTTTCACTTGTTCCAAGCGGGCCACCTCTGGGGTGAGTTGGTGAGAGTGGAGATGGGGCAGGTGGGAGGAGTGAGGCATTGTGGGTGCTGATGGGTTGGGGGTGGGGGTTAGGGGGGTATTGAGATGGAAAGGGCAGCGTTTTGGAAGACTGAGCTGCATGGGTTTGGTAACGGGGGCAGTTCACTATATGAGAATAACATCAAGCAATTTGGATGCACAGGATATTAACTCTGCATTCTGATTCGTACATGGTGTACTTGGCAAAGTTATTTTTGAAAGGTGCTCAGCAAATAAAAGTTTGAATGAACGGCTGAATGAAGAGTGGGAAAAGAGGAGATTATTTTCATCCACACTGGCACGCAAAAAAGCGTGATACCTGTTTGGGACAATAATACCCCTAGGTCTGGTAAAATGATGTATTAAACAGAAACATCGCCCTGGGAAAAGACTGTGAAGAAACACTGCATGTCTGTTGGATTTTCCCAGAGAAGATCTCGTGTTACAGAGGTTATTGCTAAACATGTGAAATTTCGAGGTTGTGCACAGGGCATGCAGACACACAGGCATACACACACACACACAGAATTACGCAGCCGTACGCACACACACACGAACCCGCTGCACCACATGGAAGGAATTACTGCCCAAAACTATAAAATCTGGTCTCTCGCACGCACGCACACACGCACACACGCGCACACGCGCACACGCGCACACGCGCACACACACACGCGCACACGCGCACACACACACGCGCACACGCGCACACGCGCACACACACACGCGCACACGCGCTTGCCCAGGCGTTGAGCTCGCAACGCCCTCGCGGTGTCAGCGCGGGGTCAACCCTGCAGGAGCCGTCACAAAACGGGAAAAAAAAAATCTGGGAGAGGTGCGCTTTGGCGGGGGAGCCGCGCGAGCACATCGCGTTAGCGCGCATTCTTCCGTGACCCGCGCACGCTCGCCTCCAACCTGGCGCACGCTTCCATCGCGTTGTGCCGTCACCCCGTGGGGGTACGGAGGGCAACTTTGGTTCAAAAGTTGTGGCACCTTTGGGGCAGCCGGAACGGTCTGGTGTGGTAGTAAAAAAATAAGAAAAACACGCGTGCTGCCCAGTTTGGGATGTTTCTTTAGCTACCCGCGGAATTCTTGAGAGAAATTGCGTGAATTTGGCTCTCCCGAGTCTTTCATTTTTCCATCGAATCTGGAGAATCATAAAAACCAAATTTAGTTTGAATTACGTGGAGTTTGGTGGCTCGTGATTCAAACAAAATTGTCACGGAGTATATTTATGTTATCAATATCAAGTAAACTTTTTTAAACACCAGAGTCAACGGCATTCCCAAATTGACATATTGGAAAATAAAACACTTTAAAGCCCCGCAGATGTAGGCGCATGTGCATCAGGGCGGGTTTCTCTTAAAATGCGTAATACATTTTGCTCAATTTCATCTGTTTTTAACGAGCACATCACATGTGCTGTGTGCTCGTGACTGATGGCCAGGATCATGCGTTGCTTCACGTCACGTCGTCCCTCCGAATTGCTTTGTAGATATTTTTCAGTCGTAGCAGTGTTTTTTTTGAGTGATGGTACTTTGCATTTTTCATCAGTTGCAACGATAAGTTATGAGCTGCCATTTGATCGATGACAAAGGCAGCATTGATGACCAAAAGTCAACGATATGACAAGCGGTGATTTAACAGCAGTAGGCCGAATAGCTAAGGCCAAAATACATGGAACAAAACATTGTCTGAGGACATTGTACTTAACTTCAAATATATAGTTGAATGTTCCAGCTAAGATACCTTTTGTAAAGTGCATAAGACGGTCTACGGCATCAGGTAAGGAAGCGTGTTTCTCCATTAAAAGCAAAGGTTCGTCAGTGTGATCTCATTCCAAACGACGCATGAGACGATTCACGCTCACGATGACCAACTTAAGATGGAGTGGGTCGCCCGCCAGACTGGAGTTGGGCGACGTCACGGCGGAACCACATCTCCCGGCTGGGGTGAATTCAAACAAAAAAGATGGCTTTCCTTGGACATTCCGGATGTGTTGAGGGCTCGCATGCGGGCAAGGTGGGTAAGCGCTTCTTCAAGAAAGCGGCAGCCGGACTTGAAGAAGTCGCGCCGTTATTAAAGAGCATCAGGGCGATTCACACTCTTTAAAGAGCAGTTCAATGCGAAGGTGTCTCTGTGAAGGGCAGCAAGGATGTTCATTGGATGTGAAGTTCGTGGGCTTTACAGCGTGTGCAAACCGCCGTGATTGGCAAGTTATATTAAAGTGCACTCTCCATTTTTGGGGACGTGGTGTCAGCGCGTCTGCCAACTTATCAATGTGGACATCCTCGTGCTTGTGAGAATGGAAGATTCAGCGGCGAGGTGGAGGGGAGGAGGGAAAGTAAAGAGTCGAGGGCAGTATGGCCTCGGGATGGTTTTATATCAACATTAATTTGTCCTCGTAAACCGGACGTTCTCTAAATGCACTGTTGTCCTTTGTTTTAATATATTTGTACATGATAAATAATTACAATACATGAGTCAGTGTTTTATCAAGAAAACCGAACTGAAAGAACAAACCCCAGGGACCAGTTATAACGAGTTTTGTTTCTACTTCCACAGGAACCACGTTGCCGCACAATCAGATGTTTCGTGCTAAACTCTACCGGCTCCATAACAAGAAGCGTTTCATCATCATCATCATCATTCCTTGCCGTGCCACCATCATCAGCCACAATCTATCCACTGCTGGATGAAGGCCTCCACAAGCCATCGCCATCTCTCACGCAACGTGATGATTTATTCTGGCTCCTCCACACGAGCTGACTTAATCGCTCCATCTCCAGCTTGCACGCGCACGTCGGCTGCCACGCTTGGGCACTCACTGCACGTCTGTGAGATTCCCTGTGCCGTACACAGCGTACGACACGGCACGACCCCTCACTCGGCAAGACGTCTTGGCGGCGGAGACGCCAAAGCGTCGGTGCCAGAAAGAGGAGGCCGCCCATCCGCTGCCCCTGCGCATCATTACGTTTTCGAGCTGAAAGTTGTTTCTGACAGACAATAAACGGGTGGGGGGAAATCCCACCCGTGTCTGCAGAATCTCTCTCGCGTAGGGACGCGTGCAACTTCGAGCGGGTTCAAGCTGAACGTTTTTTCTTTTTAATTTTATTTGAGTTTTATCAGAAATCATGTCCCAAAAGTGCTGTTGGAGTTGTGGGGAATCATGGCTCCAGCACAATCGCCAATACCCCGCACCTTCACAGCGCGCGCACGGCTCGCTTAACGTCTGCACATTCTATGTCGCTAAAGGTGGTAAAGGTGCAAGCCCTGCAATACCTTGCTCGAGTCAATGCTGGGATAATTTTCTCCACTAGAGGGAGCTGCAATTTGGTACAAGGCAAAGACAGCATTCGGTGCAAAGAATCTGTTCGCCTCTTGACGTTCTCTGGTCTAACGCTGGTGCATAAATTAACCTGATGGTGGGACCCCGGGGTCACATAAGCCCCCGGCTCTCGCATAAACATTATATTAGGTCAACAAAAACTTTGCTCTTTTTCACCAATGGGGTTGAAGGATGGTGGCACGTGTTGTCTTGTTAAACTATGCCGCCTTTAAAACTAAAAACTACTAGCCTGCAGTACCTCTATTTAAATACACTAGCAAAAACATAATTGACACCCCTCTGTTAATTATCGTGTTTCTCAGTGTGGATTTTTGAACACACTTTGTAAACAGTACATGAAATAGTTCGCGTTTTCAATGCGCTGTTAATATTATAAACAGGACCCTGCGGGGTGGGCTGGTAGGAACGAATAACCAAAGAATATAAACATCATGTATTGTTACACTTGTTAAGCCAGGAAAGCCCCACTGAGTCAAAAGGTTTTTGTAGGGTCCTGCCAAGTGTTTGCAGTAGGGGGCGATGTTGATACACGGACGGACAGACGGACGGACGGACGATATAATCTATTGGTGGTCTGGTCCACTTCGTTCCTACCAGTACAAGCATTTATACCAATGTTACTCTACAGAGCAGTGGGTCGCCGCTTCTCTTATCTCCATTGCTACGAGCGGTATGTGGGGACTACGGCTTAACCGCAAAAAACCTATCTGCACAGATGTGTAGGGGTGTTACGGAGGGGCTGTATACATAGGATCACAGGGAAACAAACACAGTGGGCGGGGCTTCGTGAGTGCACGGGGAGGTGCTCTCAACGACGTCCGCACAGGGCAGCCTGGGGGGCTGGCCCCACCCCTCAGCGGGGGGTTTTGGTATAAAAGGGGATGAGCCGGAGAGCTCGGGGTAGAATGTTAAAGCTAAACCAGTGAAGACCGAAGATCGTCTAGCTAGAGCCCTGGACTCCCCTGGGACGCCGCCCTTGTCAGGGCCGCGCAGGACCGAGCCAGCGGCGTGGTCCCGAGAACCAGAGCTAGTGCTCTGGGACTCCGGGTACCGTAGCCCGACTTACCAGTGTCGGGCCAGACAGCCTCCCCTAGCCCGTTAGTGGAGGACTAGGAGGTAGGTCAGAGATAGCTAGCAGTGTATTCCCAGCTAGCCGGGTGAGGGGGCCGATACCCCCTCCAGTGTTGTATGTCCGCGGTTGTGACAACTGTTGTGGAATGAATACGTGTGCCTCAACCCCGGCGTCCAAGAGTCCTCAACGATATTACAGATGCATACGGACAAGAGAAGAATGATCAAACAGGAGGAATTAACGGTGCAACGCATCTCATCTGTTAAATATCTGCAGGTAATAGGATTGTCATCGATTGAACCTGGCTGCAGACATTGGTAGGTCACAACTAATAATGAAGATAAGAGAGCAGTTTCACTGTAGTATGCAAACCGTTATGACAAATAAAGAACTTAAGTTGTGTAGGCAGTTTGAGCAGCTTTGGATAAGCCTTATGATCCTGCCCATAACCGAGCATGGAGCGCACTCGCTTGCTCAGCTCTTATGCGCATTCGTCCTCACCGCTGCGCTTGGACACAACAACAAAACGATCCGCGCCAGGCGGGTTGCGGCGTTTTTGTGCGCGGTGGGACGGAGTCGCCATAAAGACATTGATGAACTACGATTTTGACTTCCGTTTATTCGGGACCCCGGGGTCCCGCCAAAAGGTTCATGTTACCAGGCCATGTACGTGTCCATGTTTTGCCACAAGTGTGTGCGGTTCATGCAGACGTCATGGCTCGCAGTAGGTGTATCTATTTATTATTGCGAGAAGGGCTAAAGCATATTCTTATGTTTTCATCGTATTGACACAGGCAAAAAAAGGCCCCGGAGATAGCGAGAGCTTCTTTGTACACCTTTCAGTTTTTGTTCCATTTTAAGTTATTTCAATGAAACAATTTTATTTTACCAGATGACACCCACGAAGCTATCAGCTTTTAATTTCGCAGGAGACCTGGCCACACATGATAGGTCATCCAAGTGGCTTATATTACCACCACACGTGAGAATTCTTAGTCGCGGCCAAATAATCTAAATGCATGTTGATAAATGTGTAGGGAAAACCGGAAGAAGCGGGAGAAAAATCCACGTGACCACCACAGGAAAATAACTTTGGGAATTCCAAATAGACAAGAGGCATCCCAGGGTGTTGGATCGAACCCACGAGACCTCCTGCATATCAGGCAAAGAAGATGACACCTCACCATTTCTTTGTACTGTGCAAACAATGACCTTTGTCTCTCCAGTGTTTATATCCGCACACCACACCACGTGCTCATTCAAGGCTGCGACAACTTTGGGAAGGCTCAGGACCAGGTGAGACATTCGTCACAGATGTTAGCCGTCAGTGGGAATCGAACTCGCTGCGTTCTTTGCGCAGCCAGCTGACCACTACACTACCGCTCCGCACTGCACCGCATCTCACAGACGCGCATGCGCACTGGACTGCTCTGTCTGCGTGTGTGCTTAGTACCCAAGTAGTCGTCGTAGGAGAACCTGTCGTTGTCCCAGATCTGGATGATGAGCCGTGGAGGAACCTTCCTCTCCGTCTTGTCCAGACTCCAGAAGTGTTCCTGTTGGCACGGGGTAAGCCCATACACACACACAAGTCAATGCTCACTTCACAGAGGCTTGTTTGCTTATATACATTCACTTGGATACTAGGCTTCTAAAAATATCAGTGAAACTTATTCGATATAAACGATCTCTATTTTACCAGGTCAGGCCCATTGAGCTATACTGCTCTTTTTCAGAAGCGACCTGGCCACAAATGATATTTCAACGAAGTGGCTTATCACGTGGACATTTATAGCAGCCAAATACTCTAAATGCGCGTTGAGTCTAAATGTGGACGAAAGAAATTTAAGGACCCCGACAAAAATCCACATGACCATGGGGTGACAGAGACACACGCAAACTACAAATCTACAGGCGTCGTCAGGGTCGGGATTGAACACACGAGCTCCTGTATGCCAGGCGAGGTAGTTAACATCTCGCCACCGTGCCGCCCCGATACGACGTGCCTTGCAGTTCGTGTCTACAAAGAACGGCTTTATCGGTGGTAAACAAAATCCCACAAGGTTAACATTCAAATGTCTTAATGGCCAATGATAATCATTTAAACCCATCCTGCCGTTGCTTCCTTCCTTCTGCTGGGTCCTGCAGCATTTGAAAATTCAGCACTCATTGTTATTTAGAGTTATCTCACCCCCTCAATTTAGGGATTTCTGTTCACCACCAAGTTCTGGTGCCTACTCCAAAGTGACAATTGCATATACTTTGCATGTTTGTGAGTTTCTAGTTTGTATACAGCGGTGGCCATGCCAATTGCATCTCACAACGCTGAGGAGCCACACGGACAGCTTGTCAGCCAGTGCCAACTATTTCCCAAGCTCTGCAGTCCTGTATTTATTTCATCACAATGAACCTGACATCAGTTTTCACACATGCACAGTTCGACACTTTAAAAAAGTAAACGTGCAGCCTTGGCAGTGAAGCAACTTGTGAATTGGGTACCGACGTTTACTTTATCCATTTCTCTACTTGGGGTTCGGCAACGTCGTCGTATTTATGCCAAAATTATTGTCATATGTATTTATATGTGCCGACGTGTTGATCAAAGTCTGGCCAATCGAGCTCCTCCCCAGGGGCTCAAGACTTTTCCTGACTGAATGAACACCAACGTACGACGCTCCGATCAAACTGCTTTGAGCTTCACCTGGTAGCGAACTCGGAATTGGGTTGAGGCTGCATCATTTGACAACAACACTTGCCACAGTCCGGGTCATTAGCAGTTCGTTGTCATTTCGCCCTGGCTGCTTGGAAAATGTTTAAATAAAAACAAACAATTTAAATGGCCTTTCGATAGACGTCTGTTTCAATTACAAGCTTTTAACATTTGGATCATTTCAAACAACTTCAATAGAGCCGATGTAGATCAAGTGCTACTTGGCACCATATTATCAACAATAAGTACATATCTTAACCTGACTACAAACTACTCCCAATTACAAATCAAACATATCCAACACGATCGTCGTACATGTAACTTGGCAAGTGAACTGTAAAAACGCGAACATGACTCATATTGATTGGACGATCACACAGAGCAATGTCACGAAGCACACGGCGCAATCATTTCAATGAAGTTCTTAAAAAAACAGCAATTGGGCAGGCCCTCATCCAGCAGTGGATTGGCCAAGGCTGATAAATGGCCGGGGGGGGGGGGGGGGGTTGGCGCACCCTCGAGGTGAGCAGACAGAGCTGCTCGGCCGGCAGGTAGCTGAAGGGGAAAGTGAAGCGCCAGTTGAAGTTTCCCTCCCCGCCCAGCGAGCGGTAGTGCACGTCCGTCTTCTGGCGGCAATCCTCCTGCCCTGCCAGCCACCTGGCACAGACGAAGACAAAGACCCACCCCACACACACACACAGCCTTTAACAGACTGTCGGGGCAAGTGCTGAAGGCCGGTACTGTGACACAGAAGACGGGCGGGTGGCCAGCACCACGCCCCCTTTGTCTCCCCGGTGGCGACGTCTGCCTGCCACACACCGCACCAGGTAATCATTTGAGGATGAGTCGACCTAGGGGAGGCTCAGGACCGTTTCGTTGAGCGGGAATCGAACTCGGGTCGCCGGCCACCTGCGCTCACACACACACAGGGCATGTGTTGCAGACCACCGAGGCAAGTGCTGTAAGCGAGCACCCTTCAAGGTTTGTGCAGCACAAGAGAGCGCAGCGAATCAGCGCCACACGTGCCTGGCCTTCCCTGTCTCTCCAGCGCAGACGCTGACACACGTCGCACCGAGCAGTGCCACTTCACAAAGTCTAGGTGATCTCCTGGTCAAATGAGCATTGAGGTAGTGCTGTCTCCCGTTTACAGCCCTGAGCCAGAGGTGGGAATTCCACATTGCCGTGGCAAAAATGAGAATATCCATAGGACAACCGCTGTTGACATTCCTACAAAGTGAAGGGATGATGGGCTGAGTCAACCTCTAACCAGGATTTGAACTTGCAACCTTATGAATGTGAGCTGTTCACTCGACTGCTGATCCAAGGTACAAAAAGCCACGGCACACCATTGGACGAAGAAGACGTATCTTACAATACCAGGGGAGAACGACTTGTAAACGCACTTCCGATTAGCATAGATGGCTACGTACGGTGAAAAAAGAAGTTCAACATACAGACATTGTGTGGTTCAATCGTACGCAACTGAAAAATACCAGAAATTGTAATCTCCTCGGAAGACTTGCAGATTTCCGAGGAAATCTATCTCAAAAACGGGACAATCCTGGCAAAACCAGAACAGGTGGCAACCCGAACTGAAGCACACACAGAGAGGTTCCCTTGTTGGCAGATTATTTTCCAAGCAACTCTAAAGCATCCAACTACCCACCCATCTTCAACATCCGAAATCTACATTTGTTTTAAAACTTTGGACGAGCCAGACTCTTTGGTTAAAATGTGCAATTAAATGATTGCATTCAAGATGAGAAGTGACGTGCTACTAATCTGCTCGACATAAACTAGTGGAGCTGAGTGGCTCCAGTTATTGAGAATTTAGAAGAAACCCCAATCGTTGTGAAGTTACTCATCTGTGATCGTTCTGTAATATGACACAGGACGGACATTTCTTTTCATCAGCTCTTGACGCTACAGCACAAGGGGCATAACGCCATGAATAAAACACAACACGTATGTTCTAAAAATAAAATATAATTCCAGCCACTCCACTCTCAACAATAATAATAATAACAGCAACATCAAATCAGTATTATCAATACCACCGATTCTTATTGGTTGGTTCCTGCATTTCACAAGAAATTGGATAAATGAACTGGCTAACAATGAACAAACCCGACGCACGCAATTAAAACGAATTGGACTAATTTATAAACGACACCTAAATACGCAACGCAACGGAACTTGCAATATCACGATGCAACTCCACGGTGTTGCCAGGGGGACGGGGGCTAAGCTCGTCAAGACGACGATGACGAGCCGTGTGCCCGGCGACGAGAGACTTGCTCTACTCAGCGAGCTCAACGCTTGGAAGCTATTTGGCCAAACACTATTTACCAGCAATTAAAACGATAGGGTTTCTCGCCAGTAATGACTCATTTCCACCCCCTAATTAAAGCAGCGCGCGCGCGCCCCCTAATTAGTGCAGACAACGGCCGATTGAGAGGGCTCGCTCACTCGCACGTGTTGGGATGTGCCGCACGGTAAGGCGACCCTGGGCAGGCAAACAAAGAGGCCCCTTTACAGCTGACGGCACAACGGCACCACCACCGCGCCACACCACAATGCACCGAGCCAGACCACGTGGACGTTAGAACCGAGTCCACGACGCCACGCGGTGCCACCCTCCACGGCATCGCGTCCACGCCACACCACAAGGTCACACCACACCACAAGGTCACACCACACCACACCACAAGGCCACGCCACACCACACCACAAGGTCACGCCACAAGGTCACGCCACACCACACCACAAGGTCACACCACACCACAAGGCCATGCCACACCACAAGGTCACACCATACCACACCACAAGGCCATACCACACCACACCATCACAGTACGACATTGGTGAGCACTGCACAATACTTGCTGCTTCGTGCCAGGCGATGCCACGCACGATGACGTTCCCATGCGTCATAGTTTGTCCTGGCCAAACTCGGACAGACTAAACCGCGTCTCACTTCGTGGGAAATTCCAGCATCATTCCATACGACATCACATGGTTGGTGAAGCCACACTGTGTCACAGCACTGCAGCGGATATTTTCAAGCCACGAATACTCCATGGATTGCTATGCCACCCCGCCGAATGTCACATTAGTTCACATTACAAGCGTGTCAACAACGTGACAACATAGGCTACATAACACCACTCTGTCAGGCAATAATAATAATTTACAGCCATTTGTCAACACACTGCTGAATGAAGGTCTCCCCAACACCACGGTGACATCGCTCCACGCGCCGATCATCGCACCGGGCAATGTCGCGGGAGGCCAAAGCAGCTTCGTGTCACACCACTTAACCCCCTGAACACATCGCACGTCAGGCCGCGCCACGAACCTTTTCAAACACAGACCCCCGGCCACAGGACGCGACACGTGCCTGAGAGTCCGCGCTCGCTCAACAGACTCGTATTGTAAATGCCATTTTTGGAAACCCGCGTCACCTTCTCACATTTTTTTTCAAATCGACTCGAGGTCGCCTTACGCCGTCCCGGGAGCCGCCGGGTGGTGTCTCGGGTTCGCCACTAAACCCCCGGGGGTGATGCGGGGGCAGCAGCGGCCGCAACCCACGCACGCGACTCCCGCCGCTCGCGACAAGAGCTGGGAGCCCTGGGGAGGGGGGGGGGCACCTCGATGGAGCGACGGGAGCGAGCAACGCGGTGGGGTTCTCTCGCAATATCTGCCTGCTAAGTGCTCAACAAATAGAATGATGATTCCCAGCCCCCTGTCGATCCACTCACTGCCAAGTGAGGGTGCCTCCCGCACGCCGTGGCGGTCGTGGGGGTTGTTTGACCGAACTTAGTCACGTGACGTGGGGGTCCAGGGACTCGGTCTGAGATCACTCGCCACTGATGCCAGCCGTGGTCGGCAATCGAATTCAGCAAAAATATGTCCCGAGGCTCTGTCCGCGAATAAATCAAATAAAACCATGATTGTATCAAGACAGCAGGGGTGCAATGCACGTTGGAAGAGCCATGCAGACGCAGGAGGGGTGTAAGCATGTGCATTGAACTGATACCAGCCAGGCAGATGTAACCCCATCATTTCACATTGGACAAATCTGTCAACAGAGGCTGAAGGAGCATGTTGTGATACCCTGCCATCTGAGGGCACGTGGTCAGGGGCTTTCAAAAAGCATCACTTCAACAGGGCTGCTGCTCACAGGGCAGAGCAATCAGGCCGCAGTTGAGTTGCGATTCTGATTCCGGAAATCTACCGGCCCAGAGCCGGAGACTCTAGGTATTGGTGCATAAATCCGGGCTAATTGAGGCACAACTTGTTACGAGGCAGATGAGTGGTAGCGCCAGACTACAGAATGTGTCGTCTTTATTTTGGTGTCTCGTAGAGACAGACTAAGCAACCACTTTGGGTTCATATTACATTGAGTCAATGAATGAGTATCACTTGGAGCTGGGGTTGTGGGCCATGACAATTCATGATGTGCTGCCCAACTGTGGAAGCCATGCTGACGTCCCAATGCCAATCCCTCCCAGCCCATGGTCCTTGATTGGTTGGAGGAGAAAATCAGCAACTTCATGACGATGTTTTTATTTTTTAAGATCCGCCAGAGATGAAGATGTAAATCCTCCATTCTACGTCTTCACGTGTAAATACAAATAAATATGTTTGAGTTCATCGGCCTATTGGCTTACCAGACCAATTTTATCAAGCAGTGTTTGTTTAGGCAAGCAGACCCTGGAAAGTTATATTAGTTTAAGCCAAAGACATTGTGAACCTAATCTGAGACTTCTCTAAGTTGACTTGGCCTGCAAAAAAATTACACTGCTTGGTACGCTGAGTCAACATTGGCATCGGAGAGAACACATGGAATGGGCGTACGGGCTTTGCATGTCCCGCATATGCCTCTGCGGGCTGTCCTGTCCTTAATAGGTGCTCACAAACAGTTCTTGCCACAACAATCTATCGAGGCTAAAAGGGGGATATTTACCTTTGTATGTGTTTGTAAGAACATAAATTCCACGTGCACAAACCAAATGCACGCGCACGTGCGCGCGAAAGAGAAGTATGTGTGCATGAAGAGAGAGAGTGAATGTGCGTGCGTGTGTGTATGTATGTGCACGCTTGAGTGAGTGGTGCTGGTCAACCATACCCCTCGTATCCCGTGCCGGCCTTCATAGATGCTGCTCGCTAACAGCACTTGCCCCAACAGTCCGTTGAGGCTATACGGGGGCTCTTTGTCTTTGTGTGTGCCCCACAGCTGCCCCCGGCTGTAATTAATCACGTGGTTATTCGAGGGCAAGGAGCCCACGCCGCCTCCTGGCGCGCCCTTTCCTCCCACCCGACGCGCTACTCGAGCGCAAGGGGCTCAGCGCCGTCGTGTCGGCATTTCTCCTCCGCGTTGTAAAGTGTGGGACTTGCCTGTTGCGATTGAACTTCGAGAGCCTGCAGCTCTGGCGCAGGCGGGGACTTATGAAAGGGGCAGGGGGTCGCAGTATAAATCTGCAGTTCCATCCAAGTGGAAAATACTTCCTCTGTATTTCACTGAATGCGTTAAAATTAACTTTTTTTTGCAATTTAACTGCTACATATATTCAGCAGTTAAAATGTTCATTTTAATCATTTCACTGGTTATGTAGAGATTTTCTTTTTTTACTCTTGGGCACAACTGCAGATTTCTGTGCGGCTAAACTCACACTCGTGTTGAATTGAGAAATCCCACCGGACCAAACTCCCACAGGGCAATAGCTGGTGTATGTTGTACGTATACTGCACATACAGTACTATTTACGCTGGGCGTGGTAGCACAAGGCTTGTAATCTGACACTTTTGAGTGCGAGGATGGTGAAATGCGCATACATCATCTGCAGAGAAACCCAGGGCATCGAAAAGCCATGAGGAATGCCGTACTACAAGTGGGTACTGCGCGACATACAAGCCACCAGGGGTGTAATGCACGCTGGAAGTGCCATACAGACGTGTTGGAGCGCTCTGCTGCAGTGTAACTAAGCCAAGAAGGGGCGTAAAGACGTGCATTTAACTGAAATCAGCCAGTCATTCCACAACAGAAAACTTCAGAGTTTCAGAGGCTGTCCTGGGATGAAAATTTAAGATAAACCTAAATAACACGACCACAGTTAGAAACGATGAATACGTATGCTGTACGCAATTAGTTACGTGTTTTTTTCAAGGGTTCATAATTTCCCCAAGAGTTAGAGGAAGAGACACCGGAACGAACTGCTTTAAAAACGCTGCGAGCGAGTAACGCGGTGAAAATTTACGGGGGCCCGGTGGGTGGGCGCCGTTGAGAATGCCGTAACATCTGGGAGATGAGACGTGGTGGTGATGTTGTCCATTAGCGAGGCTCCCCGAGACAAATCCCCCTTGGAAAGGAAGATGAGCTGCGTGCAGGGACTGGTATGCAAGGGGCACAAGGACGAGGAGGTGGTGGGGTAGGTGATGGCGCCGGCTGGAGAAACCGATGCTTACGTATGATCTTGGGTTCTTTCTTACGTATTTAGAATTCCTATTTTTTTTTCAATATATGTATTGATTTTGTTCTTAGTATCTCGGGAACAATCCAAGTTCCAAACTCCTAGAAGAGGAGATCCCACAAGTCAACTCGGGCTACTCTCCAGTACCATCACATTATTTAAGGACTCATCTTGCACAAGCAATAGACTACACTATTTCGCTGTACACATGAGCGAGTAATATACTGTGTGTACATATCTGCTAGCATAATCGAACAAAGTTGGGCTTGATTAAAATGTAACGCAAATTCAACATAAACAAAATAAAAACGGGTGCTCAGTGGTTTTACCAGCCTAAGATAATAAAACTCACTTCAATTGGGAACCTGACTATCTGTCTGTAGCAATGATAGAAAATCATACGCGAATCGAATTATTGATCAGCGAATGTGTCCACCACAAACCGGACAAGGTCGGTTCAGCCTTGTTCCTGAATAGGGTTGAACAACATCCATCACTGGTCAGCATGTGTAGGCAAGTTGACCTGGTCCCGTAGAAGGTTAATACCCATATCGGAGCACTAAGCCAGAGCCGCTAAGATCCTGGGTTCGAATTGTGGACGCACTTGGAATTAATCAAAGCTCTCAAGTCGATGGTCTCAGGCTGTTCACCAGTGTCTTCACACACATATATATAAAGTATATATTCATAATTTGAAGCTTTCGTGACTGCAGGAATCCATATTCTTTGGTTCTTTCGGTAAAGTCACGTAGGTAAAAAAGACATACAATGTTTTCATAAAAAAAACAAAAATTCTACCTACGTGACTTTTCCGAAAGAACCAAAGCATATATATTCATAGGCTAAAATCTACAAATAAATGCGGAAATTGAAAGGTGGAAAACCATTATTTACAAAGTATAAAGAAGCCTTACTCTTTGATTCTTTCGATAAAGTCACGTAGGTAGAAATAAAATAAAACAAATCACGACGTTTTGATCGCAACACAAGCAATCTCCACCTGATGAAGATTGCTTGTGTTGCGATCGAAACGTCGAGATTTGTTTTATTGTATTTCTACCTACGTGACTTTACTCAAAGAACCAAAGAGTATGGATTCCTGCAGTCACGAAAGCTTCAAATCAAGATGAAGAAGCCTTGTTTAGTGTTGGGTAGATAAGGTGACTCTGGAAGTACTGTAGAGTAGCGCTGTCCTGCTGACTTGAATTGTTATCAAATGATGCTTATTGAAATAAGAAAAATTACGTTTGTTTGACTTGACTCCAACAGCACAACTGAGATATAATCGATGATTAAATAAACAGAAAATAAACGTGTTGAATATTTCAATTATAAGCCAGAATTTACTGCGACTGGGATTTCCTGGCCAAACGTCTTCGCGGACACAGTTGCGTCCTTTGCTTTTGCGACAGCTTCTCGTCCACGCAGCGTGCGAGTTCACCCCTCGCGACAACATGGAATGCTCCGAAAAAAACGTGCGTGTTGAAAATCAAGTGGAGGATACCATTCAATATGGGGGGGGGGGGGGGGTAGGAGAGGGTGGGGGTAAGCCAGGAGGAAACCCAAGCGTAGTAGAGCGAGCGAGTTGCGCGCCAGCAAAGCCGCAGGCATGGAACACACAACAGCAGGCCCACCTGCCACCGGTTACGTTAATTAGGCGTGCTTAATTCCTGACCCCATTACATATATGTGGGGGGGGGGGGGATGCAGTCACTGATAGCATTCATTGGATTTGTGATACAGAACTTTAGAATGATTGTTGATCTCATTGACTCCAGATTGAACAAGAACTTTCCCTGGAGAGAACTAGATATTCACTTGAGGCTGCCCATACGTTTGACTGTGAAGGGGAAATAACGGAAGGGACCGATTACAATTAAGTTTGGTTTCATACAGAAGTTAAAAAAGGGATTTTCAGATGCTGAAAATAATGACAGATTTAATCAACAGATGAGTGGCATAAAAATACAAGATAATTACCAGTAATTTTATAATCTGGAAATATCGAAATGAGCCTGTTGCGGTCCTTATATTCATTTGTGTGGCTAGAGCCAGGAGTGGAAATTCCATATCTCTCTGGGAGTAGACCGACAATATATACAGGAATACCTACTGCAGTCTAACCGAGTGCTATATCATGTTATGGATTAATGAATAACACGAATAAGGACAATAATGCTGTATTATGACGGTGACGATGATGACAAAGTCAATCATGATCTGGATTTTAAATACTTTCTCATGATTGGTAGCATAATTGCTCTGCCATGCGAGACAAATATATAAATAGATTATACACAAGTGCATTATGTTATGCTATACACGAAGTTCATATATATATATGAAAGAGTTATATATTGATTTTTAAAAAATAATTTCGCAGTCCATGATTGAACGAAGGTTGTCGTGGGGAATTATTGACCATACTTCGCTTTGCTGGTCAACGTGGGATGGTTGGGTGCCAAGTGAGAAGCAGTGGATCAGATGTAATTACTGTTGAGAGCCATTGCTGGGACTTGAACTCAGGTGGTCAGGTTCATAGTTAACCATTGTGCCACCGCTCCTCCGTCCATTAAATATTTCTATTTTTACTTCATTTTAGATCACTCTGCATTACATTAAAATGCCATTCCCATCAAGGAGTGATTCGGGCTATTGAGGATAAACTTCTGGCATTAGATCCAGACTCCGAAAGTTCCCGACCCCCTCCCGATGAATTATATTCTTACTTTTGTAATCCACATGAGAAATGTATTATTATACATTGTGTAGCCATAGTTTTGAATTAATATGCAGCACACATTTAAACAAAAGAACACTGATCAGGAAAGGATTATTTTGTTTCGCTTGGCTGTTCATGATGAAAAGGTCGCTCATGACATGAATTAAATGCAATGGTAAATGAGACAGGAAACTACGCTGCAAATAATGACAACAAGAAAGACGCCTTTTCAGAGCACGAGGATAGCAGAGATGAGCAACGTGTCATGCCGCAGAGATGAAGGCGAACCCACGTGAAACTACGCGATGACCTCAGAGTCAAGGGTCTCCACAGTCAGATAGGCGATGCGGCGACACTCATCTCTGCTGCCGGCCCTGAGCCACGGGTGGAAGTTCCACGGGTTCATGGCGGGGCCCAGTCTCTTCACAACACAACCGCTGCCGGCTCCCCACAAAGCGGGTCAAGTGCCTTTGAGCCTGGAGGGATGATATTCCAAGTCGATCCTGACCTGGCTTTGAAAATGCAACCTTCTGGCTGTGAGTCGAACACTCTTAGCACAACACCACTCAGCCGGAGGGTAAACTACCAGATATGCGGATACCCCCTTAAAGTTCGAGCTAAACATAGCCACTGTGACACCACGAACACGATAATAAACCCCAACTGACAAGGACCCCACGTCTAACCAACGTGATAATAAATACAACTCGGTGGAACCCCAACATCAAACCACTTTCCAGAGCTGTCTTTAAACGCAAACAGAGCGTCTTTAGTGAGCGCAAGGTTCGCTTCGGGCGGGTTATCTGGGGCCAGTGTCATGAGGACAGGACCCGAGTGGAGAGCGAGAGTGAGAGAGAGAGAGAGCTGGTGCTCAGGAGGGGAGGGTGAGGATGTCAAGGGTGGGGGGGGGGGAGCACACAGCGGGGACAGGAGACGGAGAACTCGGCGGGTCCCACCGCTCCATGTGCACCACGTGTGCCGTATCAGGCTCCGGCGGATCGCGGGCTGCAACATTGATTAGTGTGGCGTATAAGCGTAGCCACCGTAATGGTTAACAAAGCTCTTTTACCAAAGAACGACCCCTTGGGGCAGGAGGATTTTTTTTGTACCCGGCAGGGAGCGCGCAAAAATTCACGACGCAGAGTGCCCCCCCCCCCCCCTGCGTTAAGTGGGAACGGGAACGCTCTGCAGGTTATTGCAAGCAGGTGTTCCGTGTCGTCATGAAGGCCGGGACAGGACGCACAGGTGTGGGCGAGCGTTGGTTACACGGACATCGATACGCTGCATTGTGATGGTTATTTATATTAAGAATGTTCCTGCTAACAAGCATTAACTGTGTAATTTGTAGTCAAGATGGTTGATTGATATCGTTTATATATTTTTCTTCTTCTGTAGAACTGCGACTAAAACCACAAAAAATGTTCGATATAGAACAACATTATACAACTTAAATAGAAAAGAGTCACATTTGTTTTTAAATAAGCACCAATTTTTTTTGTATCGTGGTCTGGGCCTATGTTTGGCATAGAGTATAATTTGACCGGGTGGTTTCATGTGCCAGAATGCCCGACTCGCAAGGTCCGCGAGGTTGCCAGTGCAAGGTCACAAAGTCGCGAGTCAAGATCGCCGTGAAGGCCTCACCCACCCTGTGGCCGCTACAAGGCCAATGAAATGTCTACCGCTGATGGGGAGTCGATGCCGCTCGTCCTGGGGATAGATCGTCACCGGTATAAATGCCACGAGCTCAGGGCCAAGAATTGGGACGAGAGATTTTTTGACCCTGAAAATAAATGCTCAATACCACCACTTCAAAGCCAGAGAGCGCGGCTCAGTTTTAATTATGATGACCCAAGCCAGATACAGCATTCAAATGTCATTTTTTAGGGCTATTATTCAGAAGAATGCTTTTGCATGTGGGAGGAAACCTACATGAAATGGAAACTTAACTATGCCGCCGTGAGAGATCATCTATGAAGGCCGGCACGGCACACCGAGGGAGTGGGTGGCCAGCACAACGCCCGGTAGCTTTTGTCTCCCCAGTGGCGATGTTTACACAGCACACTAGGTACTCATTTCAGCCTGAGTCGACCTAGGAGAGGCCCAGTACTGGTTCAGATAATCGTCACTGGTGTTGGCCGTGAGCGGGAATTGAACTTGGGTCGCCGGGTTCGTAGTGCAGCGTAGCGCTAACCGCTGCACCACCGCTCCCCACATACTATACGCACTTACTAGCGATCAGTGCAATCCACCAACTCTACCTTCAAATTGTTGCATTCCAGGTGTGCGTGACGACACCTGGCACAATGTCATGCACCGCTTGGTAATCCAACCTCTGGAAAAAGTGTGATTGATAAATAATTTTAATTTTAAAACTCTACTTCTCATACACCTGACAGGGAAGAAGACTGTGTCGATGAAATATGATTTTACATCCCTAAGACAGGACAATTGAGCATTTATCCAAACGTGCAACCAGACCGAGATACCTCTCTCAGCAGAACTCCTGGACCCTCTCTTACATTTAGTTTTAGTTTAATAGTTTAAAGTTTACATTCAGCAGGTGCAGACACATCGGACAATCGTGTGAGAGCACAGTCAACGGGCCCCAGATAAGCACAAAGGTCCCGTAGCAGAGCATCAGAGGTGACTTACCAGAGCAAAATAATCAAAACCCAGAGCACAATATAAAGAGAGAACAATCAAGAGTGAGATGTCAGTTGGAACTAAATAGTCCACAACTAGAAGCAGAAACATCGATGCTCTGCGAGCGTTCCGAACGGGCACTTTATCTCATGGCAAAATGTCAGAAGCGCAATAAAAAAAAAAGTAATCAAAAAAGAAAAAATAGTGTGGTGGGGTAAAGTGTGGGGACTCCCACCTCCTACAGTGTGTCTGCCTAGCGTGGAAGAGTAGGCCACAACACCCTCTAGGGGGGTTCTCTAAGAGCTATCTCGAGTGCAGGCGCTTCTGCCAGCAGCGGGGTAGGCGAGACATTGCAGGGGCTGCGCCTTCACCCTTCGACTTAATCTTTGACCTCGATTTAAAAAAGAAATGCGCGTTGCATACAATTCAACTGGTCGCGTGACCAAATATACCCGGACGGACAAATTTGTCCACGTGGATGAGAATGGCCACTGCCATGGTTATATTGACACCGTGTGCAGCTCTGTGTCGGCATTCACGTTCACGATTTGGTTCTGCAACTGAGGTTCACTGCGAGCGTCTTTGTGGGGCAGCAGCAGCAGCAGCAGCTGGGAAGTTCTGTGGGAAGGGTGAATGGCAGTGGTGGAGTGGGGCTGGGTGCAGGTGCTCTGCACTATTAACTCCCGGTGCTCAAACCAGGTTTGACGTGAAGGCTGAATAAAATAAAAAGAAGAGAGACGGGAGGGGGGGCGGAAACAAAAGTTATTGCATTGAAAATGAATGTGGTAATTGACATGAGATTGGCCGATACCAAATACCCTGAGAAACCTGCAATGCCTGCCCCTGGGACACACACACATACACACACATACACACAAAACAACACACACACACATACAATCACATGCATTCAAACCCTGACGGGTATTGAAGGAGATACACGCAGCACAAGCTCTGTTACACAAATACAAAGTCTGAGAGTCACCCTCTGTTGTGCTGTATATATGTTTGTGGCACGTGCTGTTAGCGAGCACCTATTAAGGCTGGAAAGGCACGCCAGAGGATGGTGTGTGTCAGCAGTACGCTCTGCCGAGTGTTGACGTTTGACACACCATGCTATGAATTAATTTTAGGTTAAATCAACCTTAGGAGGCCTGCGCCAGGTCTAAATTGTGGATTTCCCAGCCAAGAATCAAACCGTTCCCGAGGTAGTGTGCCAACGATGACGCATCTAGCGATGCACCGATTTGGCACTTACAATCAATTCCTAAACTCACAATACATGCCTCGCATTGTGCGATGTTATATTCTATGCACATTAAATAAAAAATGATATGATATTACATTTTGACTAATGGAGTGATCTGAACTGAATTTTACAATTGCTCCTTATGGCGGTACCCCCAGGTACTAAATAATACTAAATGGCCGAGGCAATTAAATATTTTATTTATGGGACACTATTTTTGTCCAGGGGTGTACTTCACTCCGCGACTGGGGTACCAATCAATCTGAAATCAGTGCTACTCCGCGATGTAGAAACGCAGCGAGGACGATTGCGCCGAAACCCTGAACGTTCGTACGCACCGTAGTGCATCGTATACAGCTCGTCGAGATGAGTCGATTGCCGCATCGCCGACCATCAACAGACTGACAGTGACTGCATCACGGACATTGTGCGAGAGCCGGGTACTATGGTAGCCCGGGGTACCGCCATAAGGTTAAATTGAGGCAGTAAACATGAGAAAAAGTACAAAAACATGGCAAAAACAATGGTAAAAGTGGATTCTTCAATTTAATCGCAATGCGAATGATGACAATTGATTTAATTGCCTTCCAACTGTTCCGTGATTACTTTGTCCTCTATTACATGGACACAGCCACAACATTCACCACGCACGGTGGAGGGAAACCCAAATCGCAAATACAATCACAAGGACAAGACAAAGAACCCCCGTATAGCCTTACCATACTGTTGGGGCAAGTGCTGTTAGCGACCGCCTATAAAGGCCGGCACGGGACACAAGGGGGTGGGTGGCCAGCACCACGCCCGGCCGCATTTGTCTCCCTAGCGGCGATGTTTACACATCGCACCCGGTACTCATTTGAGGCCGAGTCGACTTAAGGGAGGCCCAGAACAGGTTCAGATAATCGTCACCGGTGTTGGCCGTGAGTGGGAATTAAACTCGGGTCTCCGGGTTCGTAGTGCAGCGTAGCGCTAACCGCTACACCACCAAAGTCACTGTGCTTGGACACGCACACATGACCATCACAAGTCTGGGAGCCCATGCAGATGGCATTACGCGAGGCTACGAATGCCCTCACGTGAGCACAATTACTACGCACGTGCGCACGGAGCACGTGATGTTGCAGCGAAATGGCGAGCCGAGCGATCCGGGCTCCACAATCAGCAGTCTGTAGGCAGTCAATAGTTCATTTCCCACAGGAAAATTATCAATGTATGTAGGAAATGACCGTAGCATGCCATCCGGTGGAAATAGAACGTTAAAAACATTGTTACGCCATTTGCAAAAAAAACCCGCCAATTTAGAATATGGAAATAAGCCGTTGCCACAATTGTACAGCAGACACAATTGGCTCTCTCCTTTTTGTAGCTGTGAGTACAGACATCCCCCGAACATTCGGGATGATGAATTTCAGTGGCTCTCAACGTTCAAAAGGAATAAAAATATATTGAGGCTGAAGGGCGTTTGCGCGTAGATTGTTAACTTCGCGTGAGATGACATGACAACACTCCACGTGGAAACTGCCTAGAATGAAGATGAAACATCAACCGTGCGTTCTTGCGCGACACAGAAGATGTCAACAAATGGAGACTTGTTGTGGACACGATTAGAGCAGAGAGAATAGACCGCAATCATGACTGGTATGACTGGGCTTGACAGTGAGTGCTCACCACTATGCCACCTCTACACACAAAGAGCACGATCCCTCGTTTCTCTCATAGGTACAACAACAACCAGTGCACCACTAAGGAGCGGTGACATCACCACATTGCTTGTGCCATGCTACGTGCACTTTGATACCACGTGAAGTGTCGAAGGCCTGCTGGCAGGAGGTCACGGAACATACCCAGGTGCCATGGGTTGACTGACTGAGATGACTGACATATGCACCAACTGTGCTCCCCACTTTGACAACTTTCTGTGTTTCCGCTGCCCGGCGCTCCGCTTGTTGCTGTGAGCGTCACTCCTCTGCCTCCATTGTTGCTGGAGGGCGACTGCCTCCAAATGCCAAGGAGCAGCCCTCACAAACCTCCTCCACAGAGGCCGATCTTGACACTGCTGGTACCAGTCATCGGCAAGTCCACTCAGCTCCGCATCCTTCCCAACCACAGCACTCCTGCTCTTGCCTAGCCGTGCCATGCCTGTTAGCACCATGCGGCCGCTGGGCATAGGTACACATCACCACAAACACGCGAATATGCTCCCACCCACCAAACACACTGAGATATATTTCCCAGTAAACAACGAAATGTAATAAGACAATGCAAAATGATCCCACGACTGGTCACAGAAGCTGGAAGAGGTTGGAGTCCCCACACTTGACCCAACCACAACCGATCGGGCATCTGACTTTACTGCCATGCGTGCACATCTTGGGTTTTACTGCTCAGCGGAGAGCAGCTGGGATGAATCAAACACAGTCCTACACAACGGAACGCGACACAGAGGTAAAAAACAAACATATACACATCGACGCAACTAACGCTTACACAGAGACTAAGACTCCTATTTAACAGCATCAATATGCAGGCAGCAGGCGCTGTTAGCCGGCACCTATTGAGGTCTGCATGGCACACAAGGTCGTGGCAGGGTCGTGGTCATCAGCAGGCTGAGCCACCTCGGAGGTATTGACCACGAGATATTGATCAAATTATGAACTCATTTTCTTCCGACTTGACTTAGAGCAATGGTTCGTTAACCGAGACTGTACTCTTGCACCCCTTTGGCGCTCAATCGTAAAAAGTGTACAATGTTAATAAGCGCATCGAGCCACCATGGGAACCTCATTTGCCAGTAAAAATATGATAATTGTTTTATTTACCCTTCTATCTGGCAATAAAAAAAGGTGTCAGTTTTGTTGCCAGATAGAAGGGTAAAAAACCAATTATCAAACGCATCGAGGTTTGATGAAACAAAGTAGTTGTACCTATGTGCCCGTGCTTCATTTGTGTTTTCGATGATTTACCTTCTAAAAAATCTGGCCATAGTTCACACCCCCAGAAAGGGCATCTCGCACCCCCTGGGGGTGCAGGGTGCACGCCAGGTTAACAACCACTGACTTAGAGGATGTCCAGGCCAAGCTTGGATAGGAATTTCTATTTGCCACGAGGATTGTAATGCAGTGTTACCAACTTTGAGATCACCGCTTCTCCCCACACACTCTGCAATCTACCGACCTCCTAAGCACACACTCGCACATAATGGAAACACAATTGGTCTGGACATAGCAGCAGCAGCAGCCATGATCTATTGTCCGCTAGACAAGCGCCTCCCATCTCCCCGATAGACGTCTTCCTCCCGGGCTTGCTCCCAGCTCTGGCTGCTGGCACTCCATCATTCCCGTGGTAGTGAACACACACCATGGTCTCCTCTCGCCATGTCTCCTGCCCAAGCGCAATCGCTTGTCTTTAAAGTCACGCCGATGTCTCGAGCTCGCGTTCGCTCCGTGATCGATGGGCACGGCTGGCTACGTACGGTGCCAATGGAGTTCGACATAGACACGTACGTTTCTCGTTCTCTGCCTCGGTATAATTGCGAGCGTGCATCTCTCCGAGCTTCTTTGCGCACCTTTCAGATGTACCGGACATACGGCAGTGCCAACAATGCGGTGCTCAAGTCACTCACGAGACGAGCTATGAGATCGAGGGTAAAGTGATAAAGACACACACAAGTGCACAGAAAGCTAGAGATCACACGGCTGCTCTGGGTGACACACAAATCAACAAATCTACATGAAGTCGCACACAAACACACCGACTGACAAACACACGTGAGTCTGAAGTCCACACAGACGAGCATATATCTGTCGGTGCACGTGCCCCTAACACGTGTACAGTTGTATGCACGAGCGTTCAAGGCATTGGCCACGTGGTTTGCATTAAGAGTCAGTTTTGGGGTACAAACATAACTCGTACGCCTCGCGAAGAATACTTGGGACTTTGACACGTGTCGCTGGCACGGGCAAGGCTACCACTCAAAAGCAATTCATTATAAATGGGCCCCACACAAACACACTCGCATGCAAACATACAAACACACACAACTCATCCAACACGCAAGCACGCACATACTGCACGTACAAGAAGAGACATGCACAGCATAGATGTGTTACGTGCACGACGATGCTCAAAAGAGCAGAGGCACACAGCAGCACTGTGAACCCAGTGGCCGGGGTTCGATTCCCGGCCACAGCGATCATCGGTGGGGAGCGACATCTCGACCGGTCTCGGGCACCCCTTCGCCAAACCCCATGGCGTGGATTGAGAAAGATCCCTAGATGGTGGCCATTGCATGCCATTAAGTTTCAATCCTGTACAGAGCAATGCTTACAAAATGCAATGGTAAAAATGCCGCAAAAAGGCGGTCGGTTTAGGAAGCCTCAAATATGCCTGTGAATGTGAACGTAATAAAAAAAAGGCGCACGCAGATTATGACAATGCGCAAAGAAACGGACGCGCGCATTATGCAAATAACCGACACACCCAATATGCGTATCCTAATGCGTACGTGCAAATCACGCAGCTCCCCAGCACCACCACCATCATCATCATCATCCACAGTTGAGACCCCCCCCCCCACGCTGGGAGAAGGCCTACCGATGTCATCACCCTCACTCAGTGCTATGATTAAGTAATCCGCTGTGAGCTAATGTCATCATCGCTTCATCTCCACAGTGGTCTCTCTGCGCTGGATGGCACTCCTTATGCCCTGCTTGAGGCCACCTACTTGTCTTACCAGTCAAGATGACGTCTATAACGCACGAACGGTCTCTACTAATCCACGCGGCGTTTCTCTTCACGTTTCTCACTTTTCACCTTTTGTTCTGTTGGCTTTGTCAATGTCCATGTTTCTGATCCACGCGCCGAGTGTCCCATGCTTAAGAATCTGATTATTTTTCTATCGCAAGGTGCGAGCCCAACGAGCTGTGCAGTATACACTGTTGGGAGTGGAACGTCCATGGGAATCATTTGGGTTTGTCTTTGAGATATTCCAAGCGGGTATATTTCCCATTATCCTATAACAACATTCAGATTTTGCACCATGTTTATCGTCAACGACTCTATGTCCTATGCACGTATGCCTTATTGCTCAATCACTTCCTTGTGCTATAACTCTGAACACATTTGTGATCTTTGTGAATATATGCAAACTATTAATTCCATACTGCCGTATTGGCCAGAGTACACATTTTTTCCACGCAAAGTTGAACTGAATCTATTGGCTGTCATTATCATTGGCATTTCTTTACATGTTGAAATGTAAATGCAAAACGTCTGCTTTTACATTTGGTTTCTCTTGCTGTCAAGGGACAATTCAAAACTGTTGGCACTCGACGCCAGGTTAGAGCAGGAAAGTGCTTCTCTGTTCACGTCAGCCAAACATTAAAGAGGGACAGCGATTTGTTCTCATATATATCTTCCCACAGCTAGGTTCCTCTACAACGATACCTCTGCCACTGTGGAACTCTGTCCCCTTCATACTCAAGGTGGCTGACAGCAAGGAGCTCATTATATGTCCAGTTTGCATGGAATCATTGATGCGTTTCCCATCGTTGCTCCAGTAGTAGACATACACATGAAAGACCCCATGACACTGTTTTCCTGTGTCACATCCCACATCTGAAATGTTCACTTGTCCTGCAAATAAATCTTCCATTATTCAGGCAGCCGATGTGTTCAGAGCAAGTCGATCACAATTGGAAACACGTGGATTACAAATAATGGCCAGTGTTAAAAATTGGCCTATCATCCCTGCTGAGATCAGTAAAACGAGTACTGGTTTGTATTAAATAAACAGAGGTTATTCTACAGAGAGGACACTCGCCATGGGAATCGTGAAATTCTACCACTTGCTCCTTCACCACAGAGCCCTCAACACTGGAGAGGCTTCTCACGCTGGGCCAGAGCCACGGCAGAGACCTGCACAACACCCCCACTGCTGCTATCGTTTCAATAGGCCTACTCCTTGCGCAGCCACTCTGTCGGCTGTGCTGATGGGTGGTTCGCTCCATGCCCATCTGATAAATTACCAAAGTCCGAAGAGACTAAAAACACTGCATTTAGCACAAAATCAAATGTATCCCGCTGTGTGTTTTTTTCTCTCTTTCTGCTATGAACTCACTGATTGTAGAGTGGAGACCACCACACATGAGCCAGGGGCTTCATCAAGGGTGGTGGTGGGGTGGGGCCCAAGTGGCGACATTTCCGTGGTGTTGGCCCGGGGTTTTAACACGCACCGCCACTTACACGGAGTGTGATTAGCATCAGAGGTGACTGCCTCCCTATGGCTTTATTGTATACATTCAGATGCTTGAGTATCTGTCAACTCATCAGATGAACTTCATGTTTCATAGACTTCTTGAAATCTTGCTCTGTGTGAAGTTCATATTTAAAGAAAGTTTATTATTTTCAATCTGGAATCTGTTTTAATTCAAATGTCAATACGAGTTGTGAATTGCTAATATTGATGGCGAAATAGTGAAACTAACACAAATCAAAATGCAAAGTTCAGAGACACTTTACAACGATAGAACCCAGCGGGTGAAGAGAATGATTTGGATAGCTGCCTCTTTCTCCTCTGTGCCGGTGTTGTCAAACGATACCAGGTAATCGTGTTAGGCTGAGTCTACCTACGGGAGATCTGCCGATGGGAGGGCCTGATATGGGTTGAGTTACAAAGTGCCAAGTACTTTGTGTTCTTGTAATCATAGCCAGCAATCAAAGCAGGGATACTGGGAACAAATCACAGTGACTGAACAGCACATCACAATTTCTACACGCAAGTACGCATAACAGCACGCGCACAAACACACATGCGCATGCATCCCTAAAAGCACAAAGATGCAAACACTGGCACAAACACACATCCGCATGCACGTGTGCACGTAAAAATAGAGACAGATGCTCACAAATGCGTGCACACATAACGATCGTAAATCTACACGCATCTCATGGTTACGGAGATAGATGCTAACATTCACCGGGAGTTGTGCATACACATCACAAGGCAAAGATCCCCCCCCCCCCGTACATCCCGAACGGACTCTTTTTCGGGGCGAGTGCCTTTCGCGAGCGCACCTATGAAGGGCACGTGACACACGCACGACGCGCAAACGAAGCAAACGTTCAAACACGCGACACGTGGGACGTGCATTGTGCACGAGGCGCGCCGTTAAACCGCGATGCTCACAGAGTGCGCGGCCAGGCTGTAAAGCAGGCATGCAACCCTCTCAAGCCCTACGGTCCTGCCACGCCGCACACCCCACGCACCACTGCGACCACAAAGCTCGAGAGAGAGAGAGGACCCCGCCCTGAGTTGAGCGCGCACGCGGAAAGGCGAAGTTCGTCCTGTACGGGCAACACAAGACGCTGGCCCGATTAAGACGAGTTCGGGGTGGTGTGGCCAGCACCACGCTCAGTCATATTTGTCTCCCCAGTGCTGCTATTCACACGGGACACCGCGTCCACATTTTAAGAATGAGTTCACTCAGGCGGAGCCCCCAGCACGAGTTGAGAGACACTCTGTGGAAGTGAAATTTTTCAGGGCCGGAAATTGAGCCCCGTTTGTTGGGCTCGCGGTGAGTGAATCACTGCACCACCACCACCCACAGAGCAAAACCACACAATAGCAACGATTTGCCTTCAGCCCTGCATGTCTATATATATCTAATGCTGCGGTAAGTTAATAATACGTTATAATTCAGAGCCCTTTGTCAGACCACAACTATATGAAGGCCTCCCCATGCCACGCAGCATACTTCACATTTATATCCAAACAAACAGCAGACAATGCATCTCCTTCACACACCCGTCTCTCCACATAAAAAAAAACTAAAAGAAAAGTTATTTCTCTACACAAACAATGGCCTTCTGGGAGTGCATCATTCTGCCAGTATTTATTCAAAAACAAGCAAACCTCTGTACCGGTTTTGACACAGACTGTCCCATCAGCAGGATCGGACCTGCTCGCTTCAATGCTGTTGAACTATTGACCTTAGAGGCAAGGACTCTCTCTTTATAGTACGGGTCTTAGTTCGATGGAAAATTACATAATACGTGACTCTAAATAGAAAAACTAGCGTTGTTGTGGAGAATATCAATAACAAATAAATAAGAAATATCTCCTTTACATATCCTTCTCTCCACAAAAAGGTGGGGGGGGGGGGTATCACTTGCCATGGCTGAGGATCTAACCCAGGTGTCGCCAGCTTTATAGTAGAAGGTGAACGGCGGGGCCTCTGTAATGATCTTCTCACGCCATCGTTCACGCAAGGGCGTCGCGTGTGGTCTACTCTTGCACACAGATGACTCGTAGCACGTGGGAGTAGCCACACTACACGGGACCTGCCAATCAACTCACTCGTGCACCTATTCATACAGAGGCGGGGAGGGAGGGGATTTAAAAAAAAACTCACACCACGGTGGTTTCGACTGCCGCACAGCGGAGATTCAGTCGGCGACATCTAGTCCGCAAGTCCAGCGTGCGAACCATCGCTCCATGGCAGCATCGGCGGAACAGAGTAGCACGCACTAACCACAGCACGCCGGCTCAGCACTCACTCACACACGGTACACACAACCGTCCACAGAAGACCTTGTTATTACAATGACGGGCGGAATTGTTGTGAGCGAGTAGGTATTAAAAATGACACTGCTCCACACCTGCCAATCATTTATCCCCCTCTGTTGGTGTTGAAACACCGCACCAGCCACAGATTTGAGGTCGATTCAAAAGTGAGGATGTCTGTGGCAGTTGCCGTTACTAATATTCATTGCCATGAATGTGCCAAGCCAAAACTAAACTTGAGTCACTGCTTTCTTTATAGTGCAGTATGTTGAACACCACGCCACGTGGATACATGCAGGCAAGCTCAAAGTGTTTGTCAGCAGAGCAAACACGAACACACGTTTAACACGTTGATACACCTGCACTGGTCCCACAGACACATTCCAAGGCAATAGGACAGATACCGTAAGACACTGGAACAAACATTTGAAATGTAGCGCAACAATGAGCAAGCACAACATCAAGCACACAAGCGACAGCATGCGCCGCTTCTGCCAAGTGGTCTCCCGCCGAGTAGGAGTCAATGGGAGTTCAGACCCATGGGTCGGTCCCAAGGCCCTCCTACATCCTCTCCTCGCCTTTCCTCTCCTCTCCATCCCAGCGATGGCTCCTCATATAAACAAAGGCAACGGTGAGGCTCCATCCGGCTGGACACGCACAATTATTCTGCAGCCAAGATTTATTTCTCGGCGCGGCTGTTTTGGTCCCTCTGTGCGCTAAGTAGATTTGGGTGGCCCTACTCGAAGTCCTGGAGCTGGGATGGTTGTTTCCTTCATCAATAAAATCTGTGGCTGTGGGCTGCCCGGGGATTTCGGGGCGGTTTCAGAGCGACCACATTCGGAGCAGAATTAGCGAATAAACAAACGTTGAAGTGTGTGTGGTCACGAGGTCAAGACAGAGAATGAACCAGCATTTGTTGTCCTTGGTCCCCCTATTCATTCGCTTGAATTCATGACTCAATTCGAATTCATGGCCCTTTTTAAAAAAAAATGATAATGATTATGAATTTGAAAGTGTTTGAATAGTCCATGGCCTGACCTAGAAAGCAATGAATAGCAGGAACTCATCGATGTTCCAAGGCTTTCTCATCTGGAATAATGTTTTATTTTATTATCCAAACCACTCGACTTCAGGATACATCATTTAATTGTGACTGAAAGTGATGTTTGAACTAGAAACATGTGGAATCACTGGAAACGAGGTGTACTCTGTCTGTGTTTTCTCGATACGTCTATGGATTTAGTTGCGATTTTTTCTCCACATTTATTTGGATTTTGCACTTTTTCACTGAACGCAATTATTTCAAACTTGTCTAAAATATTACAGAGTTGTTCTACTGCGATAACATTGGGTTATCCTTCCTTAATGTTGAGTATTTTAACACCCCCCCCCCCCCACCTTTGTTATAGTGCCAAGCCTCCCGTGTCTGGCCTCCTGTGCATTGTAGAGTCCTGCCTGCTTTTGTTGCAATGACCTTTTGGCTCCAACACAACTCCCATACCCAACATCGTGAGGCGGACAATGGGTAAGCTGCATTCTAGCTTTCTAGACAGATGCATGAACTATAAAGTGCAGCGGTTGAGTAATGAAAATATTATTTAAATTCATGTTGGCAGATCAATATCAAAGTTATGACATTTCACAACGGAGTAGCACACATATGACTCGTTGTGCCAACCGAGACAGGATGTACGAGAGGGGGAAGGCCAACAAACTAAAACACTCGACGCCAGGTCGAGTGTGTGACCTGAAATGCGTACGTTGTTATAGTCTAAATAATGTGAATTCATTGCATCTTATTTTGGAGAAAAAATACAAAAAGGACAAAATATGTAATTGTGCATCTCTTCAAACCGCAAGGCAAGGGCCAAGATGTACGCGGGACTTGCCACTGGGATACACAGTGAGCGATCTCACCTGGATCACTGGGGAAGCATAGCAGTGTGCTACCCACCACACCGTCACTCTCGAAGTACGAAGGAAAGTTCCCCCTGTAATGTTCGCGAGAACCTATTGGGGTTGGCACAGTACAAGAGTGGTGGGTCGTGTGGCCAGCACCACACATGGCCACCATTTTATTTCCGAAGCTGGCCTTGACAAATCCCACGAGTTATTTCAGGATGAGCAAACGTCGTGCTTGCCAATACACTAGTGACCGATAGTCGCTGATGACTGTTGTCACACAGAGGGATGAGTGATATGCGTGGCCAGGAATATAACTTGGGCTTCCATAATTGGAGCAAACCTAAACACTACACGTGCACACAAAGGCAAATATCCCCCGTATAGCATCAAAATACTTTTGGGGCAAGTGCTGTTAGCAGCTCGAATGATGGCCGGCGTGGCACATGAGGGGGTGGGTGGCCAGCACCACGCCAGGCTGCCTTTGTCTCCCCAATATTGTTATATACACACCAGAGAAGGTACTTATTTAAGGCTGAGTCGACCTGGGGGAAGCCCAGGACGGGTTCAGATATTCATCACCGATGTTGGCTGGAAGCGGGAATTGAACTTGATTCATAGCACAGTGCACTAACCACTGTGCCACCGCTCCCCGTCACACACATACACACCCACACACCTACAAATACACTCAAGTAATTATGCAACTGGAGTAACATTAATCAGTGTAGAAAGGTTCTTGGAAGGTTGCTCTGTTGAATCCATAAGTCTTTCATAGACCATATATACTAAGAATCTTGTTCACAATTTAAACTACCCTTTTTTATATTACAGGGGTAAAATAAAGGCAGCCTTATGTGTTAGTTCCATGCGCGCTAATTTTGATGGGCAGGCCAGCCTTCCTGATGCTGCGATTTGCTCCTCACGTCTGCCATACCCCACGTACATGCTACTCACACACCACCCATTCACTATGAACACACCACACACACCACCCATTCACTATGAACACACCACACACACACCACCCATTCACTATGAACACACCACACACACACCACCCATTCACTATGAACACACCACACACACACGCCACTCACACACCACCCATTCCCTATGAACACACCACAAACATGCCACTCACACACCACCCATTCACTATGAACACACAACAAACATGTCACTCACATGCAACAGAAGCACTACATGTTTGTAATTCGCATACCACCTACTCATTGAATATACGACAAACCACGCATCGTACAAACACGCCGCCCAGACACCATGCACATGCTTTGAACATCCTACTCGCACATGATGAGAACAACACACGAGCATAACACCACACGCACACGTGTTTTACAATTCTCAGATGCTATGAAGTCAAACATTGAACACACACACACACACAGACACATGGTCTCAGTCTTTGTCTTATTGCATGCATACAAGAATAGTTCCCAACGTGGCCATCGTGAACATCTTGCAACCGATTCAAGCTGCTGTCATTCTAACATTCCGGTAGCCTGTGTTTTTGGAATCCATCTCTCTGTCTCTCGTCCTCTCTGCCTCGTCTTCCTCTCTGTCTCTCTTCCTCTCTGCCTCGTCTTCCTCTCTGTCTGTCGTCCTCTCTGCCTCGTCTTCCTCTTTGTCTCGTCTTCCTCTGCGTTGCCGTTGTCCCAACCACAAACCCCGCCGCGATATTCTTCTCCTGCAACTTCTGTCACTCTTCACAATATGCCCAAAGCGCGTCAAATTTCGTCTCATACATTCTCTCGTCGAGTTTGCTTCTACATCTGACGCTTTTCAATCTCCGGTGCCGAGTACCTCTGCTGCGTCACGGTGGTGCAAGTGAAAACGCTTGCGTCTCACAGCAGGGAGGACCGAAGTTTCATTGCTGACTCTGTGTGGAGTTTGGATGTTCTCCCCCTGTTCTGCATGGGTTTCCTCTCACTTCTCAAGTTTCCCTTCCATAGCTAAAACAAATCACACCATCAGAATGTGTATTGTATAGAACTGGTACTGGCTGAATTTCCCAATGTAAGATCCTCCTGGAGACAGTATCTGCCCTGAGTGAGGCTTTCCTGGTGAAATCAGTCACTAGTATTGCTATTTCTGTCATATTCGGTCGCACAACAACAAAATGCTTCAAAATATCACACCCCTACCCTACTATGAACACACAGCTCACATTATAAACACAGCACGCACACAGCACGTACATGTTGTGAAGATGCACGTAATGTGATCTACGTTCATTCTAATGGTGCTGACAAATGCCATGTAGGGTATACTCGTAACCAGTTGCTACTAGTTGAGAAAACATTAACAGACAGAAGTGAGGGAAGTGAGATGATTAATCCGATTGATTGAGAGATGAGGCTGAGGAGCGGACAGACATTCACCCAGTTTCTGTTAAGATTTATGATTCACAATTGAAATTATCATTTTTAGTTTTTATTACATCGATTAACTTAGTTTCCCCAAAGATAATTGATTCTCTTTAACATACACTATCAACGCCATGTGATGCAATCCATTCATCATGCATACAGCAGTGTCCCGCGTGCAACTATCTGTCATTTTATGCAATGCATCACGTGTGGCTTATATACAATTGAAATGTATTCACTGTGTCCTAAATCCAGTTATTTGACAAAAATAATAAAAGCCGTACCCTATTCGCGAGCAGGATACATTTTGAGAATATAAGTATTCTGAATTCGTATCCATCCTATTGAGTTTACAAATAACTTCCAGCGGATTAAATTGTGCTTATTTTGACGAGTGAACTGGAGGCTTTGTGAAGGAATGGTGTCGCTGTGCTTCTCCGTGTGATTGCATCACGGCAGACATCATCCCACCAACAGTCAACACTGCTCCTTGAAATTCAAAGTCACTGAACGACCGTAAATCATCCAGCCAATCTGCCATTTACTCCATTTGCCTAAGCAAGCAGCCAAAACGTTGTCAGGACACACTTCTTTATGCCTTCCAGATAGCTCTGTTGTTTTCCATGACACAAATGTCGAGCATTTCCAACATAGTGCCCTGTTTAATCATTTATTCAAGCGTCAAATTGCTTTAACCTGTTCTCTGCAATCCTCCAGAGTTGCTGTGGCCTGCATTAAACAAGCGTATTCTCCTGCCAAGGTTCTGTACCGCATATTTTTAGGCATGGCATTCTGACAATGGAAAATAGAAAGGCAGCCTTGTGTTTCATTATTTTAGACTCCAACTAGAACATTTTATCTCTTACTTCAATAGCGGCCAGGAAAAAAAGTTCGCTCCAGAGCTTGGAGCCACTTTTCATATTTCCAATTATTTCAAAGAAGGTTTCATGAAAGCAATAATATTCAGGGACAAAAAAGAGTCCTGCACACGATGACCGGATTTTAAACTCTAAATATATGTCAATAGCCAATGTGGATCATGCTGCAATGAAATACAGAAATGCAGTCATTAAATAAGGAACTGAAAAAATATATACAGAGGATTGTTATAATGGCTGTGTTGAGGAAAATAAATCTACCAAATTAAAACACAGTTTGTGATATGTCAGAAAGCATGAGAGTCAGGGTGTATTGACTTAAATGTTCACGCAGTTAATAATATTGGAAGAAACATATCTGCTAAGATTACAGATTTTTTTTGCAAATGTTCCAGTGTAATTATACTTTATCTATGAAAATGACAAAGATCCCCCGTGTAGCCTTAACAGACTATTGGGGCAAGTGCTGTTAGCAACAAGCACTATGAAGGCCGGCACAGCACACGAGGGGAAGGTGGCCAGGACCACGTCCCGAGTGGCGATGTTTACTCAACGCACCAGATACTCATTTGAGGCTAAGTCGACCAGGGGGAGGCCCAGGACCGATTTAGATAATCGTCACTGGTGTTGGCCATGAGCGGGAATCGAACTCGGGTCACCAGGTTTGTAGTGCAGCGCGTTAACCACTACACTACCGCTCTCGGCACTACCGCTCTATCTATATCAATCATATTCACAAATACAGAATATGTGCACAGTAAGTATACACACTACTTACCCCTAATACGGCTTGGGTAAGCTGCTAAGGCAAGTGCTGTTAAGGCAAGTGCTGTGAATGAACACTAATTTAAGACAGCCGCAGCATAAGGTAAGAGGCCAGCACTCCACGTAGCTGCCTTCGTATCCATAAGCCGATGCTGACACATTGCACAGGGTAGTGTCAACCCCAGGAAAGGTCCAAATCTACATTTGGATACCTATCACAAATGCTAATGGCCTACTCTGCTCACGTGCATGGCCAGGAAATCTCGCCTGGGCCACTAGGATCACTGGCCCAAGTCAAGATCGGCATCTCCACCTCCAAACTCAACTGTGGCAGCGGCCCTTCGTGCCCAGCGGTGTAGATTCCACACCCACACGAGTGTGGTGTTCACACACCACACCGGGCACTCGTTTAAGGCCGAGTGGACCTCAGCGATGGCCTGTATTCGTGACTAACTGCTCCCCACGTGCGCGCACACACACGCGCGCACACGCGCGCACACACGCACACACACAACAACAACCGCCATTCGCAACTAAGTGGCGGTGACGTCACCACGACGCTTGTGCCAGGCCATGTGCACCCTGAGGCCACGTGAAGTGTCGAACGCCCGCTGGCAGGAGGTCACGGGCAGACCCAGGTGCCACGGGTCGACTGACCGAGATGACCGAGATGACTGGCTGATCCACCACCTGTGCCCCCTACTGTGCCAACTTGCTGTGCTTTAGCCACCCGGCGCTCCGCTCGTTGTTGTGAGCGTCGCTCCTCCGCCCTCCGTTGTTGTTGGAGGGCGACTGCCTCCAACTGCCCAGTAGCGTCCTTCACGAGCCTCCTCCACTGAGGCCGATCTTGACACCGCTGGTACCAGTCATCGGCAAGTCCACTCAGCTCCACGTCCTCCTGTACCACATCACTCCATCTCTTCTCTAGCCCGTGCCGCGCCCGTTTAGCCCCCTCGATCCGGCCGAACAAAAGCTGTTTAGGCATGCGGTGGCTGGGCATGCGGGCTACATGACCCAGCCAACGCAGCCTTGCCTGCCGGAGGAGCTCACTGATGGGACTTTGCCCAGATCTTTCAAGGACTTGTGAGCTCCTCACACAATCCAGCCTGGTTAAACCCAGGATGGATCGTAGGCAGGCCAGCCTAAATGTTTCCAACCGGCGAAGATGCTCCACTAGGGGGGTCCACGTTTCGCAAGCGTAGAGAAGGGAGGGAATGACCGTGGCCGAGAAGACCTGAAGCTTCGTGCGGAGCGACAGACCAGGTAGCTTCCACACAGCGTTACGCAACCGATGAAAAGATATTGCCGCTCGACTGATTCGGAGTGAGACCTCTGCTGATAAACTGGAGCCGGTCATAAGCACACTGCCCAGGTATGGGAAACTCTCCACTCTCTCCACAACTGCCCCATCACCGATTGGGAGTTGTGGGGGTGGAGTGCCCGATGGTACAAAATACCCAGGCAGGTGCTTAGTTTTGGTGGGGCTGATGGTAAGGCCCCACCTCTTGGTGGCACACTCCAGTCTCAGCAGCAGCGTCTCCAACTCCTCTTCTGAATGAGCAGCTATTACCAAATCATCGGCATACATAACGTGGTTGACCAATAGGGAGCCATCCCTTGATCGCACCCGGGCGTCGATCAGCCTCCCATTATATCTGTACCAAATGGTAATTCCCCCGGTACAGCTTTTGAAGGCTTCACGAACTACGCAGTCGAAATAGATGTTAAATAATGTGGGAGCCAGAGGACATCCCTGTCGCACCCCAAGGTGTACAGGGAAAAGCTCCGACTCCCGGCCACGTAGTTTTACCCGGGCCCGCTCACCATCATGAAGGTCCTTAATGATCGTGAGCAGAGGGTCAGGGACTCCGAAAGCACGAAGAACAACCCAGAGCCCAGTCCTACTGATGGTATCATAGGCCTTGACCAGGTCAATAAAGCAGAGATGTAGGTCTTTTTGAAATTCCCTACACCTCTGCTGGAGCAGACGGACAGAAAATATGGCATCTGTGCAGGACCGCCCTTTCCTGAAACCGCATTGGGGCTCCGCAAGCCTCTCCTCAGCGTGCCTAGCCAAGGCGATGTTGAATAATCCTTGCCAGGACCTTACCCGGCACACTGAGGAGTGAGATGCCCCTGTAGTTGTTACAGTCGGTACGGTCCCCCTTCTTAAAGAGGGGGACCACCAGGGCATCCTTCCAGTCCTGCGGAACCCGTCCAGTGGCACACACACGCACACACACACACGTGCATGCACGGGCACTCAACGGGACACAACCGCACAGAGCCTCCCTCGTGCCAAGATGCATGCAGTCACATTCGTGCCCGTAGGACCGAGCACCGCGCAGCACTCACATGCGCACATGTGTACGTGTTTACCGAGGCTGCTCAACAGGGCCCAGATGTGAGAGCCCTCTCTAAGCGAGGAGAGGGGAAGTGGTGGCGCTAAATCCCTGTGCTGGGTTTGCAGAGCTGCAGGAGCTGCTGTCTCTTTGTGTAACCTCTGACCTGTGGTTGTCTCAGATGTGGGGGGGGGGACTAGTTTACAAAACACATGCTTGCAGAAGAGCCTTCTTTATACCACATCTCATTGTGAGATTGCATCTCCGATTATACATCAGTTGTGCAAGTGGAATCAAGGCAAGGAGCGAAAGAGGGCCCAATTCCATTGACTCATCCAACACAGGCTCATGTTGTTGTGCCAGGGAATGAGATTCATCCAAAAATGTCGAACAATGGGCTCTCCGTATGAAATGTCAGATGGTCCGAAATAAACATAACTTTGATTGATGCAAAAATATGCCATCACATAATTTACATGATGTCACGTCTGCATTTTGCCCACCAAAACGATTGTCAAGTGGCATTGGGTGAGGTCAGTTCTGTTGACATAAATAAATGATAAAACATCAGATAATTACGTAAATGTTGGTGTGCACATCAGATCGAGTTCAAGTGCTATGCTGAATGCCAAATCGTCCTTCAGCTGTGCATGTATCGCGTCTGAACAGTGGTGAACGTTCTACATTGGCATGGTACATTGGCCAGTCATTCGAAACACAAAATATCACCCACCACCCCCGCAAAGTTGTTGTTATTTTATGAAAGCACAGAAGTGTTAAGGCAATGGAGTGATCCCCAACCAGAAGTTGAACTTGAGTCAGCCTCGGGGCATCCAGGCCAGATATCAAAGGCTGCCTTCAAATGTTTTGTTCTCAAAGAGCAAAATGTTGTTTACGTAATCCCGCGAACATGTTACATCAATTACAGCAGAAGCAAGGACAGTAGTCGGATCGTTATCCTGTCAAATGATGAATGGATTTAATTTTAACGACAAATATATCTACACAATCATCATTAATGTCACACTACGGTGATTTACCCGCCAGATTGTTTATGTAATATTTTTATATTTGACTTTCAAAAATGTTGATATGTTCCACCGCTCACAACTTGTGCCAATCTCACGAGCCTCCCTTCCCAACTGAATTTGTTCTTCACCTTACAACCCATTGCCAATGCGCTACTGGATGAATGCCTCCCCATGCCCTGTTGGTGATCGGGGGTTGTTTGGATGCTTGAAAGATGCTCCCAGGTACAATTCAGATGTTACTGCTGATGCCAGCCATGGCCGGAAATCGTACTTCGGCCATCATTAAGTCTGCTAACCACTGCACCAGCGCTCGACCCCACTATTTGTATATTATACGAAATAATATTCCCCTGAGCCCCCTATTCTCCAGATCTCCCGCCAACATGTGATAAGGTGAGCACCGGGAAGGCGACAGAGGGAGGTTGTGGCGCTGGCTCCACCTCCTGTTTCAGGCTCAATGCTTACGGAAATAGGTGATCACTTACAACCCTCGCTGGAGTCATCTCTCCAGGAACAATAGGGCACCTCAGTGTATAAAGATGTGTTCCGCGTGAGTGCGCATGTAAGTGTGTAACGTGTTCACACGTTCAGCGTGTGAACGGGACGTGCGCTTAATCGTGGGCGTGTGAGCGTGTGACGGTATGTGTGTTAATGTGTACCAGGGTGTGCATGTGTGCGAGTGTTCAGTAACGCACGAATAGAACGCGATTATTATTTAAGAGCGTGCGTGGGTGCATGTGTCCTCGCGTGTCTTTGAGCGTGTGTTTGAGTGGCTGCCACGCGCATCGTACCCAGGACAATAACTGGGTCGTGGCCGTTCTAATCACACCCCTGGTGCCGCGGCTGGCACCAATCACGCAGCGTCTCACACACGCGCGGGCAATGGTCTAGAACACACAACGATCCCCCATGTAGCCGTGCAGACTGCTGGGGCAACAGTACAATACATCTGCAAATATGTTCCCACCATTTAATGGCAATGCGTCGCTATGGGAAAACTGTATGCCTACAATAAGGAATGTTGAAGTTGGTGGATCATATAGAGATGTAACGATCGTATAAACAGTGTCGAGGTTTCTCAACTGTGGCGCTACTGACATACATGCGGCGTTTACATTGCCCCTCTGTGCAAATGGGTTTTCGTCAGACATTCCTACATGAAGAAGCACACACATACCAAGAAGAGCTCTGTACGTAGCCAACCTTGCTGCTAATCAGAGGTGCGGGAAAGGAAAACAAATTGAACACAAAACAACACACGAAACACAAACAATCAACTGAACACAAAAAGTAGCTCTGAGGACTCGTTCAGACTTTCCTAGGGTTTTTATGTGTAAGAATCTGTTTTTTTTATATATTCCAATTTGTGGGAAGTTAGCAGCGATTGTCCCTGGCACTGGAATGTGGAAATTCCACCACCAACAGAAACGAGCGCCGCCAAACTCTTGTTTGTGGAGGCGCTGCGACAACTTACCTAGCGGTACATGTCTATACAGTACGTGCACAAACAACAACAACAACAACATCAACAACAAACCCCCAAGGTCGAATAGAAACATTTGCGTCCCAAGCAGGGGGGGAGCAGTGGGAGCAGTGGCTGGGTGAGTGGGGGGGGCAGTAGCTGGGTGGGGGGAGGGGGCAGTGGCTGGGTGGGTGGGGGGGGCAGTGGCTGGGTGGGGGGGGGCTGTGGCTGGGTGGGGGGAGCAGTGGCTGGGTGGGTGGGGGGGAGAGCAGTGGCTGGGTGGGTGGGGGGGAGCAGTGGCTGGGTGGGTGGGGGGGAGCAGTGGCTGGGTGGGGGGGGGGATCAGTGGCTGGGTGGGGGGGGGCAGTGGCTGGGTGGGGGGGTGGGGGCGCAGTGGCTGGGTGGGGGGGTGGGAGAGCAGTGGCTGGGTGGAGGGGGGCAGTGGCTGGGTGGGGGGGGGCAGTGGCTGGGTGGGTGGGTGGGAGAGCAGTGGCTGGGTGGGGGGGGAGGAACAGTGGCTGGGTGGGGGGGGGGGCAGTGGCTGGGTGGGTGGGGGGCAGTGGCTGGGTGGGGGGGAGAGTAGTTGCTGGCTGGGTGGGGGCAGTGGCTGGATGGGTGGGGGGCAGCCTCCAGCGGGGGGTTGGTGGGGAGAGGCGCGCGCGTGGCTGATGAGGGGGGCCGCCGCATCGCAACATTTGTGTTGGCAGCGGCACAGTCGTCGCGTGAAAGCTACGAAAACAGAAATAGAGTTAATGAAAAGATCGGGAGTGATTGTGTGATGGTCTGATGGGTACCGAGTATTGGGGTTTGGGGGGGGGCTGGTAGCCGGGATTATGGAGTGCGGCTCGCCAGAGCAGCCTGGCCGTCAACTGCACTCACGTCTCAATCGAACGCCGCACTTTGAAGCCACATGCTGTTGTGGGGGGTAGGAGGGGGGGGGTTCTGTTTTTTTCTCTCTCTTCCACTCTCTTCCCTGCCCTTACGTTGATTGAAGAAAAACAAGAAATGAAACGAGAAGGCCAAGGCATTCCGGTATAAGGCGCGGGACCTGAATTTAACACTGGGAAAGAAAAATACGAAGCAATCAACCTCTTGGCCGATTGGTAATCACGAGAACTGCCGGGAGGAACCTATCAGCATCAACACAGCCCTGATGAGACGCGCCTGTGTGTGTGTATGGAGGGCTCACCGTGGGGAGGTGTGGTGCCGTGTTTGGCACGCTACCCGATGATGATTCCAGCAAAACTTGATTTAATTCCTGGCCATGGCTATTTTGGGTAATTGGTACCTGAACCTATTTTGGGTCTCTTCTCGGCGAAGCCAAAAGTGAGTAAACCAGCGAGATGCATCAACAACAGCACTGCGAAACAAAGACGGCCACGAGTACTGCTTGCCAACAGCAAGAGCCTCAGTATATATTGCTAAATCAGTGGTATTGTATTTGTTTAGGCTCACGCTGGAACGGACAACGAGGACAACAGAGGACAGAAGTCAGTGACGACGGCTTCCCCATGGTGCGGCCAACCCTCGGATCGAGGATGGCTGAAGACAAGACGAGTATTTGTTTACAAAGACACGTGAATTCGTCGTACTATATGATACACGTTTGGCTCGCTGGAAGGGACAGAGGGTCACAACCAAAGGACTTTCGTGTTACTAGAAATGAAAAAAAATCCAGCAGCTGTTTTGTCAAAATACTGCTGATAAAGGCAACATGGCAGTTGTTTGACCATACTTCACCACGCCAGTCAGTGTGGCTCGGTGACAGCGGGAGAGAGTTCCATGTTTAGATCACTCGCCACTGTCGATGTTGGCCCTGGCCAAGCGTCAAACTCAGCTCGCCGGATTCGTAGCGCTGTGCACAGACCACTGTGCCACTGCTCCATCACCGATGCACAGCACGCGTATTTAATAATGAGTAGATGCAACACTTAACCTCGTGCTATTATGAGGTTGGGGCAATGCTCCTCGCTTGGTGGTCTAGAACCGGTGGTGGAAATTCGATGTTCATTTAACGCAGAGAGTAACCTCTCTGAAAAGCGAACTGCCATCGACTTCCCACCTCGTCAAATGTATTCACATTTTACTCGCCCAGGAGAGACGATGATTGTGATGGGCTGAGCTGACTCTGACCAGGAGTTGAACTCTGTGATTGTAACCCACACTGCTCTTCCGGATGAGCAAACACAGCTGCTTATATGTACAGCACACCCACGTTTAAATTATAATTGTTTTACATTCCATTGTTTGTGCAGACTTTGAAAGAATACCAGTTCAGCAAGGAAAACAATATTGGCGAGCCACCAGCAAAAGCCTTCAATTGGATGACTTAAATAAGCACGATAGTTTTACTACGACGATTTGTAAGTTTAAAGCGTCCGACACAAGTACAGAAAATGAGACGTGAGAATTTTGGGAAACCATCAAGAGAGATACTGTATATGCATCCAACATACACTGTTCATGTAAAGTGTCATAGTTTTCTGTGGAGATGCCACTCATATTGTCAACCTGGTAATTATTGGAAATGTCAAAAGCACCAACGCACATTAAAACCATTACTTGAACATTAGATGAAGCTTAAAACAATCGATATGTCAGTAAGAATGGGCATTTTAGCTTAAGTTAGTTATAACCGATTTCAAACTGAGGGACATGCTTCCAAGGTTGCTAGAACGAGTAACACCGTATGTGGACATTTAACAGATTCATATCCCGTGGATTGACTGGCCCTTTCGATAGGAATAACCCACGCTATAATTAGCGCCGAAAGAATAACGTTTTCAATCATTGCATATTACCTGCTTTTACTTATGCATCAAGGAACAAAAGCAGAAACGTATAAGAAATGTCCAACGCCACAATCACGGATGACCCGCAGGAAATTATAACCACGCGAATAGTAAAACCAGCAAAGGAATAACGTGCCACGGCTTTCTTGTTCACGCACAACACTCAACTCCTCCTCCGCCACGCTGGAATGCTACCACGAACCCTCCGCACATCGTCCACCCGGCCCACAATGCCCTTTGAATAATCCACCACTCGTCCTCTCCGCATCCACCCGCAGCCTCTTGATGCCATCGCAGAAAAATGCAGATATGAATCCAATTAGGCAGCTGGAACTAAACTAGACTGGTGAGCTTCAGGCCCTTGTATTTATACTACTATTTATATTACTGGAAAGTTCTAGAATGTTCTAGAAGTTACTCCAAGTTTACTCAGCACTGAGTCTATCTGGAATGTTCTGGAAAATAGGTAAATTTCTAAATATCACTGTCCTGGTCACAAAAACAAAGTTTGTGGGTAATAATAGCCATTTCCTGTACTTTTGAGGCATAAGCAATTAGGAAATAACACTTACTACCTAGGAACAAAAACAATTGTTACACAGTGTGGCCCTAGGCCAGTGGCGCAGATTCCACATTCTCATCACTCACAGTTATTCTCCGTTGAGCAACGGCTGTGGATTATACTCATTTGGCAGGAACGATGAAGTTCAAGATGTCGCCGTGGGCAAGGCCACGTATCCCACCGCCACACCTCACTGCCAGCGCTTTCTACCTGCCGCTGCCCAGTCCACTTGCAGCGTCCTCCAGGAACTGCTCTTGAGAATATCCCGCTATCTGCCCTTGGGTCTTCCCCCTTGGTCGCTGGACTGAAGGCGACCACTCCAATGCCTGTCTCGGTCACTGGCCCTCTGCCATTCTGCTAACACCTCCTACCCAGCACGCCCTTTATTGTTTTAAGTCACCCATAATGATGCTTTTTTTTTACAATCGTTTAAAAGTTGGTACATTTCTTCACACATTTACATGCTCATTTAAATCCTCAAGCTTGCATACTCATTTCCATGCCATCTGGATTAAAAATGTTTTCCCCATTGAGCTGAAATTCCACGAAGGTTTCTGAGCAGTAAACATTCGAGAGTTTTGATCGTTCAAATAACTGCCACCTGAAGTGTGGTTAATGTCCGCGTGGGAGGGGCGCACAAATGGAAAGTCTGGGCCTAAAGTCGGAGTGAGATTTTTGGTCCACAGAAGCTTTTTGTCATGTGGCAAAGAGAGGAGCATTTCCACGCTCACGACCTCTGAAATGTCTCTCTATTCGCTGCCCAGTTTCCACCAATCACTCAAAACTCAAGCCCCAAGAGCCACAGAAATTAACAAGGTGGACTCAGCCAAAACTTTCGAAAAATGATTTTCACTTTCATGACTACTCTGTAGTTTGTTTTGCCATTATTTTTTTATAAGGGCCTATTGTTGATTTGCTACATTTTCTTGTTTGGATCTAACTTAATGTTTCCTGTATATAAAGTACAATATTTATTCAACAGGACAACAGCCAAAGTGTTGCCATTCTCAATTGAGTGTTGGGTTGTTCTCATCCATCAGCGGCTCTGAACGATTTTTGAAAATGGTATGTTCCTATGACGAGGACTCGTCTATCCATAGGATAGCCACTGTGCACTTCCCACAGAGCAGCACCTATGTCATCAATCCATGGATGGGCAATGAGTCGAATCTCTACCTGGATTTTAAATAATCATCTGATTCATACATATTCTTGACTTTCATTGTGTTTAATGTGAATTTCTACTTGTTAAAAACCTCTCTTTTGATTCTTCAAAGCCACTTGTTATTACGAATACACATTGTGCAGTTGTCATCTCTATCGGTGGTAACAAACTGGCAGGGGAAGTTCCATGTTCATATGGCAGGGGCCAGTCTCTCTATCATCCCCAGTTGATTTACCACTGAGTCTTCTTCATGACAGAATGGAGAAGCGACAGTTTTAAAGCCACTGAGCATGAGTGGGCGATGAAGAGATGACTCAACCCTTGCCGGGAATATGAACCCATGTTCTCACAACGGGGTGCCAAGCTGTTGTGCCAATAGATGCCCAGTATTATACCATTCATGAACATGAGTGTGCCATTCTTCGAGGCAATGTTAGTGTGTTCGACTTATAAAAGCAAAGCTGGCTGACCCTACTGAACCACATGATCAGACACGCCCTGCAACCAGTCGGCTGCACACATAAACCAGCGTGGATCCAACACACGCGGGGCAAACATTCAATAACAAAGGTCCCATTTTAAGACCTTGTAGATCATAGGGCCCAAGTGTCATTCGGAAGCGTTTATCCTGGCCGGTGCAGTCCACGTAGGGGCACACGGAGGGGGCAGCCACAATCAGACAAGGCCCTCAAATGTCCGCACGGTGGAGAGTCAGACGCGACAGTGGGGGATAGAATCGATTCCCACGATGGGTCGGGTCGCAGTAAAGGCCACGAGGTCACAAAGCGTCAGTTCTCGTGAACAACGGACAGCGTCCATTTCTCTTGACAGCTTTGAACGACAGTGATCGCTTTGCGTACATCCTCGAGAGATTGGACTTGGGGAGGCATCGGAAGCATTCGTACCATAAACACCGCTCGTCTTGCTAGGCTGCCTTTCTATGCACTGTGGCGGCGGGAGGGGGGCACAAAGACACAGGGCACCAATAATGAACATTTAGCGGCGATATTAACGACTCACAGTGCGCCAAGAACGAATACTTGGTGGTGATATGAACACTACCACATGCTGCACCAGCTACTCATTTGAAGCTAGGTTAATGAAGGGAAACTCATAATTGGCTCAAATACCAATGACGCGTGGTTGGTCTTGTGGCAGACTGCTCACGCAGTTGGCACAGTGGGGAGAACCGGCGGCGCATCCGCCAGCCGTCTCAGGCAGTCACCCCACGGCACCTGCTGGGTCTGCCCGTCACCTCCTGCCAGCGGGCCCTCGACACTTGACGTGGCCTCAAAGTGCACCTAGCCTGGCACAAGTGCCATGGTGACGTCACCGCCACTTAGTGGCGAATGGCGGTTGTTGTTGTGAGGACCAGCACGCACACGCACATCCTCCCACCCGCACGCAGTCCCCACTCACACACCCTGGGCGCGCGCACACACAGGCCCCTTTCTCCCAACGAGAAGAGGGATTTCCCCAAATGAATGGACAGGGTGGGGGGGGGGAGTCTTGATAGCTGTGACTCACAGCACGTAATTGCGCAGAGCGATGGTCAGCCAAAGGTTCGAGGAGCCCCCTCGCGTCCCCCCTAGGCCAGCCAGGAGGGGAGGTGGGGGGTTCATCTGGACCAGCAACGTGTTGTTGTTGCACCTTGTGTTGGGGCCAGGCCCTAACAACCGCAAGCGAACGGGCGGGTTGTCATGCCGCTCGCTGTGCTTTCTGCTGCAGCGTGGCGCTGGCGGCGGCTGGGGCCCTGCGTGCGTTAGCACAAAGTACCTGCTTGTGTGCGTGTGGGGGGGGGAGCGGTGGCGCAGTGGTTAGTGCACTGCGCCACGAACCCGGCGAGCCGAGTTCGATGCCAGCTCATGACCAGGAACATCCAATAACGGCGGCGGACATTTGAACCGATCCTGGTCCTGGGCCTCCCCTAGGTCGACTCAGCCTTAAATGAGTACCTGGTGCGCTGTGTAAAAACATCGCCACTGGGGAAACAAAGGCGGCCATGCGTGGTGTTGGCCACTCTCCCCCTTGTGTGCCGTGTTAACCTTAATAGGTGGTCACTAACAGCACTTTTCCCAACATTCTGTTAAACTCTTTGCCGTTGTGTGTTCAAGAAAATATCTGAACTGCACAGGGACATTTCCTACGTGGACTCAGCCTTGAATGGGTAACTTGTGACGTGTTTGAACATCATCACTGAGGAGGCATGCATGCATCGCTCCGGCCACACCACCACAACGTGTTGTGTTGTGCAGGCCCTAACATGTGCTTGATAACATTTGCCCAAAGAGTCTCAACATTTCAGCTGTCATTGTCGTGTATGTACATGGAATGAGAATTGCTTAAATGGTGGTTCGGACGCAACATGATGATGCTATGGACCACAGATGAGGCACGCACACAGCACGGTTCGCTACGCAGGGTGCGAAAGAAGTTTGACATTCATACAGTGCCAAGTGATTTGTGGACAGGGCCTCTACCTCGCTGAGAATGCACTCAGCCAAAAATGACCACCTGCTTGCCGTGACATTTCTGGACATTGATGGCTTTTTCATTCGTGTTCTGTGGCCTAAAAATACATATTTCAACTCACCATACACATATAGCAATACGCACTGCACAAAGTTTATTTTGGCCAAAGGACATTAGCAACAAGGCCCGGAGTCTCCTCGGGTTGAGACACACGCACGCGCGCGCTCCTCCGGTTGCCGTCGATGCGCACGCACGACGCTGGATGCGTGCACGCGGGACACACATTTATTTTTCCCCTGTGGCATATCCCCACGGGTCCGTCGCATTCATCCGAACGGCGGCCAACAAACAGCGGGCAACTTTGCCCAATCGCGCAAATATGGAAAGTGAGCACAATGAGCCCACTTTTGAAAGTGACTTCGCGTTGACAAAAATTACTGTGGTCTCTGTAAAAGTGTATGAGTGAGTGTCAATGTGAGTGAGTGTCAATGTGAGTGTGCGTGTGTGTGTAAAAGTGTATGAGTGAGTGTCAATGTGAGTGTGTGTGTGCATGTGTAGTAACGCTTATGACTCGTTCACACCGGAGTTGGAGGCACACTTGTTTATTTAACACCACACGTTGTGACATACACACTGAGGGGGTATCGGCCCCCTCACCCGTCTATCTGAGGACACACCTCTAGGCTAACCCTAGCCTGCCTCTGAGTCCTCCTCTAATGGGCTAGGGGAGGCTATCTTGGCCCGACACTGGTCAGTCGGGCCCGGTACCCAGAGTCCAGACCAGCACTGGCTCTGGCTCTGGTACCACGCCACTGGCTCGAGCCTGCGCGGTCCTGATAAGGACGGCGTGCCAGGGGGAGACCAGGGCTCTATCTAGGACGTCTTCCGTCTCCTCTTCTTAGCTAACACAACACTCCCGAGCCCCTCGATACATTCCCCTTTTATACCCAACCCCTCCCTGAGGGGTGGGGCCCCGGGGGATCATAATGACCGAATCGACCCCCCAGGGTGTCTGGCGCGGACGTCGCAGAGGGCACCTGCTCGTGCACACATGTAGCCCCGCCTACTGTGTTTGTTTACCATAGGCTGCCATGCATAACGGGCTCTCTCTCTAACACCCCTACACATGTATCAGCGATGTGAGAGTTACTCCACTCAATTCCTAAACTAGTATCACATTTGTTATAATTGGGAACTGATTGTAACCGTGATTCTCCTCGTTAACTGAACCTAATATAAGTACTTAATGTAGTACATGTTAGCACTGGGGGGAGAAAAAAAAGCGAGTTAAGGCGATAGTCACACCACCTCCTCATATGCCACACTGGCCTTAATAGGTGCTCACTAACAGAGCTTGCCCCAGCCAGTGTATAAGGCTAAACAAGGGATATCTGTGTTTGAAGCTGAGCAATAGGTGATCGCTAATAGCACTTACTCTCAACAGTCTTCTCGATGTCTAAGCGTGGGTCTTTGTGTTTGTAAGAGTGCTCTTTGTATGTAACCGTGTGTACGTGTTTGTGCATGTCTGTGTGCGAGTGTGTTCGTGTGTGTCTGTGTGCATCTTCGTGCGTGTGTCTGTGTGTATCAGTGTGGATGTGTGCGTGTGTATCTTTGTGCGTTTGTGTGCGTGCGTCTGTGTGCATGTGTGTCTGTATGCGTTCGTGTGTGTCTGTGTTAATGTGTGTCTGTGTGCGTGTGTGTCTGTGTGCCAGTGTGTGCGTGTGTCTGTGTGTGCGTGTGTTTTTGTGCGTCTGTGTTCGTGTGTGTCTGTGTTAATGTGTGTCTGTGTGCGTATGTGTACGTGTGTGTCTGTGTGCGTCTGTGTGTCTTCATACAAAAAGAAAAGCATGCAGACTTTGGCACCTCACAGCAGCACCGGTTGGTGGAGCATAAACATTTATTAATATACGTACTTGTGTTTTTATGAAGGTAATATAAAATAAATGATTTGACTCGCTTCTTTGTTTAAAATGTTGCCCGAAATTTCACGGGGCATTAAAGGAAGCTGTGTGCCTCTGTCAAACGTGGAGAAACCCAACGGAACCCTATCCCACGTCACGTCACTTTTTGGCCGACAGTCGTGACATTCAAGTGTGAGCTCGTGGTTCCGCCCGTCATGCCCGTGGCGCAAAGACGCGACTCCTCGAGCTACGGGAACGTGCTAAGGTCGCCAGCTCGGCACATCAATGCTCCGCTTGTGTCGGGAGCTTTGGCCGCAACGCCACTCGGAATTACGCAGACGTGAGAGGTCATCCCTGGCAGCGACACGGACAGAAATACTCACAGAGGCACTTCAAGAAGCTCCACTTCTTATCCATTCCGAGATTAGTGCTCGTTCATGCTCCGCAAAGAGTGGTTTGCCACGTGTTAGTCATTGGATATTATTATTTATTTCATCCCACAGAGATGGAATAGTACAAAAACATAACTTCTGTGATTTCTTTGGCACAATGCACGTGCAGTCAACGTGCAACACCTGAGCGCTCGGTTAATTCACAGGTGGCCACCCAGATTTAACCCCAGGGTCTCAGTGCTCCCAGCCCAGTGCTTGTGACAAGTGCATGTCGCCCCTGAGAACCCAACCACTGTGACTATGTTGACCCCTGACCTTGACCCCGAACAAACTTACGTGTTACGTTGATCATCATCCCTTTCCCATCACTTCTTTGTTCACAGATCAAAGTCACAGTGCCTCCATAAGCATTGAGTACTGCCATCTTCATTGGTGGTGGAAACTCCACATTCCTATGATGTATGTATGTTGAACTTCATTTGCACCGTACATAGCCAACCGTGCTCATCGGAGGTGCGGGGGAAGCATGCGTCTCTATATTACAACTATTGCCGACTCAAACAAAGTGGTACTTACGTTTTAAATGTGAAGGGTCAATTGAATGTCAACCTTTCGATTGTGAGTCTTTGGCATTGGTGACACGCGGCCAGATAATGTTGCATCAAGCGTGCAATGATTTGTGCAATTATCAATTAAATTTCTAAATCACGTCGTGAGAAATAGGTGACAAATGTAATGTGGAACCACAGGTCCTGGCGAAAGGAATACGAATGCACTTGAATTAATATGCTTTGTGCATAAGGCAACGAAGAGCTGTTTACCAGAATGGCAATATTAACTCTTCAGGTGCAACCGTGCAAAACTGAGATTGTTATTAATGCCTTCAGGTAGTCGTCAGTGTGATCTCATTCTGACTCATCTCAACATTTGCGGTGGTTAAACTCTCATGGAATTATCTTCCGTTGTGATCTGCAATATCTCTTCGTCTGTTTTCTCTCCCTAACCAGAGTCCCGTTATGCCGGCACTGTAGCAGCGGTTGTTGCAGTTAATCAAAGACAAACTTGTTGAGTTCATAATGAATGCAAAGTCAACATTTCGGGCTCTAAATTTCATAGCGAAGTCATTGGGGTTCAAGCACCACCCTAAGTTAAGTATCTAACAAACAAGTGCAGTATATATGTTGAACTTCTTTTGCACTTTATGTAGCTAACCATGCTAATTTGAGGTGCGGGGAAGGACAACAAACTGCACACAAAAAGCCACAGATCTGAGTTGTTAAGCTCGATGATTTAAAGGTGCACAGCTCCAGTGGCTTCCTAATATCGAAAGGAAGAGCGTTCCAGACGGCCGCAGAAGCGCATCTGAAAGGATGCGATGCAGTGACCGTCTTTGTTCAATGGCCAGCCAGAAGCCATTGCTGCTGCGAGGATGACCGGAGGTCACGTGACGATGGTTGAAGCTCCTTAACGAGGTCAGGAAAGTATCGCGGCGTAATGAGCGCGACCTTTGAATGTATTCGTTCGGCAACTGGAAGCCAATGCAGTTCGGCAGCACAGGTTCGTAATCATTATTATTCGCAATTTGAGATCGACTGAAACGAGATTCGGCGGACAAAGTGAAGCTGAAGGTCCCGACGCGAGCGCCTCACCCCTTCACGTAGATGTCGCTCATCCTCTCGCCGGTGATGCTCGTCTCGTCCAGGATGACGTCGCTCGTGTTCCACACGATGCAGCGCAGCAAGTAGCTGCACGGAGGGAAGTGCGGTCAAGGGTCAGAGGAGGAGTATGAGGGGTCAGGGATATCAGGACAACATTCCTTGAAGGCATCTTTAGAACGTCTCTTCGTGTTTGCTTTCGTGTCCTTCCCTCGCACCTCCGATTAGCAAGCTGGGCTCTGCACGGTGCGAATGTAGTTCGACATACAGACATTTGTGTTACCTCTACAGTGTATGGGGCATGAAGAGACTCCAAGTTTAATATTCGGCATCTGTTGATTGAAGTTGAATTTGTGGCCATTTCTCTCTTCCCGCTCTTTTGTAATCCTCCCTGCTTCTCTCTCCCCCGTGTCTGTTCCTGTCTCATCATTGCCCCAATCACAGCAATAGAGAGCCATGAGATTTCAGCGATGGAGAGGTTTGGTCAAATCACAACAAGTAAATACATAAGCAAGAAGGTCAACTACACCATTTTATAAAGACAAATTTGAAGCTTTGAAGAGGGATGGGCAGCTATTACAATGTGCAATGCACTTCAGTGATTGATGTGGCCTGCACCATTACTGGCCACTTGCGCCTTTCCAGTGGTGATACTCTCTATAGTCCGCTGTGCCAGTCTAATAGGTGCCCTTTCACCGACAGACTCTATCGTTATAATGCTTGGTGTATGCGCGTGAATGTAGCCCGCATGCCCAGTCAACGCATGCCCAAGCAGCTTCTGCTTGGCCGCGTTGAGGGTGCTAAACGGGCACGACATGGGCTGGAGAAGAGATGAACTGATGCGGTACGGGATGATGTGCTGAGTGGACTTGCCGAAGACTGGTACCAGCGGTGTCAAGATCGGCCTCTGTGAAGGAGGCTCGTGAAAGACGCCCACCAACGATAACTGAGGGCAGAGGAGCGACGCTCACAAGAACGAGCGGAGCGCTGTTCGGCTAAGATGCAGCAAGTTGGCACAGTAGGGGGTAGCGCTGGTCCATTCTACCAGTCATCTCGATCAGCCAACCCACGTCACGCGGGTCTGTCCTGTCAGCGAGCCCTCGACACTTCAAGGTGCCTCAAAGTGCACCAGGCGCCCTGGTGACGTCACCGTCACTTTGTGGCGGATGGCAGGCATTGGTATTGGTGTAGGGAGCGGTGGTGCAGCGGTTAGCGCTACGCTGCTCTACGAACCTGGTGACCCGAGTTCGATTCCTGCTCACGGCCAACACCGGTGACGATTATCTGAACCGGTCCTGGGCCTCCCCTAGGTTGACTCAGCCTCAAATGAGTACCTGGTGCGGTGTGTAAACACATCGCCACTGAGGAGACAAAGGCGGTCGGGCGTGGTGCTGGCCACTTACCTCATCGTGTGCCGTTTCGGCCTTCATAGGTGTCTTTGTATGTGCCAGCACTTTTAAAGATGCTCGCTAACAGCACTTGCCCAGATAGTCTGTGACATGCTGTATGGGGGATCTTTGTCTTTTGTGTGGGTGCGTCCTTACTCCACATCGGCCGATCTTGCCACCGCTGGTACCAGTCATCAAGTCCGTTCAACTCCAAATCCTCTCATACCACATCAACCCATCTGTTCTCTAGCCAATGCGATGCCAGTTTAGCCCCCTATATATATAGCTATATCCAGCCAAACAGAAGATACCTTGACATGCAGTGCTGTGGCATGCAGGCTACATGACACAGGCAGTGGGAGCTAATCACTGTACCACGACAAAGGAGGGCGGATGCGAGATGCTCACAACAACGAGCACAGCAAAGTGGTGCAGTGGGGTATATCCCAACAATCTCAGTGGGTCAACCCATGAAGAAGTGGGTCCGTTTTATGACCGGCCAGTGAGCTTCCCACATTTTCACGTGGCCTCAAAGTGCACCTGTCCTGATATAAGCGCTGTGGTAATGTCGCCGTCACTTAGTGGCAAAGACGACTGTTGTTGTTGTTGTTGTCGTGTAGGTCATGTGTGTTGTGCTTGCAGGCAAGTTTGTGTTTTGTGTGTGTTGGATGTGCGCCAGATCTCACTTCTTGGCCTTGCGGGGTGTGATGTCAAATGGTGGAGGTGGGGGGCCCTGCTCCTTAGGGAAGATGTCCACCCACATCTGAAGCCGGCCCTGTGTGGAGCGGGGGGGTGGGGGTGTAAATTTGTCATAGAAAGCAAGTCCCCTCCATCATCATTAACCATGTTCACTGCTGGACGAAGGCCTAATCAAGGTGTCACCAACTCTCGTGGTTCTGCGATCCAACAATCCACCTATCACCTGCACACGATCCGATCTCATCGTTCCATCTCGTCGGTGGACGTGCTCTTGGACGCATTCCGATCTCTCCGAGGAATAACAGAAAGAAAATCTGCAATGGAGCGAATCGCATTCAGAGAGAAAACGTCGCCATGCTCAAGTGAGCACTTGTCGCTGTTGGTGGACCTGAAGCTACCAGGGGGAAATTCCACATTCCGATGATCATTGCCACTCTTTTGCCCGGATAACCGCCCTTGAGTTCCACTGACCCAGAGCTGTTACGGGGTGGCCCCGACGAGAATGTAAATCTCGCACACTTGTAATTGTGAGCCGAGTGCTGTGAGCACAGTGAGTGGCGGCCGCAGCAGCATCGCCTGGCGGGAGGATGAATTACAAAGGGGGCGCGAGATATCAGCGAGGAGCAGGAAGGAAACAAGGGAGAGGCGACCGACACGACGCAGAAACACGCCGCAGCAATGAACCTTCAAGTCACGCCGACCCAATGGATTTTATAATTACGTCTGGGTCACTGTTCATTGTGACTTTTGGGTTGTTTCGCTGAATCAATGAGTTATGAATCGTAAAATGCATTTTCTCTGTGCACAAATGCGAACAGCTGAATAACAAAAACTGGTTAAATACACTTGTAAACCCCATATAAAAGAAGATACGACATATCATGGCCTCTAAATAAAGGCGTTCATTCATTCATACGCTTGTGGTGGCTGTGTGCACAGCGAGAGGTGAATGAAAGGGAAACATATTCGTGTTAATGGTGCACATCGTGGAAGAAAAAAAATCGAAGCCAAAAGTGTTTTCACATACGGAAACAATGGACATTTCTTTTAATGAAATATTATTGCTGTAAAAGTGATATTATTAATTAAATACATGGCCAACATCATTACAAAGTGAATGCTGAACATTTCGCCATTATGTTTTCTCAATAAATAAATGAATTTGATTGCATTTTTTTTCATCTCCTCTCTATTCGAATGCTCTTTGATTAATGAGCTTTTACTACAATGCAACACTCTGTGCAGCTGTGGGCTTGTGCCGAAAGGCCTGCCAAGCGGCGGGAATGGGCAGAACCATCACACTCTTTCCTCTCGGGAGCATTTCATTTCATTTCTACAGAAGCCATCCAGAGGCCAGGCCTCCCCCCACAATGTTTGTGTGTGTGTGTGTCTACCTCTTCAGGGGAGTGGTAGCGTACCGCGCTATGATCCTGGTGATCCAAATTATACGACTGTCCATGGCGAGGATTCGCTGGAGGTCAACTCGGTACAAAGTAAGTGGTACAAGTGTCAACAAAAACGAGGATGAGAACATAAGAATCGTTTTTTTCCTTTCTGGCAATAGAAGAGAAAGTGTAAAGAATCATGTCTGCATTAGCCACACGTATCTGTGGTGAACATGCAAACAAACATGCTCTGATGATCATAATATATCCATTGTGTTTATTTTATTGGCCTACACCAGAGACAGCCTTCTTTAGGGCCTAGTCTCACCCGTGTCAGACCAGAGAGCGGCAAAAGGCGAGAATGGCCACTGATGAGGTGCAGGAGGAAAGAGCGTCTGCAGGTGTGACACGGGAAGAGTCCTGAGTGATGGCACAATGCCGTGACGAGTGGAGGCACTGGCTTGCCCGACGAGTTCTAAATAATCAATGTCTAAGCGTTGTCATCGTGAGCGCTGGGGTGGCACAGGGTTTGAATTTCGCATTTTTCCAGGATAAATAAAGAGTTTTATTCTGTATGGTGATCGTTGCCGCATGCTATTGTGTGTGGTAAATGCCTTCAGTAGGTGCTGGGTGACTCAAGTCTCTAAGGCCAATTGTGGAGTGTTTTGTTTTTGATTTGGTCAGTTCTCTGGCCGCTGTTCCTCTTGTGGACATGAATTTTGTCCATGGATATATTTATTTAGTCAGTGTTTTGTTTCAGACCCTCTCTGTTTATACGTTTGGCCCACGTTAATTAACCTCATCATTCAACTCTGCCCACTGCTCCACATCAAATTATGGCTCCATAGGCTGCAGTGAACTCGGAAACAATGGCCAATGTGCCCCCTTGAACATGAGGAGGATGAGGCTAATAAATAGGATTAGGTGTAATAGTTAGGATTAAATGTGAAGTTGGGAATTTATGTAAAATGTTACTTTTAGCTAAGGATGTTTATTATTATTTATGTCAATGGTAGGGTACGTCTAAGTTAAATGTTAAGCGTCACAGTTTATTTCACACATGTATAGCGAGAGTGATGCACACGGTGTAGTTATACATGGTGTCAATATAGGCGATGATGCTGCCATGCAATTGCTTCCTCACGCCACTGCTGGTCGAACAGCTACAACAATATTCACGTGTCTGCTCCATGAACCCGTTTTATGTCAGTGTCACTGTGGATGTCGGCGAAGACGGATGTAGCGTGTGGTGCTGTGTGTGCGTGTGTGCGTGGGGGTGACGGAGGGGTTGCGGTTTGCACACTGCACTGCGATTTCAGTAAACTGGATTCATTTCTTGGCCGTGGGATATTAACTTGCCCCGGTGTCTCATGGGTTCGATGGATTGACTCAACCTAAAATTGGTTCCCGGTGGTGTGTACGTAACATCGACGATGGACGGGAAGACAAAGGTGGAGGTGCGTGGTCCAACCACATTTCCCGTATGCGGTTTGATTGTTAGGCAACATGGGGGAATATTGTCTTTGTGCGAGTGTGCAAATGCCCATGTGTGTGTGTGTGTGGTGTCCATGCCTGTGCACACACGTAAGCAAGTGCTTAAGAGATTCCTCAGCGTGTGCGCACATATGCGAATAAGTGCGAGTCTGTGTGTCTAGAGAGGCCAGCAACTTGGCAATGACTTCCCAGAAAGAGCTCCGGCGGTCCCCAACCCGTGCCCTTTCCACAACCCGGCGCCACTTCACGCTTTATCACGGCCGGGTGGGCGGCTGGGTCGGGGCTGGGCGGCTACGAGACGCGTGTGGGTGCCCCTGAGCACATCTGGGCAGCAGATGCCGGTCGTGACGCCTGCACATGGCTCCCACGCGCTCCACGCGTCGACGTTAAAATTAGGACACCCGGTCCAGCCCCGCCTCGTCTCCCACCCCGCCTCGTCTCCCTCCCCGCCTCGTCTCCCACCCCGCCTCGTCTCCCACCCCGCCTCGTCTCCCACCCCGCCTCGTCTCCCTCCCCGCCTCGTCTCCCACCCCGCCTCGTCTCCCACCCCGCCTCGTCTCCCACCCCGCCTCGTCTCCCTCCCCGCCTCGTCTCCCACCCCGCCTCGTCTCCCACCCCGCCTCGTCTCCCACCCCGCCTCGTCTCCCACCCCGCCTCGTCTCCCTCCCCGCCTCGTCTCCCACCCCGCCTCGTCTCCCACCCCGCCTCGTCTCCCACCCCGCCTCGTCTCCCTCCCCGCCTCGTCTCCCACCCCGCCTCGTCTCACACCCCGCCTCGTCTCCCACCCCGCCTCGTCTCCCAACCCGCCTCGTCTCCCACCCCGCCTCGTCTCCCTCCCCGCCTCGTCTCCCACCCCGCCTCGTCTCCCACCCCGCCTCGTTTCCCTCCCCGCCTCGTCTCCCACCCCGCCTCGTCTCCCACCCCGCCTCGTCTCCCTCCCCGCCTCGTCTCCCACCCCGCCTCGTCTCCCACCCCGCCCCACGCGCCGCCCCTCCGTGTCACCACCGCGGCCCAGCCCACCGCACTTGTCCCCACTTCCATAATACCCCTGCCAATTCATCGCTCACCGGTAGCGCACGGTTATACCCACACCAACAACAATACTCGCTCTACCCCCCCCACCGTCCTCTGTTTTGATTAGTTTCCATGGCAGCAATTTAATCGCAAAAATCTACGAGGGAAAAGCTTCCGTTTTCACGGCCCAATGGGTCGCAGCGCAGAGTTAAATTACCCAGTATTTGGTAGACTTGGGACCGCTCATAAAATTTGAGTGATTTTCATGTTTCCTTCCATGTTTAGGCACGGGACTTTAAGTTGGCGATGCTGAGACTTAAATCAGTCCTGTGAGGAGCCAAGGGCGAGGACAAGGGTGGGACTGCGACAGACAGAGGCCAAGGTCACTAAGACAAAGGTCAATGATGAATGGTGCGAAAGACGTTGCAAACTCCATTGTAGACTGTGAGTTATAACGCGAGTGCCTCAGTGTCTCTTTAGTCGGCCAAAAGATGCACAGAAGGGCTGGTGTAACATCTTAATACGATCTCACCTGGTTTAACAAATGACACTGATTGAGATGAATTATTAGAGAATTCTAAATTATCTTTCGATTTAAAGCTTTCGTGACTGCAAGGATTCATCTTCTTGGTTCTTTCGGTAAAGTCACGTAGAAGGGAAGTAATAACATAATAAAAATAAAACATAATAAAATAATTCTCACTACGTGACTTTACCGAAAGAACCAAGAAGATTCTAAATTATCCTCAAAAGTGCTTAACACTCGAGACCTGGGTCTCAGAAAGAGACATCACGTGGCCTGCTAAGAAAATAAAGTGGGCTTGGACAAAATACACTTCTTCAGATGGAATGACGGCAGATGGAGCTCTGTGTAAGAATGACGGTCAAAGTGTGCAACACAGCCGAGGGGATGCCGACTCCCGACGGTGACGAGCTAGGCTCAGTGCGAGGACTGTGGTCATCGTAGTAGAAGTAGTCGTCGTGAGTCGTACTGCGAGGGACGGCGATGGTTCGGGGGGGCCTTTGTGCAGCAGAGCGAAGAGAATATTCACCGCCACGAATGGGTTTCTAGAGACCTTTGACCAACATAGAGGATGGACCAAAGAGAGAAGCGAAGCTTGGAGTTGGAGACACTTTGTTATTTACTAAATGGACAGCGTTTCATCGCATCTGCGATGAATAAGGATTGGGTTATTGCTAGCACATGGACGGCTGCTGCGTGTCTCTTTGGGAGTTTTACAATGTGATTGGCTGAAACAAAGTGCTTGCCTACTTTGTGTGAGTTATAGTCAGTCCGTGTGCTGCTTGCAGATCGCCAAGATTTCTTAATGGTTCTCCACTTCAAATTGAATACTTAATACTATCGTAAGAAAGTATTGGCAATGTAAATCTACTGTCTATCTGAAAGCGGGTTCTCCTTAGATGCAAGTTCGTGGTTTCTGTCCGGTCACAAGTAAAGCCACAGAAAAATTACTCTGAGATTTAACAATCTATTTTGACTTTCGTGCAACAAACACAGTATCACAGCAGAGCGTGTGGGAAAATGTGTCCCCTGTTGTGTGAAGATTCAAAGGCAACTTAAAGGTTTTTTCCAGAAGTTATGTGAAAATCCCCTGCATGGACATTCATTGGACAGACACAGTTGCCGCTGCTCTGCGTAGAGAGTTCGGAGTCACGTCGTTGTGAAAACGGCCCAAATACGTAAACACATAAATAACAACAGCGGGTGTGGTCAACTAAAGTACACTTTGAGGCAATGTGTGACGGGGTAGGGTCGGTGAAAGGTGCGCAGGGACAGTCCCAGGTGTCACGGGTTGAGAACTAAGGTATTGCTGTGTGTACATATGTCGGACTTCTTTCACGCCGTACATAGTCCACGTGCTAATCGGAGGTGCAACATGCGCACACAGGGCACTGTGCTTGAGAAGGTGCCATCTATTAAAGGAGGGATCAAGGTCCTGTCTTCCTATGGTAATTAAAAATAAATCATGGAAATGTATGAACAACAAAAAAAGTATCCAAGTTTTTCAGTTCAAATCTCAATCGGTTTCAGTGAAATTCCAAGTCTCACCAAATTGCCCCTAGCTGGTGAATTCCCAAACAAACTGAAATATTCCACCAGAGAGTTGCACATGGACGTAGACCCCAGACGCATGACTCTTGCTCGGGGGATCTCTCCTTCCGCCGATCTTTAAAATCATCAGAATTAAATGTGATGCATGGACCCCGAGTCTGCATTCACACACGGTGACGCATCCGAGTGCTCGCACATGTGAGCAGACATGCGTGTTCGTTGCACGCGCGTGCACGGAAGCGCAGGCACGCGCAAGTACGTTCAGACGAGCGTGTGGATGCTTGTGCGTGCTCACAGAAATGAACCGAACAGCTCTCCACGTTTAGCGTGAGGTCGTTGAGGCAAGTGCAGAGTGCAAGCGAGTGTCCATTCTAGTCTGGATGATAGACGACAAGGTGCTGGCACCAGCACCCACAAGCTGGTTCATTTTGGTCTCACCAAACACTGATGCCAACTTACAGCACAAGGTGTTCATTTCATGGGCTGAGTCTACAGAGCGATGGCCCAGCCAAAATTCAGATACCAATTACTTTACAATACTTTCCATGGCATTGAAATCAAAGACAAATAACTGGGGCCTTTATCAGAGGATGCTAACCGGTATGCTACATATCTCCACACGTGACTATTCAAATGTGTAAGAAAGAGCACAAAGACTATCCCGACAGACTGTTGAGGTACGTGCTGTTAGTGAGCAGCTATTAAGCATGACACACGCGGGGGTGGTATGGCTAACACCACGCCCACCTTTGCCTCCCTAGCGGCGATGTTTACACATCGAATAAGATACTCATTTGAGGCTGAGTCACCCTATGGGAGGCCCAGAAACATTTCAGATAATTGTCACCAGTGTTTGTGGTCATAGGCGGTAATCAAACTCGGGATGCCGGGTTCGTCATGCAGCACGCTAACCGCCACACTACCGCTACCAACGCACACAAATGCACACAAGTACCCCCACATATGCGCACGTGTGCGTACTCGTTCAAGTACATTTGTCGATTTACCATGAAGCTGGTGGCAGCAGTGTAAGCTGGTGGCAGCAGTGTGAGCCGCGGAAGGTTTGTGCGAGCATGCCGTTCTGTCGGATACGATCGCTGCGAGACAGCGCCTGCCATCCCATAGGATGCCCCTCTGTAGCAAGTGAGCAACTGATTTCATACGGAAGACACACAGTGTTCATCTTCAGTGGAAAATACCTCTCTGCTTACACGCAAAGTGAGCGCAACTGACTCATCCGACACTGACGGGTGCTCACGTGTTCCCGGCTGGGAGCATGAGAACTGTGGCGCGATTCGTTCCAGTTAGAGGGAAATGATGTGGAGACATTTCTGGATCTCACATCTGGATATGAGAGGAAAGGAAGGCGGGGTCCTTGACCACACAAAGCCGTGGAAATATGCAGCCAACTTGAAATAGTGTTCCGGAAAATCACGTTTCAAGCCGGATGTGATCACACAAGGGAAAGATTGTGGCGCCGTGCGTTGAAAATATATATAAAGCCGCTAATTTTTATGGAGCTTACAGATTACAGACAACCATTTGGCACATCTATCGCATGGCATGCCATTTTTCAAGTTGAAATGACAATAACACTAATCTTGAGGTTAGGGATAGGACATTGCAATAAAATCCAGTATTTTCATGGGTAGGTAACTTAAATAGAGCTCAATAACACATTCCTGCGGAGGGAGCTGGTAGGAACGTTGGGTTGCTCGGTAAATGGCCAGGGTCAACGGCGGCGTGGTGTATTCCACAAATATGGCCGACTGTGAGGGCGGGCACAAGCCGGCGTGAGTAGGTTAAACGTTGAGTTTTATAAGGGCACCACGGAGTGACCAGCCCCTCCCCACCCTGCCCCACCCCTCCCACCCCCCACCCAGCCCCTCCCCACCCTCCCCACCCAGCCCCTCCCCATCCTCCCCTCCCCACCCAGCCCCACCCTCCCCACCCAGCCCCTTCACACGCTCCCCTCCCCACCCAGCCCCTCCTTCCCCACCCAGCCCCTCCCTGCACGACGGACACAATAATCCCCTGTGGGCTGGTGTAACCAGGAGGTTCCTACCAGTAAAATGGTTACTTAAAGAATCTTAATTGAAAAAAGATTGGGGGATCATTTAAAAGACACACACATTTCTACGTTCTAAACTTACAGCACATTCCCAGAAAATTAGAAAATGTGCCAGTATAGCAATCACATGAAACATATCAAGTTTCTGCAGATTGTGTCATCTGTATGCATTTTCGCTGAATATCTGGAATTAAACTTCTCTGTGTACCCCTCGACCTGGCGGCTCGAGCTGCTTCAGTATTGCTGGAGAAAGCCGCTGCTGTGGTCAAAAGCATGCTGAAGTTGCCACTGTGGTGAGATGTTGACTACCTCGCCTGGTATACAGGATGTTGTGGGTTTGATCCCGACCCTGACACCGGTATATTAGGAGTTTACATGAACTCCACGTGGTTGCGTGGATTTTTCTCCAGGTCCTCCGCTTTGTCCCTCTACATTTCGAATCAACATGGTTTCGGAGTATTTGGCTGGCAGTGTAGTATCTTGTACTAAAGATGAATTGTCAAAGTTATGAACAGAAGGTGTGTATCGGATTGTTTATGGTGCAAATGCTATATTGGACAGACGGGACGTAACATTAGTGTAAGACTAAAAGAACACCAAAGAAATATTAAATACTCACAAACATAACTGTTGGCAGTTGCAGAATATGCCTGCCAACAAGGACACTCAATTGATTTTCATAACGTTGAAGTGTTGTGTAAAACAATTATTACTGGCCGAGACTAATTCGAGAATCTATTGAAATTGAGAGAAATACATATAATTTTAACTGCTCTGACAGCTACAGGCTTAGTGCGGCCTGGAAGTGTATTATTAAGTAATACACCTTACAACTGTATTCCTTATAAAGGAAACACATGCTAAATAACTGTGCTTCATAATAATCTATTGTTATATAATTACAATAAACACCCCACTCCTCGCCCTCTGATCTCTACACCTGATTGGTTCACAGTGATGACGTCATCTTGTTCTATTTAAGACCGGAAGCAGGTGGATTGCTTCACTATTCTGGCAAATCCCCCGATGATGCTGGTTGTTGTAATTACCAGCGAAACGTCACGGTGCTACTCAAATTGTAAATGTTGTGGATTTACTCTCCAACACACCAGTGAGCTGAAATAGTAACTAATTAGTGCGTTGTTTACGTGACAAACCTTACTGGCTGTGTCGCGTGGTGGAGGGTTACGACACATTTATATGAGAATAGGTTTTCCTCTTTTTACTGGCAACAAAACAGGTGTTAAGATGTTAAAACACCAAACTGAAACCTTTTACAAGGAATCATGTCTGCCTTAACCACAATACTTGTGGTCAGAATGCAAACAAAAAACATACTCTGATAATATATGCATTGTCATTGAAATTGATTGGTCCACACCAGAGACAGCTTTCTTTTGAGCCTAGTCTCAACGGTGTTAGACCAGAGGACGCCAAAACGCACATTTATACTTACGCGATCTAACCCAAAAACCTTTATTATGAGTATTTGGCTGCTATAGATTTCCATATGTTAAGCCACTTCGTTGAGCTGTAATTTGTGATAGCCAGATCGTTTCTGAAATAGAGAAATATAGCTCAGTGGGCCTTACATGGTAAAATAAAAAATATATAGTTTCGTTTTATTTTAGTTTTTCTTTACTCCCTATCTTTACTCGGACAGGACATGGGTACGCTGTTGACGAGCCCTTTGATCACAAGTGAAAGATTCCCAGTATAAATTCCTGGTCAGGGGGATGATTAACATGAGTACCGCTTTGTGGGAAATCAACAGCGGACACACGACGCAGAGACCCGGCCTCTGCGATGGGAAGGTGGAATTTCCGACGCTGGCTCACAGTCGCCGGGAGAGAAGAGTGTCACTTCAGCACTTCACCTCAGCACGGTGACCAACTGAAATGTTGTTGAAATCTAAAAAATATATATAAATGATGGCAACGCATGGTCGTCATCACGGGGAGGCATGGAGTTAATTGTCCCCGCTGTGAGAATTCAAACGGTGTGCCCCATCATTCTGAGTGTTTAAGAACCGAAGGGCTCAGTGGACCTGGGGGAAAAAAATGGGAAATCAAGAAATTATTACATCTGCAATTATCGCTAGAGACATGACGAGCGATTAAGGAGATATTAAAGTTACGTTAAGTGGCTAAATAATATCCTCTTAGTGTGTCAGGATAAGTGTTGCTAATGAGCACCAATTAACGCCAATATTCAATAGATGGTGGTGTTGCCAAAACCATTCTTGGTGTCTCTTCATTGCTAACAGTGACACATCATACAAACTACATACTATACACTCACCGCATGAGTATGCTTATAGGAGGCCCAATGTGTGTTGTGTAAATTAAACCCTTGTTTTGTGCAAGGATAGTAATTGCAGTTGAGTGTGAAACCCAGTAGACCGCTGTTTTCCACACATACAGCACACACAAAGTAAAACATATACCATATTTTATACACACACATACACACGCATACACACACACGCACGCATGCGTTCCAGCATACCTCTAATTCCCACCCACCTGCTCGATCCCGGGCTGGACATGGTTGTAGAGCGGCCGGGTCTCCACGTGCTCGGGCACAAGGCACTGCTGCCGGAGAGCGTACAGGGCCAGCCGCTCGTTTTCTGGACCCAGGGCTGGAGGCAGGGTGCGATCGCTCTCTGTGCGTGCAGACACGGACACAAGAGATCCTGCGCTGAGCTCGCGGGCACCGTCAGCCAGCCCAGGGCACACCACGACAAAGGGGCCGCTGGTGGCACGCGAGACGCACGCCCGGGCTGCTCTCATGCCCACAGCTACTCACCGTGATTGATGCTGACACACCGCGTGGTTCTATTCAGGCCTGAGTCCACCGAGGGGAAGTCGGCATCGGTGTGAGGTACTCATTTCAAGTGATGTGCAGTACATAGATGGGAATTCGAACCTGGATTACCAGGAATGTCGTAATATGCCAATCACTACACCACCTTTCCTCACATACAATGACCAACAAAGACAAATATCCCCCAAATAGTGTTGTTAGCGAGCAGCTATTAAGGGCAGAACGGTACACGAGGGGGTGGGTGGCCATCACCACACCCGGGCCTGCCTTTACATGCAATGACACACACACGCACACACAACACACACACGTACACACAACAACACACACACGTACACACAACACACACACGTACACACAACAACACACGTACACACAACACACACACGTACACACAACACACACACACGTACACACAACAACACACACGTACACACACAACACACACACGTACACACAACACACACACGTACACACAACACACACACACACGTACACACAACACACACACACGTACACACAACAACACACACACGTACACACAACACACACACACGTACACACAACAACACACACACGTACACACAACACACACAACAAACGCACTGAAGCACGTGATGCATGTCTACATAGACACATACGGAGGAGCATAGGTACCGATCATATTCTTCATGCTCAGTATTCTCCGGCCATTGTCCATGTGACGATAATTACTGCACTCTTCATAGGTGTGACACTTGTTCAATTGATGCTGAGCCAATACCAAGGTGAATTATCTGCAATGTATACCACTACAATCACAGCATCGTTACCAGGTGTATGCTCGGAGCAGCCATGATCAAGCCATAGTCGACCATACACACGCAACAAAACTGTAACAGGCGACTCGAGACTTGCTGCTGCTGCTGCTTTGATTCAAGTTTTCAGTGTTTCACAACGAAAATACCATACTTATACTGGACAGCGCGTGAAGAAAAGCACCATTCTAGCACGCCTATTAAGGCTGGCACGCCACAGGTGTTGGGTTCGGGTAACACCCCAAATGCCATGACCAGATCAGTGCTAATGTTCGAACGCCTTAATAAATAATGCCTTTCATAATGCGTCTATTTTAAGGAAGGGATCATGTCAGTAAATCAATTACCGCAACAAAAAAAGGAGTAGTTTGTGCGATTGGCCAACGCGTCTTGTCAATATATTTGTACAGCCTTTAAAATAAAAGGCCCCTTTCTAAGGATCCATTGGCTTGCAACCTTATTAAAGGTTTTCTTTTGTTGAGGCTGCTTTTGCAGACCAAAATTAGTGTGCTTGCGAGCGACATGACTAACTGACCTGCAGCGTTCAGCCAGGCTCTTTTCAGGCCCAATTCACATGTCTGCCCTGCTGTCTGGTTCATGAAAATAAATGGTGCATTCAGTTTAATGTAAGCAATTCAACCCTACACTGAGCTAAATAAATAATTGAGGAGAAATACATCATCCAATTATCTTTGCTTCGCTATGAAGACAAAATGCGTGGAAACAATTAAAACGCGGAGAGCTCTCCGCACGCTTTGATATGATCTGCTTGCATGTAACTTACTAAACTGACAGGTACAGATCAGCCAAAACGAAAGTCCCCGTTTCGTATTGGCGGATGTGGAGACGTTTTGGCTGTCATGTTGAATCGACAATGACTGGCCTGGAGGAGGAAAGAGCCAAGTGGTCGAAGCAAATATCTGCGGTGGCAGCGCAGCCAGGGTCTCGTACACCTAGCGATGTTGTCTAACGCGTCCCTTGTTCATGTACACACATCTCACCCACCGCCTTCCCCATTACAAGAGGCTCACAATCGGCATAAATAGACGCGCGGCTTAACACCTTCAGGCAAGGCCCATTCTCCAGAAGAGATAGAGGGCAGACGTTGGCTGGTTATAATTGAAGATTACACTTTGCGATGTGGCGCCTTCAAAACTTTAATATTCGCAAGAAGAAGAAAAAAAATTGACGAAAGCAGTTTTGGATTGACACATGGACAGCTTCGCCTCGTGTGCCTGAAGTCCCATGCCACGAGACTGACGCTTCTGGCCACAAGTGGCTCGGTTCACATGTAGCCTCTGAGAAAAGTCTGTAATTTTGTTCTCCATTTTTAACACAGCTAGCCCCAGGAAAGAAATGGAAAAGGCTTCGATTTCAACTGACAATCGGATTAAGTCTCATTCCGTGCTCCTAATGTTTAAATGCGCTGCTGGAAATGTTCCAACATTATCCGTGATGCTTGCTTGAATATCACTTCTGGGATATGAGCAGAGTTGGTAGAGCAGCTGCACTTACAATCATAAGGTTGTGAGTTCAAACGATGGCCAGGGGTGGACGCAGCCTCCGATGAGCAAAATAAAGAAATGTCACACACATACGTGCAGCCACGCCATTGTTACGAGGTCGATAAAATGACTGCGTCTTGGGGAGATGGCGCCACTCTGCAGGGGACATCAACGGCCCTCTCAGGGCAAACATGAAAAAGATATTCACCGCTGTTCAAAGACATCAATGGAAGTGGCCTCGAACTGATGATGCTTGTTAGGGGCACGTGATACGGGGCTTACAACCTAAGGCTGCAGTCGGTTCGTATAACGTTTATCCAGTCACATGGCTTTTGACAATGTGGCCCGCATTCGTTTAACATTATACACCGAGGAATATAAAGTTGTGTCTGGGCATGCGATGGACACAATTTTGTTCGTCATCGGCAAGGCCCCACAGGTTGCATCGGTGCTTGCCGTCCCTCCTTGCAATACACAAATAGCAAAAACGTCGTCGAACACAATGTGGGCTACGCCGGAAGTGTGCAAGTGGTACGTGTCGCCATGCTAGAGGGCAACATTCGTATAAATCAGTGGCTTGTGCCAACGTGGTGGTCCGTGATGAAATTACAACTTCCCAGTGCGTGAACATCGTGGCGTTGCACGTAATCGCGAGTGTCAACTGGCGCCCCCTGCTGCGTGCTAAGGGCGCGGTGTGGGCCAACTTGCTCTACCCTGCAACTTGGGATTTTACGTTGTTTTTGTATCAAAATAGCAGCGTTGTACAAAATCGACAGTCTAAATTGCACATTCCCCATATCTACTCTAAATGGATGATGGGTTGAATCAACCCCCCAACGAAGATCGGAGCCACTCGCTCTTCCCCTGAGTCGCCAGGCCGCGAGCGGTTAGAGCATTACAAATCCACGTTTTCACTTTCAAGATAACCACAGAGAACTTTCCAAGTCTAATGTGAATACATTGCACTGTAGTGTCATTAGTATTGAAAGTGACATGGCAGCCCAGTGCAGTACGAAGAATGGCAATGGGCATGCGTGGGAGTTGTGCCAAGGTACGCTATACCCAGCCATCTTTTTCTTCCCAGTGATTACGCTTAGATATACTTCACCAGGTACATATTTTATTCCTAAGGTGACCTACAGGATGTCCAGGCTGGGTTAAAAAAACTAAACAATTGGCACCATCTCATTGGGATTGTAACGCAGTGACCTCAACAACTGCATCACCCACATTTCCAGCGCACGGACTTGAACACGCGCTCCGGGTACAGCTATCACGTGTGCTGTACGCCATGCACACACGGTCCACAAAGACTACTCACATTGCAATGTATAGACATGCATGGTGGTCCCAATAACACTGGTGGGCATTTATTCAAGAATGCATTGCTCAGAGTGGAATTATGTTAATTTGTTACTTTTTAAAATTCCCCACCTATTTTAATTCAGGGTCAATCCACCTTTCTCAAATGAGTGCTGGTTGGTAGAAATTGTATAACAGGCGACGTTTCAGGCAATGGCCCTCTTTATATCACATTCATCATATTACAGTCCTTGTTTTTCATTGTAAGGCCACGGTCATGTTGACGAGTGTGTTGAGTTTGTGTTGTTCATTGTGCTTGTGCACCACTGGCAATGCATCATCACCAAATAACTTGTTCAATTTGAAATGTACTTTTGTTTATTTTACTTTGATGTATCATCCTTGAAGGTGAACATTCATGAAAAAAAGGTGTAATTTGCATATTCATTTGGAAAAGGCCAGTTTCTGCATAACAAACTTGTGCTCTAGAGTCTACCCAGGTGAGGGTTAGTCACTCCATCTCTCTCGCCTCAATCTATATGCTATCAAAGAAGGTCCAATGACAGAAACGGCAGCTTAACAGTTTCTCTTTGAAAGCAGCGTTGTTGACGAATGTGCCGAGTTTTGTTTGGATACAGTGTGGCGTAATTGGTATTCAAAGCACCGTGTGTCGCCGAGTAGATACAAATATAAATTTCGATTTAAAGTTTCGTGACTGCAGGGATTCATCTTCTTGGTTCTTTCGGTAAAGTCACGTACTTCTACGTGACTTTACCGAACGAACCAACAAAAAGATACCGAGATATTCGACCTTGAGATTGTCCGAGGGACGTGTCGGGCAAGTCACAAGTTGTGGAGCAGGAAGGCCTCTGACGCACCTCCCTGTTGCCTGTAAGCGATCTCCTCTCGCATGCACGTCAGTTTTCTGCTTGTTATTTAGCGTATTAAAAAAAAAACACTTCTCCTTAACTCCCCGAGTAGGATTTTCAAGGAGATTTTCAAAATGTTCTCGTAAATTACAGGGTGCTTAAAAAAATGTCAACACTTATATGGGACTATCGTTTTTAATGGAAAAAGAGCGGATAATACTACAATGTAACATGATAACAAATGTAATGGTAATAGCTTTGAAAAGCCAAAGAGTCTGCGCTTGTTTGCCATCATTGTCAACACGTGCCTGGAATCTTCTCCAGGTGGTCTCCAGCGTCCGCAGGCACATTTCTTGTGGTCTTGTTGCAAATTCTCGGAAGTGTCAACATTTTTTTGAAGCACCTTGTACATTAAAACATTTACGTTATTGCAGGTGCGCAGAGAAATGTCTCGGTTCAAAATGCAAAGGATCTGCGAGGAACGAAGGGAACCGACTCGTGACGAGATTGAAGACCCTTTTTGGTGAAGACAAGCTGGGACCTGTTCTTCACCAACAAAGAACCCTTTAGGACATATCCAGCTGTTCAACCCTAAGCAGACAGGGGCCCTCATTTGAATACTCCTGTATGCAAACAAGGTGTGCGAAACAACGATAGACATATTGTGAACCACATTCTCCATCCATAGTTTACATATGCAATCGTACTTTTGTGTAAATCAATCATAAATATAACGTGTGTGCCAATTCCTGTATCTTCATAACCTTGCTTAAATATCTAATGGGCTTTGCTGCAATGGAGGCAGTGCCGCATCACTCAACCCCCATGGTCCTTGTGAACTATAAATAGGAGGCAGTTTAACCTTTTGATGAAAAACCAATAAAGAGTAAATTCAAGTTGACGCAAATGTCAAAGTAATGCATTTTAGCATTTTTTTTCTGGCAAGTGGGCTGCATTCAATATCTGGAAAAAATAATGTTATTCGAAGAAACCTGAAAAATCTTCAACCCCAATGTGCATTCCCTACATTTCTCGGAGCATTTCAGTGGACTTTGATGAACGCATATTCTGGAAATTATTACGGCTTGTAAATGTACTGTTAGCTTTTCGCTAGGATAACAAACCTAGATTACTCACAGGGCAGGAAGGCCGTATTTTTAGCAAGTCGTTAATGGCAGCACATTAACAGACAAAAGGAGAGATGCCAGTATGTTTGTGTGCGTATGTTCATTTACAAGTCTTTAAATTGGTGCTTTGTGGATATGTTTTTTTTATCCCTCTTTGGTCATATTTCCATTACATTTCAGGGTTTTTTTTCTGACAAAATATGCAGTGTACGGTCGGAACCTCCTGAAGGGAAAATTAAAGGTCCCATGCTGTAACACCTGCTCACCCTGAGCTATAAATGCCCCGACAGTGCATTGTCTTTGCACTATCAGGACATTTATGGTCTGACACTGGTGAGAACAGGCCCTAAAGATGGCTGTCTCTGGTCTATACCAATCAGTTTCAAAGACAATGCATATATTTTCAGAGCATGTTTGTGTTTGCATGTCCACCACAAGTATGTGGAGTTAAATGCAGACTTGATACCTTGCAAAAGGTTTCTATCTGGTGTTTGAACATCTTGACACCTGTTTTATTGCCTGAAAGGGTAAAATCTTTTCTTATCTATTCATAGGGCGAACCTCACAGAGAGACGAGTGGGCGAAGCGTACGGGGCGCGAGCGCTCTTCATCCAGCGGCGTCGGCGCTGCAGTCTTTTCAATTTCAGAGCCCCCCGCTCGCTCTGTGTGGTTGGGCAACTCGGACACAAAAGGCTGCTGGACCCACAACTCAACTCCGCACATGTGCAACTGCAAGCGGGGGGCGCACAGATCGACCCCGCCCCCCTGTGGAATGGTTGCCCACACTGATCCGCTGGTCCATACCCACCTGCCCCAAGATCCGAAGAGACGCCCAGTCCTGCTGGATGTACCAGCGCATCACGGACAACCCCGAGCTCACAACCCCCCCCCCATCACACCTCAAGTAACAAATTCCCCTTTTGGGGAAGTTTCAAAGCCCTCAGTGGGGCAAGCTTTTCCGCCCAGACAAACAAACCTCTAGGGCCCGACTTGGCTAGCAAACAGCGGTCAGCCATGAATCACTGCAGAACAGCCAACGGCAGATGCGGCCACCTCATTCATCGATGAGAAAGAAGAGCGGCCTTTAAAGTGGCTGTGGTCACCGCAGCCAGACCGTGGACCACATGGTCCTGCACCGCCCGTGCCATCGACTCACTGGCAGTGTCACCGACCTCCGGCAAGCCTCTACGGAGGGTCACTCACAGGCTTGCTAGTCACCTCGGTAGACACAAATAGAGTTGATCGTTTCACCATTTCTCGAACAATAGCATCAGTCATGCTGGCTGGTCAGCACCATGTATAGGTTTGACACACCCTGTTACTATACATTCAGGCTTATAGTTTGGGTCTGATGGAACGATTTCAGATCTGTGTTTTGGATTCAATGTGTCTTCTCAGATCATATCACTGAATGGAACACTGATAAAGAACGTGTGAAAAGGAATTGGCTATTTATTGTTGAGGTATGGCATCTTACACAATGCTGCATTGCATTACTTAAATATTAACAGCAAAGTACACTTTGTTGCCTCTTCTACTATTTATATATTGTGCATACTGAGTAAAATACTACAGTTACATTTATAACAGTGTTCCACTGTAGGCGATGGGAAAAAAACTGATGAAAAAGAACCGGTTCTTGAATTGAATCATGGCCCTAAATCGTGACAATTACTGAATCACTGGGGAGTTGAGACATTAGCGACATTTTAATATAGAAAGTACATGGAGCGTTTGCGTTTCAGCTACAACGTCAGCTGTGCAAATTCCTACCAGCACGTCAACATGAGATGTAATCTTGATCATGGTTACATTCTGACTCATGTACAGTCAATCAGATCATCACATTCGAGTTGACCATGCACCTTAATGTATTCAACGTAAAAAAAGTCAACAGTGATTCGGGAATGTCATGGTGTTGGGGTCACCATCCCATGCTTGTTCGAGCAGAGACGCTGCCACCTTTCACACAACTAAAGCAGACTCACTGCAGTCACGACTTGGGAGGCATGTGCATTTTAATCCAGGCTTGGCTATATGGGGCCATGTCAATGTTATTAACACGAGATGATGCGGTGGTAATTTAAAAAAAATCTAACTTTAGTATACCTGAGAACCATGTAAATTTAGTTTTAACGGGCTAATAATTTCTCATAGTAAATCATTCCTTGTGGTTTTTGGCTGCTGTTTTTATATATTTTCACTTGGCGTAATGGGATATATTTCACGGGCTGTTTGCTCATCGAATACGAGCGTGCAGGCAATCACTAATGAACAGAAAACCAGCCACAACAATGGTTACATTTGAAACATTTCAAAAATTTTCATGTAACTATTATCCCTCTTCTTGACCCCAAAATTCATACCACTTAAACTTTTCACCCCCTTCTTTATTTCAGTAATCCAGGCATTACTTGTAACACGAACGGGCTTATTAATCTCACAACGATTCTCGAATCTCTCCGACGACCTTTCAGTCACCTGCACATGAACATTGATCTCGCTGTAACAGAACTCCTTCTCGACCTCAGTTCTACTCACCTCAACCCTTTCTTCGCAATCAGACTAGAAGTCTACTTTTAAACAGACATCTGGGTTACGAAATCAAATACTAGGTATTCAATTATTGGAACAATCGTAGCAAACACTGCTTACTCTCGAGGGATTCCACTGTTTTGCTTTTTTTAAGGAAGCCTGCAATGGCCAGGTGCGCTACAGAACTCAGCTATGATTTACGCGCCTTGGATATTCATGCTTTCCTCTGAAAATATTTAGTTAACCAGCCAGTCGATGAGCAACTTCTTCAGCTCGTTCAGTCAGCGTCTCCCGACTCAAATGCGCAATGGCCAGTGGTCAATGCTCATCTGCAATGTTGGCCCTAAGCAAGTGGTAGAAGTTCTGTAATTCCCACTGCAGGGGTGGGAGCCCAATGCAAAGGACAACCACTGCCGTACTTTGACCTGCGCCTCTGTGCCTTCGTGTCAACAGCATGAATTGAAATAGTATAATTGGTCGACTTTCGAAAAAAAAGTTGAGGTCAATGAAAACCTTTTATAAAATCGACTTTTATAAAAACTAAAGACAAACACGACAATGTAATTTGAGCATATCTCCATGTTGATTAATTGTTGTAATGCAACTCACAGGAACTGGCAAGTGAATGTTGGAAATGTGATATTTGGGAGTCTGCTCTGCTACCCAGGATGGCCAAAATATTTGATTGTCCATAAATCATAAAACAAGCATTTGGATAAATCCATTCAAACAACAATGCAGTTTCTACTACATTCACTCATCTGCGGGCCAAAGTAAATACAATTTATTTCGAACTCTGCAATACAGCATTTTTGTTTCCTCTATGAAGTCCAGGCCACCAAAGGCCACAATGTTTTATTTTCTCAAAGAACATTGATATTTACTTTTTCTATATTTGTTCTCATTCGTACGTGACAGACACCGTTACATAAAGAACCAAGGGCTTCTAGTGCAATTTATTAGCCGTTCTATAGCCACCCATGGATAGGTGGATTGATAGCCTAGGAATCAGGGCATCTGGTATGCAGCCTATTTTTCATGGCTTGTGATGTTTGGTCCTCCCCTAGATCAACTCAGCCTTAAATGAGCACTAGTGCAGTGTGTAAACATATTTTGGAGACAAAGGTGGTTGGAAACAGTGCTGACCACCCACCCGCCTCGTGTGCCATGCTTGCCTTGATAGATGTTCGCTCACAGCACTTGCCCCAACAGTCTGTTAAAGGCTATACAGGGAATATCTGTCTTTGTATTTTAGTGTTATGTTGGATCATGCTTCTATGGGAGCATAGAAGGGAAATCCTAACAAAAGATTTAGCTTCACTACTTTCTACTGCCCACCTTATAGCCCCACCGCCTATAACAACCTGCTGTGACTGGTGGTCATGAATACAAACCACTATCCAGGCTTCGCTTTCCCAGATCTGATAAGAATGGGTGCATTCTGGGTGGTTTGGTCAGAGACACACTCGTTGGTATCCTCACCTAACTTTACTCCACTTACAATGGGAACTTTGCTATCTCATGGGTAGGCAAGGGCCGCGTGCGTGGCACTTGCCTTACCACAATCTCCCATGCGTCTTTCCGGTCTCAATATTTGCTCACAAGCGGCACTTGTTCCACTGGTCTATTCAGACCAAAGGGGGCATCTTGGCACCTAACTGAGTGCAAGTTCATGTGCGTGCGTGCTTGCTTGAACGCACATGTTGGGCAGGGTGAGTGCACATATTGCAAATCCCAAAAACCGTAGAAAGAAAGACTGTCTGTCCTTGGATCTTATTTTCAGTGGTGCAAAATAAAATATGTAACATAACACTTTTCGGACAGAACATATGCAAGGAACATAAAGTGGGTAAATGCAACTAGCAGACAAAATGTGCTTTTCATATCTCACTTGCAAGTGTGCACGTGCATGCCTCGCCCTGACCATGCGAGTCCCTCTGGGGGGCTGGACACAATAGGCGCTGCCCAGCTCAGTCATACCACGAAAGGTCGGCCAATTCAAGTGCACGGCATCAATGCGCTTCGTACAGCAGAAACAATCGTTAAGCCGCCAGAGCAGTGTCTGCGTGGCCCAGGGGCTGGCCTTAATGTCCACGTATTTGTGTTGAGCAAGCTATGTTTGAATCCTCCCAGCACTGAATATTTCAAAAACGAGAAATCCCATATGAATATAGTTGTCCTATAAACACATTAGTCGGTTTATCCAGAGTGGGTGGCCATCTATTCGGTTTAAAAATCTCACCTGGATCCACGCCTGTGCCATTACTCAGCATATGAAGCATCTGGTTCTGATTAGAGGGACCACGACCTTGTCCCTGGATGGTTCATCTGTTCTTTAGATGCTGTGCGAAAATAGATATTTACTAGGAGGAGAAATGTCTTAATCAGTCTCACGTTCATTATTTGGAATGGCAGTCTGCTCGGTATGGATCTTTAAAAATGACCAACTTTCATAGTTGCATGGAATGAGTCAGCAAGCAATAACTTAATTCATATGCTCACTATTCAGCCACTGAATTGCTCATGTAATTATTTTACTATGTATACAACTCATAATATGCTAATGCCATGGAACTATTATTAAGCTAATGGGACAAATGAGACAGAACGTATGAGACCGTCAATACAAGTTAATACGAATGAGACAGAATCTTACTGTGACCGTAATTGTGGCAAATTATCAAATCATGAGCGGGGAGTAGAATTATTCTGCACGCATTCCCACGCCAATTCAGTCAAAGCATTTGCTTGAGCATAATTCACCACACTGGCCAGGCAGCTGCAAATGTCACTCGCCACTGATGATAAGTACCGTGGCCGGGAATTGAACTCGGCTGCTGAGTTCATGGCGCAGTGCATTGCCCACGGAGCAAAGCGCTCACTACCTGGAATCACTCAATGCCTACTTTTCCTGTGTCCTCTACCCCTCTCCAGGAAGAGCTCCTCAATATGTTTTCAGGGAAAGAAGTTTATCGATATTTCAGTGCCCTCAAAACATGTGGATTAGACTTCGCCCTCCCTCGCTCCCCCTAACATGTGTGCTTGTGGCATGTTGACCGATCCCTTCGTTATCCAAATTGCCATCGGGCAGCGCTCATTTCTGTTGGCAGTCAGTCCTGAATCATTGGTGGATATTCCACGTTCTTATGACGAGCGTCCGTTTTTTATATCGGGGAAACCAGTTTTCATTTGCCACTTGAAGTGGTCATTATTTTATTCGCGATGTAGAATGTTGGTCTGAATTGACCCACGACCCTGAACCCATGACCTTCTAAAACCGGCGGCCAGCCACATAGTATCTGCAAGAAAGGTATTTTTGTCATCTTAAATTAGGTATATTAAGTAATTAAATACTGTAAATGATTGTTGATCACATTATACATGACCGTATATTTATTTAACAAAATACGTATTTTTTTCATTTAGCCAAAAACATATAAACTTTTCACAATTTATAAATGTCACTACATCTGTTTTAATAAAGTTTATTATAGATTAAATCGTTATTTTTAATGAGGTACGGATCATCCTAGTTCACTCCGACTATGAATTGGCTAAACGTGTTGTTCTGACGGAGGAGAAAATGCCCTGCTCTGGTGTGCCACTAATTAGAAGCAGGTTTCTAAGAGTAGCTCGTGAGTTAATGGTCTCATCCAAGTCAGCACTGGCTCTGCAATACATCTGAACTTGGAGCAGCCGGGTAACTCAGTGGGAAAATGCCAGCGTTTGAGCAATAAACCACCAACAAATAAGGTTTTGTACCTCGGTAAAACTTGTTTTTCTTGTCCATGCCGCCATCGACTGGTCCCTTAGTTCGTCATCACCGCAGCAATTCCCGTTAGGGAATGCCTGATCACAATTAGGCGTCCACTTCTCATTCAGTCTCTGCCTGGTCACCAATGATTGCGAATATATATACATCTCGCGAGGGTGCTTCAATGGGTAAAGAGCGTTGAATAATTGTGTAACTTATATCAGCACGATTGTGTTATAATTGCATAGTTAATGGACATGGTCCTGCTAATCACGTGTCTTTTTGCAGATGTTTACACTAATTGCCAGATATGGATGCTCTTGCCCAATCGCACATTAGAAGAGCGTTGAGCTTTTATTTGTATTTGTCTTCTGAGGATTATGATGCCTCAACCATTCTTATATTCTGCTTTTTGAACCATGCATGACCTCACCACAATTCACCAACCAAACATTCAACCAAGTTCCTGCATCACACGTGCAGGCCACCACACCTGGCCAAACACATGTCACTATTACACCTACCCCTATTGCTTGCACACACTACAATCTCGTCAGCTTATAAGCTGGTTCCAAACAAGCAATTCGTACATTTGATTATAAAAAGACCCACATTGAATGGATCGCTGTGCCAGCAAGAGGGGTGTCTTCCCTCGTGAGGGTTAAAGAGACGTCGTGACGCATGGCAGCCGGGGTTGGCTCACAGGCCCCTGAACGGCTGCTTTTGGCGTGGGCTCGCGGGACGAGCCGGAATCCGAAGGTGGTTCCATTCTTGAGGCGACACCCGTTTTACATTGGCAAGGTTGAATATCAAAAAAAAATCCACAATAAGACAGAGTAAATAGAACCTTCAAAGGGAATCGATAATTGCAAAACAATAGCGTGCAGATGTGCAAACCAAAATTTCATGTTGTTTTCTCAATGAAAATGAATTGTACTTAAAATGCACCGCACTGCATTGAGAGTTACTGTATCATTGGTAATTCATGACAGCGACGCTGTCGCGTTGCCGGGACGAGTCCTCTGGACTGGCGATGCCGACGTCGCGGGTTCGATCAGATCTCGAGCGGTTGCAGCGATGGGGCAGGTTTTAAAAATCTCCCTCCCCCTGACCCCCCCCCCCCCTTGCTTCTGTCCACTCTCCAGCCACAAAGACCACAGTTAGTCGATCAGCATATCACACGTGGTGGGATTTAAGTGTGGGTATCCCCACCTCTTCCAAGATGTGTGGCCAGCGTGGGAAGAGTAGGCCAAATACTATTTAGATGTGTTTCTCTTGAGCTCTGCCGAGTGGAGGCCCAGCACTGGCATCAGCCAGCAATTGCACAGCTGCACCTTTATTATGTTTCACCATTATCTGAACGCATTCCCAAAGGCTCATACAATATATGTATTCGCTTCAAGCTCTTCCCGTTTGGTAGGAATGGACTCTGTATGTTTTAGATAAAAGCTGAATGTTAAATACCAGAAAATTGAGCTAAGGTTCACCTCTCGACTCCCAGCCCCTGCCTAGGGTCTGCAGGCCCGCCTGAATCAAAGCACGTGTTCTATTTCGTGTAAAGGTGGAGAGAGAGAGAGAGCAGTGGCATCAAAGCGCCCGAACTGTCTGTGTGGTCCCGATGCTACCTCCCCTGCCGAGAGCAAGCCCAGCTTCCTGCACGCCCAGGCCGCCGTTATCATCCCCACCGCGCTCGGCACCTTTACATACTGCACAGTCTAACAACAGTTCAAAGCGTTTGTTTGGAAAAGCTCCATGTATTGCACAGGTTTATTCAAAATAACTCTTAAAACGATGAGTGAAAATCTCGAAAGTTCAGCCAAGTTTTGAGGAGACATTAATGCAGATTACTTTGCATAATGCCATCTTGGGACAGTTTCTGTATGCTAGTAGCAAGAATGTTGATTAGCTGCTCAATCGTTTGATCAAAAGTCCATATTTCCCGGCTAATTTTAACAAGAATTACTAAGAATAACTACGTGAAGATAGGTTCCATAGGTTACCTTCAGCTGATACGTATATTACTTTTGGGAATTTCATTACAACATTGCAGCACTCGAAATGAGTCATTTTATGAGTGTACTCAGGAAGCCTCAATAATTAGGCCCAACTTAGATATTTGGCCATTTTTTGTTTTGCACATTGGAGGATACTCAAGTGCCCAAGGATAAGGGAACGTTATAAAAGAGCCAACAACTTGAACTCTGCAAGCGTTGCATGGCAGACACAGTGACGTACTCTTGTGAAGTATGCACGTGGTTCCTTGAAATATTCATCGACGTTATGGTGGGCTTGCATAATGTAGAAAATCAGCGCAGCCTTTCGCAATGTAGAAAACGACGACCACTCTCCTGCTGCGTAATCCACAATGTGTGTTGCGGCACATGTGCACACCAGGCGTAATGAAGGGCCTTGACATCCTGAGACAATCCAGACTCTCTGTTGAATGCTAAACGTGAATGTTAAACTCCAGCACTACTTAGACACCCCCTCGTAACATAACCACCTCTTGGCAGTGCTAGTCAATGAGTGTGAGTGATTGGACTATGTGCCTCATAATAATGATAAGAAGGGACTTTCCGTAAGGTGTTGGTAGGCCACGGAGTTAGTTTTATAAGACCAATGCATTTCCCACGGACCCCAACACCTCAGCAGGTTGCCGGCATTATTTCATCCAGATAGAACAATCTATATTTTAATTTCATACTTTTTCAACATCTGTTTTCTAAGTTGTGTATGTGTGTGAGTATGTTTGCTCGCTAACAGTACCTGACCCAACAGTCTGTAAAGGCGATACGGGGGATCTTTGTCTTTGCTGAGTATGTGTGGTGTTCATATAAGAACAAGACAGGCCTAAAATGAGTACCCGGTGCGGTGTGGACAAACTGGGAAGGGCAAGCAAAGGTTGAAGGTGGACATGCTTGCGTATGGATGTTAATATCAGACAGGGAAATGCTGGTCACCGGAACTGTGACGCTCTTCCTCTGACCCTCGCACCACCACCACCACCACCACCATCTCCTGCGTTGCATTTTCCCTGGGCCACACTTTGTTTGCTTCACTGAAAATCACATGGAAGAGCACATGGGATGATGTTGGAATCTATTTATTTGCATCAAGCGAGTGAGCCCATGCCCAAATCAGCACTGGGAGCAGCTCATTGGTCTGAACCGACGGTGGGTTTAATATATACTCCTCTGACAAGGACAATGTTCTCCATAGGGCAACCACAGTTGACTTCCATGGAGGAATGGTCGGCTGTTAATTTATTTGTTCAATGAGTGAGCTAAACATATCACTTTTTCGAATTGAAGTCCCTCACACCCTCGTATCATATTGTATTTTCGCCTCTCGATCTCAAATGACTTCTTTCCCCTATAGCCCCCCCCCCCCCCCCTCACAACCATCTCACATTTTACATTAAAACAAAACATAGCAACGAATAAACGTTTTCCCTTGTCATTTCTGAGTACTACCATGGTATCTTCTTTATAGCTGGAGATGAAAATTACTCTTGATGTGTTACTCTCATGTCAGTGTGGCTGTTTTAAATAAACTTGAGTCAAAGGACCCCCTGATGTTTAACATCTTCGCAAGGGGCAGCTTCGTCAAACTCCCTCTCCACCGTGGACGGACGTGACCTCAGCCACCCGTCAACGCTGCCGCGCCCCCAGAGGGCCTCTACCACTGCTAACGCCACATCCCCCCCCCACCACCAAAGTGTACCCACCTGGGGATGCTGATGCATTGTTGAGCTGAAAAGTTTTGGCATCCAAGGCACGGCACGCTGCAGCAGCAGCGGCATATTCTAAATCTGGTAACTATGACCCTGGTCATTGGGTGAAAGGTTGTCAGAAAGCGAGTTGATCGCTGGATCGCAGGACACTTGACCCAATCACCAAATATTTACCGATTGCACTGTTAGATATATTGCGTGATATAGCTAAAGCATACGTGTGGAGCTATTAATGTGTAGACATCACAACACTACTTCGACAGGCCTCTATTACCCAACACAATATGATAACTCTATCAAGATGAGTTAACATATGTCAGTCTACTGATAATCTTTGACTTCTGTAATAAATTCTAATGATAAGCTAAAATTATTGTGTTTGTAATGTCATTGGTGAGCAGGCATAGAAATCAACTCACTGCAATGAAGAACGCCGTTTATATGCAGGTGGATGAAGCTCGGATTCGAAGTCAGGATCTCAACGGCAATGGCTTAGTGCTCTGAGCCACCCAACCTCACGTGAAACAAGACCTCAACATACACAATTCTATGTATTGCCAATATTAGCTGGCACGAAGAAATACCAAGGTACTGAGGAATACTCAGGGAAACACGGTACCGAGTGATAGGCATCACTTTTCAAGTGCTGCAACAAAATCGCCCAGAAATACCTGCAGCCCAGAAATACCTGCAGCCCAGAAATACCTGCAGCCCAGAGCAAACTTGGCCCAGCAGCCACGAGGTGTGGCAGCGGGTGAAGCAGGCCACTGGCCATGTGAGGCAAGGTCAACCAATGACCCCATCTCACCTCTTGCTTCCCTACCACCTCGCACCCCACCACCGCCTCCCCACCTTCCATCTGCCTCCCATGCACGGCTGTGCACTTGCCCTTTACACACACCCAAGGTGTCTGCCTGGGACTGGGTGGGCCACACATGGCAAGGGCTAAAGAGACAGCGACCTCTTGCCAATGACCTCAACGCCAACACGGGTTACACACATGTATGAATTCACAACTCAAAATATTAATGTAATCATTCGTAAGCACAGCCTGCCAATAATATTATTAACACTGCCTAATATTAAAAACAAAACATCGGGTTTCCTGCCCCCCAGCCAGCCCCACATATACACTCCTTCACATGAGGTGCGGCGTCGTCAAAGCCCGAAGTGATTTCCTTCTCAGATGAGCATTGAGGAGGTGCCCATCTCCTACTTACAGCATTGAGCCAATGGTGGGAAATACGACGTTCCTATGGCAGGGATGAACCCCTCCATATGACACCCACTGCTTATTTCCTTGCAAAGTGATAGCTATTTTATCGACTCCAGAAGTATGATGGGTTGAGTCAGCTCCAACTAGGAATGAACTCACAATCTTCTGTTTGTGGGCCGCTTGCTCTACTGCTGAGCTACGTGACCAGGTATAGGTACATGCCAATTATATTTCTTAATAGCAGGCCTAGAGAATTGCCAGACTCGAAACAATAGTTTAATCTGCATTGTTACTCGGCACTAATATCTGTAATATATATGACAGCAACTCTGTGAGTGGACAGTTGACACCTCAAAAAATATATTACGAGGGCAGCAAGGCTTTCCACCCTGCATTCTATGGCTGGAGCACGTTGGCAATGTCTGGTGCCAGTTCGTGATGCGCATGACAATCTGCACAACGCGAAGTTGTGGCCATGCACACAATTCATTATATTTCTACGTCGAAATGACCAGGTCCGTTTAAAGACACAAACAAATATCTCTCATTGTATTGATGCACACCTCGTGTGCAGTGACACACACCTATGGATGTATGACCTGAGTTGTATGTTTTGTAATAAGAAACACAATAAGTGAATGCTACGTTTGTTTTGTAAGTTTGTTTGGTTAAATGAGACGAAAACTCGAGAGACGAGTCAAATTCTTTGCAAGGGAAAGTAATTGTCACGTGACTCTCAGGAGCACCACATAAGTGCCCTTGGTTAGGTTGCTTAAATACCTGTAAATACAACATTATATATATTAAATATGCCAATAATATATTTTATTGGACCAAGTGAGATTTCCAAAACTTTTTTTTACTATTAAATATATTATATTTACTAGAGTGGACTATATATGCACATACTATTAAACTACATAAGCAGCTGTTTGCCATTAGCTGTGCTCTGTATGGTTTATATTGAAATGGGAAGAGGCCACGCTAAGTTGCGCGCACACGTGGCGTGGGTTAGTGTTCGCTGTTCTGGCAGTGCAGCTCAAAGAATCCGTGGGCCTGGATCAAAATGTGTGTAGCCGAGCGATCCATCACGTGAAGAAGCCCAATATATAATCCCAGGATCGTTCCCTCCCGGTTCTCGGTGTGATTAGGTCGCTCGGAGTATGGGTATGGATTCTCAGGGTATGGGGAGGCCAAGAACAACTGGCCACGAGGCTTCACTCACTGTTTTCTTTGTGGCAATATTTCCACATTCACAGAGACAATCATTAACATTTTCGTTTAGATTTATGTTTACGTTCAATTACAAACGACCACGTTGAGTTCATTGCGAGTGCGATAAATGTGGGGCTTTTGGCTTTGAAAAGCAATCAGATGTTTCTAAAATTTCATGAGAAAACACATTCCTGCGGAGGGAGCTGGTAAGAACGTTGGGTTGCTCGGTCAATGGCCAGGGTCAACGGCGACGTGGTGTATTCCGCAAATATGCCCGACTGTGAGGGCGGGCACAAGCCGGCGTGAGTAGGTTAAACGTTGAGTTTTATAAGGGCACCACGGAGTGACCAGCCCCTCCCCTTCCCACCCTGCCCCACCCTCTCCACCCAGCCCCACCCTCCCCACCCAACCCCTCCCTGCACGACGGACACAATAATCCCCTGTGGGCTGGTGTAACCAGGATGTTCCTACCAGTATAAAAAAAAATATTGTAAATATGTTTTAAAGTCACGGAAACATTCAGCTATATATATTTGGTTGTTATAAATTATGAGGGGCAATAAAGGTTTACGCAATTGAATATCACAAGTCTGCAAAGATTTAGACAATGTCTCCTTCATATGGTTTGCTTATTTATTTTGTTCCCTATAATCTTACGCATAATCTTCCACAATGACGCTAATGATTATTTCGTATTAATTATGATTTAGTGTTACGTGTATTTATATAGTTAGAGGTTGACCGGGTCGCTCAGACGTCAGAGGACTGAGTTGGCAGAGCCGAGATCCTGGGTTTGAATCCAGGCAGCTGCCTGCAATTAAACCGGGGTTTCAAGCGCAGGCAGTTGATGGCCTCAGCCCGCTCACCAATGCGTGCACAAAAAGCACAATGTTGTATTTGGCTTTGTAATTAATTTGACTCGATTCCAGTTCTGAGAATGTAAATGCCAGAAGCGTGATATATATGTCTCCTTTCATGGGCAATTCTCTATCACGGGATGATCAACTGCTATTGTGAGAGTTTCAAATGGATTATTCACCTTATGATGTGATACCGACAGCACAAGTGGGACAACATTTGATAAAAAAAAAATACAAAAGGATTAAGGAGTCTATGCTTAGTTACAACTGTTACTTTTTTTTTAACGATCACCGCTAAGAATGTTTTGTCACACGTGTTATGGTTTTTATGCAAGATCTGGGTTGCAGATTAACCGTGCTTCGTGAATAAAGATGAGTAGTTCAAGTTCATTTATTTGGTATAGCCCTGTGAGCGATTCGGCTCTTGAATCGGGTGCAACCGCAACAAACAAAAACATGAACAAGAGAACATCTTAAAGTGAGTAAACATGTGCTCACGTACGCCTGTTTAATTATCAGCTGCTTCTCAGTGCCCATGTGACCGCAATATACGTCGGCGAGGAAAACTATGAATTCGACATCTTTACTCAGATTGTACACAGGTAAACAATAGATATGAGATTGTAGAGCCGAATTTACATTTATTTTGTATTGACCTCTTTTACCCAATACAACACGGCGCTCTTTGTGACGTATCAATAAAGGTTTGCCATAAGTCAAACCGTTTCGTCCATAACAAAAATACATTTTGGTAATCAGATCTGGAAAAGGTTCAATTAAGGAGGGGGGGACAGTTTAATATAATTGGAGAACTTACCATGGTGTTTTGCATGTACCCTTACTTATCTATATAGCAATGCATGTTGGCTTCTCAACTGCCACCAATAAAAAATGACCACCTCAGAATCCAAAATGTGTCTGCTGGCTCCAAATTCCACCCCACATCGACCAAGAGATTGCCGTCACCATGTTCAAGATCATTGATGTCCTTTCACGTGCCCTCCTCTCCAGCAACCAATACCTTTAGTCAACACCCCCAGTCATCCTTTATTTGACGGGAGGTCACTCTGTCTCTACTGCTGGCCTTGAGGCCTGGAATTCCCTTCAGATGAATGTGTGTGCACAGCTGAGACAAGCTGCCTGTTCAGGCTCAAAACTTTCCTCTTCTCTTCTGCCCATGACTGGCTTTAAATATCTCTTCTCTGGCCTGAGAATTCTACCCCTCATGCCTTGCTGTAAACACCATCTTCAACCTGTGTAGATGTACCCAGCGTGGTCTCTGAAAAAGAGCTTTATAGCTCATCGGATTCCTCCAGTATAAAACACACGGCTGCTTGCGTTGTGGCCGAAACGTCGTGACAATTGTATTTTATTATGTTTTATTTTTATTTTTTTATTATTTCCCTTCTACGTGACTTTACCGAAAGAACCAAGAAGACCTGGACTTGAGTTTATGCAACACTTGAGGTGTAATTCTGTCACGTCTGAGAGTCCAGTTGGAGTCAAGGTCGTTGTTGTACCTTACCTACTTACACACACACACACGTGCCCATTATATACTTAAATTACCCAAGCCCCTATTTTCTGCCAGGCCTCATTGCAAGCGGCATCTGTATGTCATTATACTCTGGAGAGGCTGCTGGGTGGGAAAAGCAGAGGTTTCTGCCCTTGATGCATATTAATGGTATGGAATCCATTTAACTCGACCATTGTCATTAAGTCTTTCAGGTAGGAATAAGTAAAGTAAAAAAAATCCGTGTTCATTTAAGGCTCTGCTAAGGCTTGAATGTCATTCTAGGTATATCCCACAATGCCCTGAGATAAAATAAAATAAAATCATCTTCACGTGCTTTGTGGAGTTTTCACTTCTTCATTTTCAGATTTTTATTTTGCGATGTTTATGGTTTGGTTTTTTTCTCACCAAAATTTGAAGAAAAATGGTTATCTTGTAAATATTAATCTGGTTCTTGACTGTTTGTTCGGTGCATCGTGAAACATACGGTAAAAGATGGCTGTGCATCTCAGGGGGGTCAAAATGCATGTTCTAGAGCAGCGAGGCGCACACAATTGAGGCCCTAGGTTCAAATCTAGGCAGCTACGATGCTGATGTATCAAACTGATTACTGATGTTTGTGGTAAACTATTAATACATTTTGGTTATTTAAACTAAATTCCACCTAGCCTTGCAGCGATGGCTCCCAGTTATATGTGCACACAATGGGTAAGTGGCATGCAGTAATGAAGCACTCCTCAGAGAGCTTGAAGGAGGGCGTCTCGTGCTGGTTACGCCAAGGTATATTGAAGGCAACTCCAGCAACGCTTTTGTGACATCATCGTCCAAGGCAATTCCTCAAAACGATGTGAGGCTCTGGCCATAAGGAGTTTCAGAGCGTTGTTTAAATAATGAACACAAGTTGAAAATGATATGGAGTGATGTTTACATTTACAATTTTCTTTTTAGGCTCACATTTCATTCAGAGTTTACAGCGATTATAATCAATGTTATGGTTTACAGTGATGAAAATTAAGATTAGTATTGGACTTTAAGCTAATTATGGATGGAATCAGGTTTGCATTGATTGAGAGTAAGGCTCAGATTAACAGTCAATGTGTTTAGGTCTGTGACCATGTAGACTGAGAATCTAGCAGCTAATGTGCTTTGCACCAAGGCAATTTGAAAAGGACTCGATGGTTTAAATTCCACTGCCACCTATACTCGCTGCAGGGCATCGCAACAAAAAAATCCTGGCATGATGAATTGGCTCTTTCGACATGCCGACCCCAGCTTTTAAGCTATAAACCTGCACCAGTGGATCCCGTGCCAGGGTTTAGGGTTCACCCCGTTTGCTTGGCACACCGAGCAGTCTCATAACACCCGTAAACTTGAATCGGTACAAAGATATTCCTGCCAAGTAATCCTCAACAAGCGGGGGACTTTGATTTACGAGAGCCTCCGGAGGCCTCGTGCTCTGCCCATGCTCAGATCTCGCACTCAGAAGCGCTCTGTGTCTCAGACAAACATTCACAGTTGTGTCCATGTTTTGAATTTTGCTCTAAAAACATCCCTTTTGTCTGTGCTCCAGTGCTGAACTCTGGTACAAGTTTCAATCCACCAGACTCTCTGCGCAATTCTCCGCTGCCCCTGTGCTCCATCGCCGCTTCAACAAAATATATATTTTCGGAGCCGAGCTGGAACCCCTCACTTCTGTTTCCCATTCAGACAATGAAAACCCCTCCTTCTGTAAACTGATCTAAGTATTCCTCTCTCTCTCCAACATCATCTACACTCTTCATTTCTCTAATTATACCCAGACAGTGCAGGGCACACCTATGGGCTATCTGCCCATGGATTGTGATGATGATGATGACCCAGACAATCCTATTTATATAATTACGCATTATAAAATAGAATACAACAGACACTATTCTATGTGTAGCCATACATGCCTATTTATAAGTGTCAGTGCTGCCAGCTTGGATCTCCCTTGCAAAAGAGAAATCTAGTCTAATTGAGTTTCTAAATTATTGAAATACAATGAGACTTACTCACCTCAACTCTAGTCTGCCACCAATATATCGAATTGTCTACCACCATCTTGCACCTCATCGGGATCAGACTTGGTGATCGGACAGAGCGTGCACAACGATGCGATGCGATGCGATCAAGGAACGCAAGATCGAATCACATCCTGATTGGCTGATTGGATTAATTCCAATCAATTGAGTGGATGAGAACACAAAAAGAACATTTTAACAGTTACAACATAGTATCAATGTTTTCGTGTTCTACTCTGACATAGGAATTAACACCCTGAGCCACATATTCACCCCCAAGGTTGCTCAGGAAGGGCATCTGCTTCTTTGCCCCACAAAGAGGAACCTACAAAGTTATTCCACCAGACGAGCGACGTTTTACTTTACAGCGCTGCATCAGCAACAACTACAAAAAAACGCAGCCAGCTAAAAATAACCAAAATAATGATATATTTAATTCATTAGGATCATTACGACGTTAAGTATTTTGAGCAGTGATTCTCTTAACGCCATGATTCCCATTAGGGTGATGCATTGCCTTGAAGTCAGGTCAACTGCAGGTCCAACAGAAATCTGCGGAAGGCCTTACTTGTGTATTCACATTTCATTATTTTTTGTTCAGTAATGATGTGAATTACTCACAGAACCCTGTGCACTTGAAACTAAAGTGCAAATGTTGCCATGGATTGTTTGCTTTATTCTCTGAAGATGAAAATAACTTTTGTGGATTTTTACTGAGCCCTGCCGGTACAGCCGAATTGACTTGATGATACTATACCACTCCTGCCACAAAATGCTCTGGTTTGGCATATGGATGATGCTATATGGCTGTAACTATTCACCCCCTCTTGTGAGTATATGAATTGTTGCAATGTAGGTTCAGAAGGATCAATGTAAATGTACATGACACACATTGGGGAGCCCGTGTCAAGGCTGGCCATGTTACGGCGCTTTAGAAGTCGTCATTATTATTGGTACTACATTGTGTGAATGTTTGTCTCGAGTGGCTACAGCAGTCAAACGAACTCGCAGAACGAACATAGTTGTGCGACTAATAAAGACAAAGATCGCCCGCGTGCCCTTCAGCAGACTGTTGGAGAAGTGCTGTACGAGAGCACCCGTGAAGGTCGGCACAGCACATGGGGGGGGGGGGGGGTGGCCAACACTACCTTCGTGTCCCCAATGCTGATGCTTTCACACGGCATCATATACTCATTTGAGGCTGAGTCGAACTAGGGAAGGCCCAAGACCAGCTCACATATTCGCCGCTGTTTTTGGTCGTGATCGGAATCGAACTCGAGTCGGCGGGTTCGCAGTGCCGTGCGCTAGCAGCTCATGCTCGCACACCCTGGCGAATACTCGCACACAGGCACTTAGCATGTAGATACACACATGATGGGTACATAACACACCAAATACAAAGATACCCCAGATTGCTGCATAGTGCCATAGATTCTGTTAGCGAGCACCTATCAAGTAGTGCTGTAGGCACTGTAGCCCAGCAACATCTTCTCTCTTCAACCAACAGTGCTACGGTTATTCCTTTACTCTGAGTAAACCTAGGGGACGCCTACGCCAGATGTCAACTGCCACAGTCGCTGTCTATTATCAAGAATCAGAAACACATCACCTGCATCAGAGTGCAGTGGACTTAACGTCTGCTATGCCAATGCTCACATACACATCCATGTTCACACTACAATACTACAATTGTTATTTATACACCGTCTAAATGAGACTTGCATCTCAAATCTGCGCAACACACATGAAGTTCAAATTGAAGTGCACACGGCTATACACTCAATCACATGTAGGAAAGAATGCACAAACACAAGTTCGTATTTAATTCTGCGCACACACACACACACAGACGCACTCACACACACACGTGTGCGCAGCATGAGAATCCTCCCAAGCGAGCGGAGGCTCTGGCTGGAAACGGCCTTTATTTACTCACGTTACACTGTTGCGAGCAATCCATTAGGGCAGGGCCTGCCCAATTATGGCATGACATCAAAAACAGTGTCATTTTACAGCGCTGCCGCGGGCGCTGCGGCGAGCCTCCCGGAACGCGCACGCCGCATTCCTGCTGCCCTCGTCAATTCCCCAACCCCGATTTCCCGGACGAGACCCAGAGTGGGAACCTCACTCCGAGCGGGAACCTCGTGACCCCCGTTAACCCTCGCCCGGCCCAGCGACGGTTGGGATGCACCGTCCCAATCAACCGTGCCGACAAAATATTACCGGTTTTTATTTTATTTTATTATCCGGCCAGATGCCACTGTGGCAGATTGATTAACCCCGATCGGAGTTCGATTATCGGTCAGAGGTCGACTGGGCTCATCCCTTTGTGGTGGCTTGAATATGTACCACGTTTGTGGAAAGTTAATGTTCGTTGGATTATGATTGATATACAACCACCTGCCATAATAATGTGGAATTTAATCGATGGTATTGGCCTATTCTTGCAAATAAATGAGAACCAAGCTTGTGAGCTCATTACCTCAAAATTTCAAGTTCTGGTTTGAAATGTTTCACATTTATAATGGCTGGATCATGGAGACATCATGACATCTGTGGGACTCCTACCTGCAGGCCTACCAGGTGGCCCGTAGATTTCAGCGCTGTTCCAGATTTTTTGTTAGTTTCATTGAGCCATCAAATATATTAATAAAACAGAAAGGTATTGTCCAGTACCAGGCAATATGGGAAATATCTGGAACGATGTCAAGGTAATGCCAATATTTATAGTGACTATTTCGTGATGTAGGCAATCTCAAGACGTCTGGTCTTCTGAATTGTAAAGCAACACATGAAGGTGTTGGCATTGCGACAATATTGTCATTGCGATCCATGGACAGCGCAGTGGTGACGAGAAGATTGTACAGGAGTACAGCAGTTGGGTCTGCGACCTCTCTTGTTTTTAAAGCAACAAACAGCACCGTCAAAGTTGTACTAGATAAGCGTTAACACGATTCCTCCATCGAGCAAGGTTGTTCTAAGAGCTTTGGGAAAATGAGACGATGGGAGGAGGAGGGAATTCCAAAGTGGAGTGGCGCGAGGGAAGAATCAGAAAGAGGAACGCTGTGAGCGTCGTCCCCTCCCGTGTGCGGGATTTCTCCGGTTACTCGTTTCCTCTCACGTGCAAAGCACTTTTTAGGGAATTTGTCAAACGTCCTAAGCCGGAGCCTCCTGAAAAAAAGTCTCAATGCCCAAATAAGGCTTTCCTAGATAATGCACACAAAATTATAAATGTCGTATTCTTTGTTACCGAGATATAAGAAAGTATCAATAAACATTTACTGTTCTTTGAATTTTCCAGCACACGGCGTATATATCTCACGCGATCTAACCCAAAAAACCTCCATCGTGGATAATATTGCTCGCGAAAAGCCTACGTGTGACACCGGCGCACATAATGCAGCTCAAAAATGAAAAAACGGGAGAGAGGAGAGAGAGCGCGTCAGCATTGGACTGACGCACGACGCTCGGTATCAGCGATGGCGCAGAGGAGCCGCTCACCGAACTGCGAGAGGGTGTAGGCATCGTCCCCGAGCGTGAGCGAGCCCTCCTGGTACAGGGGCCCCGTCAGGTTGTGCCGCCGGGCGTGGTCCTCCAGCAGCTGGCTCGGCCGGCGGCAGTCCCGCCAGTGAGTGGGACCCGAGCTGCAGAGGGGCACGTGGCAATGGAGGTTCACATTAACCTCGTCGTTTTATCCGTCGCCTCGCCAGAGTTTCTCGCTTTTTTTTGTTTTCTCTCCCGGTAGGGTCGTGCACTGAGATGGACGTTTCGTTTTACAAGGGAGGTTGTTTTTGTAAGTGTGAGAAAAACGACATTTTCCAGAAATAAGAATGAAACAAATGAGGGGGAAAGCATTCAACGGTCTCCTACAGATGGGTTCAACAGCTCACTTGTTAAGACTCACATCTTGGGGACACCTCGCAGCCCAGCGGGTTTGGGATATTCGGACATTTCCAGCACTTTGCCTCCAAAGTTTTGGATTACAGGCCATGGGTAACAATGTTGAGCATCAAATCGCCACCATTATCATCATCGTCACCATCATCACCATCGTCACCATCGTCACCATCGTCACCATCATCACCATCGTCACCATCGTCACCATCGTCACCATCATCACCATCGTCATCATCACCATCGCCACCATCGTCACCATCGTCACCATCGTCACCATCGTCACCATCGTCTTCATCGTCACCATCGTCACCATCGTCACCATCGTCAGCCATGATCTTGTCACTGTTGGATGAAGGCCTGGCCCATCTCATGTGCAGGAATTGATCCCATCGTTCCAACTCCGCAGTGGCGTCCTCTCAGGCGTAGTGACGTACGAGCAGAACTAAAGTCAAGTACAACAAGTTTCCTAAACTACGTATTTGAGGAATAAAATGGGAAAACTGTAAAATATACACCTAATGTTGGTCCACATGCGGAAATAAAGAGGTTACCAAGGGCAGGATTAGATTGATTTTGGAAAACTGAATTTGATCATTTCAAGCAAAATACAATGTATAACCTCTAATGGCTCTTTTCGTGATTTACCAACCAGGCTTTGAAACTGCTGAATTGCAGATTGTGCAATGCCACCTTTCACGCCAATGCTCATTGATATAAGTGAAAACATAATTTTTTCAGTACAGTAATCAGTATGAATGCCTTTCAGGGCCCAAGGTTCACACGGTTTAATCCAACCTCAATAACGCCCTCCTGGAGCTCGTGATTATTTTTGGGAAAGTTAAAGATCCCATGGCAATATTCACAACATAAACCTTCCTTCACCTCGACAGTCCGCTGGGATAGCTCAGTTGATGGAGCATCGTGCTCTCAGTTGTGGGTTTGCGAGTTCAAATTCCAGTCAAGATCAACTCTTCCCATATCATCCCTCAGGAGTTGGTCAAATGCATACCACCTGTTGATTACCACTCTGTGAGAAGTCAACAGTGTTGTTCTATTCGTAGAGCATGATATATTTTACATATATGCACGCAAGACTGAGTGTGAAGAAGTCAAAGAGAAGATGAGAAAGAGAAAAAGAGGAAACCGGCTGAAATTTCGAGGTGGCAAGGTTGAGGGATGCAAATGGAGAAAAATTGTTGTTTTAAAAATAAAAATAAATATCAAGATAGGCATGCACATAGAGAGACCATTTTATAGAGGGAAGGAGTGGGGCACAGATACACAGAAGGCCAGACCAAGAGAGATACAAAAAGTGATACAGGGGTGATAAAGGGATAGCAGGGATATGAAGTTGATTGTCTCAGCCTGGCCAGCAATAAATGCACACACAAAAAAAAAAAACTTATTCAATTTGGTTTTTCCACATTAATCGATTTATCCCAGCTCTGTGATGTAATCTTCCGGGGGGCCATTTCTCGCACTCGCACAAGGTGGTGCGATGCTCACTGCGAGAGCGTCTTTCATCCCACGTCACGATCGCAGAAGCACAACTGGCATCCGAGCGCAGCGACAGCGCGCGTGCGGCGGACAGACAGAGATGTCGTACTCACACGCAGTAAGTCGCGGGCAGGCCGCAGCACGCTCCGTGCCGCGAGAGGTATCTGTTCTCCAGGTCGATGACCGTCTCGCCGATGTTCTGATCGCGGGAGAGCAGGTCGTAGTCGTACAGCCCCACGTGGAGGTCCTTCTCCAGGGGCAGGACGCACGTCACCTCGAACACCCTGCAGCGGGGCGACACGGGGGGGGGGGGGGGGGGTTCAGCAGGAGACGAGGCAGGTGGAGGGTGCAGGTGAGGAGGAGGAGGGCGACACCCGGCGTGGAATTCTGCACGACTTGAGGGTAATAAGTTGGGGCCTGAGGGTGGTGGTCAGTGTAAGTGATGACTGTGGGCCGAGAGTTGTGGACCAAGCAGAGATCCACGCCTGAAGGAACGTAAGAGACACTGAGCGTGTGCGTGTAAGGGAGCAAGTGTGAGTTTAGAGTTGGCATTACACTGAGCTGAGCAGCGGCCGCTCTGTAGTCACGGCGTCAAGAGCGTTGGTTCCATCCAGAGACACGCGGACTTCAGTTTCAAAGGGACGCGTTATTTTGGGAGAGAAACGTCTTCATACGTGACTTAAACACGAAAGCCTTAAATACTCACTTTGATGCAAAACCTGTATGTCAGGGAAATACAAAGCATAGGTACGATATGTATCAAATTGTATTGCAAAGTTGCTGCCTCCAAAAAAGCCAGTGGGAAAAATATATGTTCACAAAACCAGTCGTGTTTTTTAAAGAAAATCTATCATGTCTAGGCTAGACGGGACTCAGTGAAATTAGTGGTCCTAATCCAGGAGTGGAAATTCTACATTAATATGGCGGGGCCCAGTTCGTGCAAAGGATTTTCACTCTTGACCTCTCACCGAGTGGGTGCAGAGTGGCTCCTACATGGTGACCTATAATTCTAAATTTGAAGTTTTCGTGACTGCTAAATTTATAATAAGAATAAAAATAAAATTTAAAAAAATTTAATTTAGTTATTTTCATTTTTATCTTCATTTACGTGACTTTACCGAAAGAACCAAAGAATATGGTGACATATATTTGACTATATTTACATATTTACCAAGAATAACAGAAGGGCGAAGTTTTAGCTCGCTGATACAAACTCAACAAGGTGGGCTTTGCAGGGAAACTGAGGACATATATCATAGTTCAGCTTCCTGAGTCTTGGGTGGCTCGTTCTTTCCTCGTAGAGCACAGCTCGAATACATCACTTGTGAAGGCGTTCTTCTGTTCAATGTTTCATTATTTCATCATGTATGCAGTCGTGTTGCTGTGTAACTTCCATATTATTTTGGCCCTTTTGGTAAAGCGCTACAGTATATGCACAACGACTTTTAACAGACGTTCCCCGACATCTCTTCTGGACTCCTCACGACTTGACTTTCTAGGAGGCACAGCCGAGCATTAGTCACTGCCGTTTCCTTATCGTTGCGTTTTATAACAGCAGTCCTCGTCGTTTAGTGATTGAAGCAAAGGCCCATGGGACCCGCTTGTTCCTCTTGCACTGCTCGAACCTTTCATTCCCTCACTTTGTCTCTTTTCCTCAAGCTTTTATAATAACCTTCTCTATCCAATAAGCGTGGTTCACTCTTATCTATCGCAACTTTGACGGTGCGGTTTGTTGCTGGACGCTTAATGCTTTTGGCCCATTGGCCCTTTTCTCACCAACTTTGTTCTACCAAAGAGAAAGAAAAAAATGCAGTCGAGACAGATTGAGGTCCAGTGCCACGTCCCTATGGGAGATACTGAGCAGCAAGGGAGAGTGCAAGTGGCAGGGGAACTAATTCCATGGCCAAGAGTGGAGCGGGCTGCCCTCGCGACGATGGGGAAGGGGTGACCACGGGGCATCAACTCACGCCTCCCCAGGAACGAGCGGCGCCGTTGTGCCCCGTGCGTGAACTGCCTCTGTGCGTTTTCATGAGCAATCCTCAGAAATGATGAATTGCGGTCATGAAATAGACAAATGACTGCTCCATTAAAGCAGCGGCTGCGGCAGCAGCAGCAGCAGCAGCAGGCACAGCGAAGCACGCTAACATCTACCACATTGCTGCTTCTTCTGGGTCCAGCAGACAAAGCAGAAATGGGGCTACGGACCAAGATCAAACATTCCGCCTTTGGCTCCATGGCGTGGGTGAGTGCTTTGTGCGAGCAATTATTTTGGAGAGCAGTAGCACAGCGATTAGTGATCCTGACTAATTGAGTTTGCTTCTTAGCTTAGCTGCCAACTTCAGTGGCAGGTAGTATCTAAACCTATGCTGGACCTCCATTCGGTTGACTCGGCCTCAAATGACATGCGGTGTGTGAACAAGAGCACGAGGGAGACAACGGTGGTCAGGTAGGCACGGCGCTGGCTGTGCCACTCCCCTTGTGCCATTCTCTAATTGTGGCTCGAGGCCGTTCGTATGAACTTTATAAAGATTACCTGCGTAAGCAATCATCTTATGGGCGCATGAAGTGATGCAACACTCACTGTGAGCATTCCCAACAGAAATGATATTCCAGTGCCGTTGAAAGCGTCACTGAAAGTGCAAAATGGGATATAATTGCGATAAAATATCTCGTGAACGATTTTCATTTTAATTTCTTAAGAACTGATTTTTGTGTGTTGAGTTTATTGTCCTTCACCCACACCTCCAGTTAGCACGGTTGGTTATGGTGCGAAATAAGTTCAACGTAAGTACACCACCATCATCATCATCATCCATGGTCAATCCACTGGCAGATGAAAATCGCAGCTGCCGCCGCCGTTCACAAAATGTACAAACAGAGAAAATAAACAGGCAACATAAATAAAATACATTGAAGAAAACAAGAAGAGGTGCAAAATGACGGTGCAGGAGGCATCATCCACTGGAATTCACCGCGAATGACTAATCACAATGAAAAACAAAGTTTTTCACTATAAATCCTTTATATGCGTGGCATCGGTTTTATTGTATTATTCATTTCTGTTTTTCTTGAGTAAGAGTTTCATTTTTATCACATTGGTATTTTAGATTAAATATGAACAAAAAAAATTCCTAAAAAGTGGAAAATTTTGGATTTTTTACACGAAAATAAATTGTCACGCACAGCGAGTATGTATGCAAAATGTCAGCTCGATTGGATCACGGGAAGTGGGTTAAAAAACGACCGAAAAATTTGCACGGTCGTAATCGCGCAAGCAAGCAAGCAAGCGAACTTAATATAAAGGATTTAAAAAAGGGTGAGCGTCGCTTTTGTGCAACGCGCGGGCACGGCACAGCACGCGTGGCACGCGATCACAGGGAGGATCTGGACGAGGTGGCGTGACTCCAGCCAGACGTGCCGCCACCGTGGACTGTCTGGAGATGGCAAGGCGGCCAGGAGGCCTTATCGTCCACACCTCATGTTTGTATTTAGAAATGTTGTAAAGCAGTGTTCTTCACTGCAAGGCCCGTGGGTCACTGGCGGCCCCTGGTGGCCTTTAGCGCGGCCCCTGACGTGCGGCCCCCCGACAGTACACAACACGTGACAACACCGCCCCATCAGCGTCATCAATGTGCTGCTGCAAACCCCCAATGGTTTCAAAAGTGTTGGCGGCCCTCACGCTGACGACGTCTTATCGGCGAGTGCCCCCCCCCCCCCCTCTGAAAACGAGTAAAGAACACTGCTGTAAATGCAGCTTGCGTACAACTATTAATAACCTATCATTTACACGTATTTTTAATGCACTGCACCGTGGCACTCTTGAAGGCACGAGTTAAGCCAAGACCCTTTCAGAAAGATGCATCACACCGCGATTCAATTGTGCAACAAATTAAACCACCTCCACTCTCTACCTGTTTAGTAGGAGGGCCGCGATATAGTATTAGATAATATCCACAAATGCCGTATCGTCTGTTTTGCAAAATGGTCATATCAAAACAGTTGCTACGCATTACAAATTTTTCTGAACTTTCAATGGCCTACTCTCTCTTTAATAACATCACAGGATCTTTAACAATCCACTGTGAGTCAAACGACGGGTATTATTTGGATAATATATCTGCAGTATTAACCAGGGCGGCCGCTCGGTTTTAGCTGTGAACCTCTGCAACGAGCAGTGAACGCACCGGCACCACACGGCCAAGTCACTGCCTCTCTCAACATCTCCACTCAAGGTCGTTTTCAAAAGTGTCAGAACATTTATTTTTGTTTATGACTTTTTGAGCGGACGAATGCTCATTAAAGGTGTTCACGTGTTTTAGCGGCGCGGTAATTTCATACCTCTTGGATGGCAGAACAGCAGGCTACCCAATTGCGAGGTCAGAGATTAGATCGTGATCACGGTGCACTTTGCTCATTATTTCGGCAGAGGTGCTAGAATCAGGGCTACATCGATTTGGAGGGAAGTCAGCCGTGGATGTCCGACAGTTAATCTGACGCTCACCACAGGCTATTCAGAGTTGCCACAGTGGCTGAGGACTATCGCTGGAGATGAACATCACTCCACGTTTTGTTTGAGCGTGATATATCTATACCTTTTCTAAAGTTTAGCAGCTGATTTAAATTAAGTTTTTCAATTTGCAACAATGTGCAAGTCGATTACTAAATGCAGAATGTATGCTATTATGCAGCAGAAATAAGTGAATGTCATATATATTGCTTGGATACAGTGTTTTGTTTGAATATGTAATGAACCCATCGCTACAATGATAGATCTATTCCCAATAACAATAATTATTCAACCAAGAAGGCCTCAATTGAGTCTCAGGAGTTTCATGATACTTCCGAATGGTATGTTTTGCTAATTGCTTTTCGAGTGTACTATCGCTTGTGGGATGAGTAACGTTCTGAAGTCCACATAGATAACTTAGCAGCCGACTTGTTGTGCTGCAATATCACGAGACATCTGCCTTCCGGTCTAGGTGTCTGTGTGATGTAAATAATCATTCTGCAGTCCATCAACTCTGCATCCACGGTGCGACATTATAAACATGCCCCACCGACAGTGAACGCTAGCACGAGGGAAATTGAAACCGACATGTAACCCTTAGAAAACTAAAAGCCGATGCCTGTAAGTTTTTTTTCGAGAATAGAAAGATCCAGATAATTAAGACGAGGTGGCCTTATGAATAAAAACAATTCACCAGTACATACCATGAGCATCTATGCAATGGGGAAAGGCCAAGAATTGATGAACGCCTCCTGATGGAATGTGACGATGTTGGCCGTTCTGCCGCCTCGTGTGTGGCTGCCTTTGGATCATCAAAGGTGAAGAACAGAAGACGTTCCTCGGGTCACGTGCACACGGGTCCAGAATTCGCATGCAAACTACTGGGGCTGGGCTCCCTTTCCCCGGGGATCCGCGACACTTTACCAGAGCCTCCCTTTCAACCGGCCACGGCATCGCGGGCTGCAACAGAGCGGCGTGGTCACTCGCTTCCCTCGCTCTCGTCAACATCAGCACCGTGCTGTTGTTAAACAGAATGCACATCGATAAGCTGGAAAATGGTCAATATTGGCTCGGAATAGTGCAACCTATATCATCCTTCTCTACAATTGCTTCCCTCTGCCGTGTGGGGAAAGGAGGGAGAGAGGACGAGAGGATGGAGCAGGAGGGACTGGCCCCTTTGCACCACATTGCGTTTGAACCTTTGGGCCAAGAATCGGGTAATGCCCAGCACAGTTTAGGCATGCGTGCCCATTAGTAATGGAAACACAGCATCATTGCCACACGGGCTGTCGTTAGAGGTGGTAGGTATTATTGCTCAACGTAATGTAGCTATTATATAACATAACTGGATGAATACCGTACTGAGCGGTCGTTGGGGGGAGGGGGCGTGGGATTTGTTGACCATTACTTCACCGTGTTGGTCATCGTGGGATGGAGAAGATGGGCAGCATAGACACGGGAGCATAGCAATGTACAACACTGGAGTTTGTGGCACTGCCCTCCGCTAGCCTGGCCGATGTTGTCAACAACGTCTTGTTTGCTTAAACAAGAACGCCTCTCATTATTCATTTTCAGGAGGGTCTTGTATGAGATCATTCGACATTTTTGTTTTATAACGGATTCAAGAAACATGACTTCTTACAGAGATCCTCGAACTGGACCAGGGCTTGGCGTAAAACAAATGCCACGCAACAGCCTCGACGCAGAAGACCGACGCGCTTTTATTTGTTCTTTATTTATTCAGGAAAGGAAATGCTACAAAATCTATCAACATATTTCTTATTTTGTTGCCCACAATCTGCCAAGTTTCAGGTTGATTTTGTTTAACCAGATTAGGTGAAACTCAAAGAGGCCAGGACGAAGAGTCTCGTGACCTGGTGTCACCAAAGTGACAAAATAAAAATAAGTAAAATCAAGTCGAGCAGCTGTGTTGTTTTGTTCTGTCTCGTGAGAAACAGAAAGTACTGAACACGATTACATCGTTGTTAAATAATACATTCCCTGCAGCGCAATTCGAGTTGGGCAAATTATTGTTAGACTGATCATCGTACAGTTACAAATTAAGTTACGGAAACATTAAACAGATATAGGCTATCTTTTGTACTTTCTAAACAGACAAGCATATCTTCCAAGACTGCATGAAGGTTGCAGATAATTTTGACCATCGCAGTACCTCCCATGACGGGCAACTAATCATGAACCTGTGACTATGATTGATGGGACATTAAGGCCTCCAACATTTTTTATTTCTAGACGATCGTTCAAATGTGCTTCAACTGGCCCAACACACGAAGGCTCGGTGCACGATGTTAGAGGCTTTTCCACAGCCCTCGTGGCAAGTACTGCCAACAGAGGTAGCCAAACGACTGCGCTGCATTACCATCTCACATCATTTCCCTCGATTGTTCACACCTGGAAAGAGGGATTGTAGGGAACGTTATGGAATAATCCGCTGGTAAATGCCGTCTGCAGGCAGAGAAGTGCCGAACAGGTGGGTGGGAAGCCCCACTCACACAGAGTCCGGGGCCAAATCCAGATGTGGAGTTGTCCACACAACCGCCAAAGACAGGGGGCCCGATTCATTAAGCTATTTTGGCAATCAATCCACCATCGTGACAGTAATGTTGATTGTGATGATGGTATTGATGATTATGCGAATTATGATGATGATGATGAAGGTGATGGTAATGATGATGTTACCATTGTTGCTGCTGCTGCTGCTGGTGATGTTGCTTCTACTGCTGCTGCAGCAGCAGCTGAAGAAAGTGACTGCGAACTGCAGCTAAATATTACAATGGGAGTTCCTTGGGGATGTAGTCAGGTAGCTCGGGAAAATAAGATGACGTTCGAGCACTCGGCAAGTTAGAGAAAGAATCAGGATTAAAATCCAGCCAGGCATCAATATTAAACCAAGCTCTCAAGTTTCACGAGTGAATTAATGGTCTCAACCCCGCCACCAAACAATGCATAATATTACCACATTGTGTAAACTTTGCTTGATGATCGCGTTTCTGTGAAATCAACTTTGAGGACTCCAGTTGGCAGACACAACAAATGACAGTCATACAGTGAACTGCTCTTGATAGAGCAAAATGCATGGCTGCTGAGTGCCGGGTGATGAGGTGGGACGATTGCATTGATTGCCATCGCAGTACCGTCATGACCTCGTCTCTAGAAGTCCTGACGCGAGTTGAAGTTCCTGACGGCCCAGAGTGTTCCGTTGTTGGGGTCGCTGCATGACCCCCCCCCCCCCCATAACACGATTAAAATCCCAAATAAACAAGCAAAGTGAAAAAATGCATTCCAATTAAAATGTGTATTTTATTGTTTTTGCTTTTATTGCCAACTAATGAGTAACAAAGAAAATCGATTTGTCTCATAGCACGACTGAGAACTCATTTGGGATTTTAATTGCTGTAAATATATACATATGTATTTTAATGAAAACATTTTTGTGTAAAAAATAGACCAATAAGGGCCTCCGATATAATCAGAAGTCATGAAGGTGCATTCAATTACTGGTATGGTTTCCTATACTGGGTTCACGTCGTTCGTGAGCAGCAGCATTGTGGTTTCTGTATCGGCACGATGGATGTTGACGCTGTAAATAGCTGACCCCTGCTCCAGACTACCCAGTGCAATAATGTGTCGTGCAGGGAATCCGAGATAGTTCAGGGAGAAGGTTTAACATTGATATAGTTGGTTATTCAGACGTCACACCTACGAGAAGTACATTTTGTGGATGAAATGGGACCCAATCACAATGGGAAGTAATTTGATTGCCAACAGATTCCATCCACAATTCCATTCATCCAACGGCGTTATTGAGTATTATGCAATATTTTTAACACGTCAGTTACCCTTAAGCACTGGCAATTACTTAATCTACAGCATAACCATTTATTTACAATTTTGGGAGACATTTTAACTGACAACTGGCATACCATACCATAAAAGGGTGCATTTTTATGATGTCCCTACAAAGCAAAGTCTACCAGCTTGCCGTCAAAAACAAACAATAATGATCCTTAATGGGCTTGCACCTGGCTAAATAAGGAAGACTGAATTTAATTGTAGTGTTCATTGCGTCCGGCCAGCCCATTAGAGCCGAGGTCATGGCCAACCCAAGCCCATTAGATCAAGGCCCGAAGTGCACGCGATAAATTGAAAACACACGCTGCGGGTTGCAAGCCGGCACCTGGACACACTGACGATCAAAGACGAACGGCCGCATAAGTCGTGATTGCTTTAATTATCTGCCTAAGAAAGGCGGGCCCCCAACCGCGCTGAAATGCACTATTATAGCGGCTCGGGTGTGATCAATCAGGGCGCGTTAAGCACCGCGCCGCCACCGCTGCATGGCTCGCATTTCGCGACGGGGAAAAGCGCCCCCCCCCCCCACCAGCCCGAGCACCTCCTTCATCCCTTCACCCCCTCCACAGCATTTCCAAGAAGCCACCTCCCATCCGAAAACGAGAACCAGGTTTCTAGAAGTAAAGGGCGGGCGGGCGGGCGGGCACGCGCTCGCGTAAATACCACGTAAATAATCGATGAACGTGGCCTGGCACAACAAGTGACGCGATGGCTGGGGTAAGCTGTCAGGGTTTGAGTATTTTATGGTGGCATTAAAGCAATGCCCAGCAGGAGATACCACGGAGGCCAGCTCCAGATGCCGCAGCAGATCTGTCAGAGTTGCCCCCCCCCCTGGACGTTCTTCCGACGTTTACGATATCGCATTTGTTTTGTTTGTTATTCATACGTATCGCCTTCAACTGAGCGGTTACAATATTACAAAGTTGCTGCGGATTCAAAATGGCCTTCCCGTTGGTTCACGCGACTGAAGAAGTCACACTTTGACACATTTAGACATTGACAACGCTTCCAGGATTGGGTTGCTCGTGCTGTAGTGCTTCAGTGCATGCTGAACACACTTTACAACTTTACAACCATTGCCATCAACAGACACTGCTGTCCTCGAAAAGGAAGTAGCGAATATTGTTAAGCATCAACCGTTCTTCATGGCAGCAAAAAGGAGAGACATCGTGTTTGTAAAGTGCACTTACAATGTTGTCGTTAGTTACGTCGCAAATGTCACCAATTCCCTCTTTCTCCTGCTCTTTGCTATAAAGAAGACACGTTACTCAAAATATTTCAAATATGTAGATAATTGTTGCAGTTTCTTAATGATGGTGGTAAAACTATATTCACCTGAGCAATGGACAGGTATTAGTATTGATACCACTTGCTCAGACCCTCAGTTGTCATGGAAACAAGAAGGAGAAAAGGAGCTGTCAGGCACCTCTTATCGTGGAGATGATGGAATGGACCGGGACATTTGCCTGAAAGGGAAACTGCGGATAGACGTCAAGAGATTTAATCATCTTGAAGCGTCAAATGTTAAAGTAAAACAATAATACAATTTGCTGCTCAGGCTGATCAGTGCGGGTAATGGGTGCGTCGTCAGGCTCGGAGCACAGCTAAACACTGCGCCACCATTCCACATCATCGCCCGCAATCTGTTCAACTACGCTCAAACAACCCTTGTGGCTGAAATGGCGCGGGCAAGCCAGCAGTTGATTGACAAAGGCCTGTAAATGTCAAGGTAATTGTCGATATATGTTGGCATTTGGAGGGGGTCTTACTTGTGTGACAGCCAAAGGTAATGCTCCTATCTCGCCGCGAGCTCGTGACTCCCTGCACCCCGTTGCTTGCTCGATGGTTGGAGTGGGGAGCGGTCGTGTAGCGGTTAGCGCACTGCGCTACAAACCCAGACACCCGAGTTCGATTCCTGGTCAAGGCCAACACCCGCGACGATTATCTGACTCGGTTCTGGGCCTCCCCTAGGTCGACTCAACCTCAAATGAGTACCTGATGTGATGTGCAAACATCACCACTGGGGAGCCAAAGGCGGCCCGGTGTGGTGATGGCCACCCAACCCCTCGTGTTGTCGTGCCGGCCTTCATAGGTGCTGCTCGCAAACAGAACTTGCTCCTACAGTCTGTTCGTTTCTCAGTCCCCTTGTCCTGGTGAGGGTCACGGCGGAAGCATATTGAGTAGGGCGGTCCAAACCTCCTTTTCCCTGGCGACAGACTCTAGGTCTTCCTGGGCAATTCCCAGACGTTCCCAGGCCAGCCGAGTGACATGGTCTCGCCAGCGTGTCCTGGGCCGGCCCCGGGGTCTTCGCCCGGTCTGTTAAGGCTTTGTTTTCTTCAACGTGTTACCAAGCGCTTCAATAAGGTGAACACTATTTGTGCGGGTGCCTCACCGGCCAAACACGGGGTTGAGAGTGTTGGGGATGTAATGGTCCGCATCGTCCACCGACTTCTTGCCCAAGGTGATCCGCACGTATGGGTCGCACTGGAGAATACAACATTCCAGAGCGATATCGTGCAGGCAACCATTCTAAACGGGCAACAAGGTGATGCGCACGTAAAATCCACATACACGAGCACACACATACAGGGAAACATTTCCACGCAAGTAACTTTTGTTCAGAATTACTTACTGCCAGGGCAAGTGCCGTTCGTAAGTTCCAATAAAGGTCAGCACGGCACAAAAGAAGGCCTAACCCATACTGCGCTGTCATCTTATACACCGCCAACTAATTACAGTCGTGCAATGGATTTAATCCATCTGTGCGGAGCTTAAAGTGTTATCCCCTCATATGTATGAGTTTTCTCTCCTGGTATTCAGATTTCCTCCAAAATGCCCAACACTGATTCATGGAATTGTTCAAAGATCTGAATGCAATAAACTTCTAAATACAGTACTAACATTAATTGAAACTTTTCTGGCTGAATAAAAGGCATTAATATTATAGTGATACTGTATGTAGCATCAGATACTAATTTAATGGCTAGGCCATCTCTTGACCCAGGCGAGGTTCAGATAGCAATTGTCCTTGGCCTTTTGTCAATCGCCAGGAATGAAGCCTGGATTCATGGATTTGTAACATATTTAGCTTTTCAACACTTCACGTTGTATACAGGATGCACACAAAACACGTGCACATGCTCGTTCGAGCAAGCGTCGTAAGGAAATGTGGAATTTAAGACGCAGAAAAGTGTGGCATAATACTGAACGAAGTACGTATTGCCCCCCACTACGCATTTATATGAAGAGGTCTGTAGTTGTGAGCAGCAGGGGATCCTGGTCTGAGCAGGGGGTGAGAAGCGAGGCTTCATTATTATTATTACTACTACGAGTGAGCGGGCTGCATGCAGGAGGTGTCGTTAGCTGAAGCTATGAGAGCTATAATGATAACACTGGGGGCTCATTAAGAAAGAAAGCCTCAATGAAATGGCCTGAGATGGTGATGTTGCTTTCACTCCAACATGCAAAACCAGAAAGGCTCCAAAAATATGCAATGTCTTGGGGTTTAGTTTTAAAATATATTTCATTGTTTTTATATCGGAGACATCATTATGAACTCAAGGGCACAGCGATATAGTGTGGAATTAATAGACGTTTGAACCTAAACATAAACATTCACTGAAAAGTTGCGTGCACACACAAAGGGCAACGATCCCCCATCTATCGTCACACACGTGCGCACAAACCTTTCCATTGGAGTCCTTGGGCTGCAGGTCCAGGGCTCTCACCACGTAGACCCGCACCTGGCACTCCTGGGGTCCGCTGGGGGGCAGCTGGGAGAACTGTCGGGGCGGGAAGGGCGCATCCTGCTCCTCGGGCAGGCGGTAGATCCGGAACGAGCCCTGTCGTGCCACGTGCACGTTCAGTATGACCGCGAACACAAAGATCTCCCGTATGCCCTCGAACAGACTGCTGGGGCAGAACGTTATTTGCGAGCACCTGTGACGGATGTCAATGCACCCGAGGGGGTGGGTGGCCAACGCCACGCCCATCCGCCTTTGTCTCAACCAGTGCTGATGTTTACAAACTGCACCAGGTACTCGTTTGAGGTTGAGTCGACCTAGGGGAGGCCCAGGATCAGTTCAAATATTCGTCACTGTTCTGGTTCGTGAGCGGGAATCGAACACGTGCAACCGGGTTCGTAGCGCAGTGCGATAGAATAACGACAAGCATGTAAACACACGTACATTATCATCACCAGGGTCAACTCTCCCGAACTTGGGAGTGGCAGCGTCGTGGGTGAATATCAGCACAGAGGTGATAAAAGTGCTGGCCATGGGTCGATGTAATGGCTACATGATCTAATCAATGTTTTATTTTACCAGGTAAAGCCCAATGAGCTATGCAGCTCTTTCTCAGAAGTGACCTGGCCACAAATGATTGCTCAGCGAAGTGGCTTATCGTCGTGAAATGTATGGCAAACAAATACTCTAAACGCATGTTTCTAAATGTGGGGGGGGAAACTTGAGGACCCGGAGAAAAATCCACGCGACCACGGGGATAACATGTAGACTCCAGATATAAAGGAGTCAGGATCGGGACCGAACCCACAACCTCCTGCATACCAGGCAAGGGAGTTAACATCTGGCCACTGATCTAGCAGGAAGTCGTAAGAACCTTTGTGTGCGTGCGTGCATGTGTGTATGTGTATGGGGAAAATGCACGCTTGGGGCACTCGCTCAGAGAATAACGTCCTTGCACGATCCATCTGACCTTGAACTCTCCCACGGGGGTCGGGTCGTCCTCCTCCCCGGCCGCCTTGCCCCGGTAGAGCGTGAAGGTTTTGCAGAAGTCAGTGAGGCCCCCGAACTTGTCCACCTTCTCCAGTTCGGTGTCGTACACCTTGCGGCGTGGGGGGAGGGGGGTGGTACAGAGAGAGACAAAGTCGACGGTGTTTCAACGTTCCTACTGACGAGAGCGGTGGTGCTCGAGTGATTTCCCTGAACCCATGGTGGAAATTCAACATTCCTTACGGTGATGACCAATCTATCCATAGGGCAGTCACTATTTCATGGAGGTATGTTGAACTTCGTTCACAACGTACGTAGCCAAACGTGCTCATCGGAGGAGGTGCAGCTCATACTCTTGAGTATGAGCTCATACTCTTGAGTATACTCTTGAGTATGCTCTTAAGTATACTCTTGAGTATAAGCCGAGTCAATCTTGGACCAGGATTTAAATTTAGAACCTTCTGATTTTGTCGTGAGCACGAGACTGCAGTATCCTGTATGAACCAAAACGAGAGAAATGAGATGTATTATTCCGATTTAGAATGGTTGTCGTGAAATATAGGTACACGTTACATTGAGACAATACACGGTAGTCGATTGGAGCAAGAGAGGTGACGAAAGCACCATCTATGGCTGTATTTGCTATCTGAGTGATGGTGCTGACACATCACCAAAGGCGCACGATAGGTCCAGCAATGCACTCATTTGGATAAAGTCTAATATTCCGCGAGGACTGTAGATTTAAATAAACATTCAATATAAATGTATAACATCCTTACACAGATGTGCTCAGCAAAGAATTGGACTCAAGTAGCTGGAATTGTAGTCCAGTATGATAACGAACATCACCAACACTGAACACACACACTCTCTCGCAAACGCGCTCACACACACACACACACCAGCACCTTTATCGTGTCGTAACCCTTCTGCAGGTAGGAGCCAGACTTCTCACTTTCCCCAATCGACGCGTAAAACTTGCACCACCAGTCCACGGAGTCTTCCTCCTGGAGCACAAGCATGGTTGGACATGAGCGTGTGTTCAACTCGAGGAGTATTTCACTCTGTTTCAGCAAGACTCACGACATTACCGGTGCCCTTTTCAAGAGAATCTTACACGGGGATGATGGTTTGTCAATTACGCAGTGAGTTATGTTGGGCATGGGAAAAATCGGGCTACGCAGAGAAATCGTGCACACACAAGGGGATAACGTGAACAAGTCCGTGCCCACACAAGGGGATAGCATGAACACGTCCGTGCACACGTGTCCAGGACCCACTTGCTGTATAATTATGTCCCCTGGTCACTCTGCAGCTCGGCAAGTTTGGAGTTTCACACCACATTATGAAATCAAAGTGTCGTTGGTGTACCACCACACTCGGCAAAGTAGGTAAACATACTTTGTGTATCATGAGCATGTGCCCTTGAGTTTTTTTACGAGTGTACATTCGTTCATCTGTCCGTGCAGGGGCGGAGTCAAAGGAATTGAAAGGATGGGCTTCTCATGTTTATGGCAAGCAAGAGGAGACAATGGCAAGGAGAATTGGCAAGAGAGGGAGACAATAGCAACGAAAATTTGTTTTTGGCATGGCAAGGAAAACAGGGTTACATCCTTGGCTCCCACCTGAGATGAATTCATTTTCTCCTGTGTACTGAGATTCAAGGGAGGCCTGGGTGTCCAGTTGCATAAGAACCATTATTTATTTATAGCCCCCCAAAAAACGTAGAGTTTTGGGCTATGACAACGACACGCAATTACTCACTCTTGTGAACAGTCTTGACGACTAAGACTACAGCAGCAGTGGGAACAGAGCCTCTGACTCCTTGTAAAAGTCTTCAGTGGTGAATGTTCTGACCATTGAGACGACACCTCGCTAACTGTGCTTGGGCAGTCAAGGGTTCACACAGCTTGACGGCACTGCATTTGAGACACTGCCATGAACGGAATTTATAAACGATAGCAACAGGCGGGTTGTGCGTGGGACATTGATATGGGTTTGTGTGATTGCGTGTAAAGTAAACATGAATGCACTCACAGAGTACGAAGTTGTGCCCCCATAGACTGAGCCCAGGCCTGCGGATGAATTATCTGCACCCTGCACACACGTGCATGCGCACGCAACACACAGACACACCAGCTCCAGCGTGAACGTGATGAGCATGCGTGCCTCGAGCTCTGTGTGGATCGCTTAGCAAGGCAGACAAGCGGCGGTTGCTTTCGCGCTTCTAATATTCGGGCTTGTGTAAGCGCTAGACCTGTTCGCGTTAAGACCCAGGATAGATCAGCTCAGCCTAGCGTGCCTTGGATTGCAATCAAGTGAGCATCACTCTCTGGAGAGATGGCCCGACATGTGTACGATGCGTGGACTTTCCACCACTGGCTCTGACTGCCAATACAGATGAGTACTGATCTACAATTATTATAATCAATAATCAATATTCTGATTCTGTCCTACAATTGATTAATTATAGAATTTTTATTGATTCATATATTTATTGATTTATACTAGAGGAATATGATCAGCTATAAAGCTCTTTCCCACACATGTCCACTAGTTGTTATTGTAAAATGTGAACGTTGGGCTCTGCCACCGATGTTTGTTTATGTGTGTTTATGTTGTACTCTGGATCACAGCGGTCACTTTACATCACACGGCGTGCTCGTTGCCCAAGCAACAGCAGGAATCACTTACAATAATATTGCTCAGTGACTAGCGTCTCTGGAGCTCCCCTCTGCTGGAGGTTACTCGTTCTCGATTTAAAGCGTTCTGTTACTTCCGAAAGTAATATAGTGTTACATATACGCCAAAGAGAACATTACTTAGTCTTTGACAATTACAATTGTGTTGGAAATTTGAATTAGTTTTTAAAAATTGTAATTCGTCTAAAAAAATTACGGTGCTGTATATTTGGAGTTTGTTTGTGTCTCTCTCTCCCCATGGTCGCGTGGATTTTTTCTCCGGGTCCTCCGGTTTTTCCCTCCACATTTAGAAACATGCATTTAGAGTATTTCACTGCGAAATATGTCCACATGATAAGCCACTTCGTTGAATTATAGTTCAACGATAGCTGTCATTTGTGGCCAGGTCACTGCTGAAAAAAGCTATATAACTGAGCGGGCCTTCCCTGGTAAAATAAAAAAAATTGTTTAGTTTGGTAGTTTATATGTTAATGTGAATATTCAGCCATGCGATTGCGTGCTCGCGCCACTGTGGGTACCAGGGCCTCCACGAGAGGGAGCCCCGCACAGCGTCTCCAAGAGGCGACTTGGGGGCCGCTCTTCCACACTGCTCAGACCAATGGCGATTACATCGGTGAAACGTGCAAGGGAAGCAGCCTCATCCTCCCAGCAAAGATGTCTGCGCCATGTTAAACATGCAAGACCCAAGAAGCAAACCTGGGTTCGGGAATCCATTCACACACTGCGTATTATGTCATCACGTGTGCCTTCTTTACTACCATAACCTGACCCAGTTTTCGGAACCAATTTTCAAACAATTGCGAAAGCTGGGTAGCCTAATGCGCAGAGCCAGTTTGCATGAAGTTGACTTTTTGATTTCCGCTGCTGCTTATTATTCTCTATGGAGAACATCTCTGGTCAAGTGTACATTAAAGACCCTGTGACGTCATTCACAAGAATAAGCAATAGCGTGTCTTCAGGCGTGATGAGGTAGGAGGAAAGAGAGTAACACCTGTACTGGGATCCATCGCTATATCGCAATAAAGCCTCTGTCTCTAATCATCTTTTTCAAAAGCATACACTGAGTAACATATTGATGACATTGGGTACATCTAGGCCCAGGATAAGTTGTTCCCTCTGACCACGGCGACAGCGATGGTCAGGGATCAGGCCCACAACCAGCATTACTGTGTGCCTGTGTTGTATTCCAAATATCCAAAATGGGATACAATTAAATTTGAAAAATATTTCTAAAACAACCTTAAACCAAAAATCCAGGTCTCCCTTGCAAAACAGATAATCAATAAAATTTACGACATTACATTCTCAATGTAACCGATGTTACTACCCATGTTTCACAACGGCTTTAAGTGTGTGCGTATACACTGTTGCTTTTGTGCACTCACAGGGCCCCACTGTGAACCTGGAGTGCTCTTGCCAATGATACCTGACGATACTGAGGATCATTAGTTCCATGAGCATGACCCTGCTGATGAAACCCAGAAGGTCAAAACGTGTCCCAAGTGTGATTTGCTAAAATTAACACTGCAGGGTAATTCGTCTGGACGGCTCAGGCTAAAATATGCTTCATTTTGATGTGGTGAGACAACGTGAAGTCTCTTTATCGATGAAATGCCGATGCTATTCTAGTGTAGCGCGCATACATTGGTTTACAACCAACAATGTTGCTGGACACGTTGACCCATTCATCCCAGGTCGGGCAGTCAGCTTGCACCTGACCGGACAGTCAGCTTGCACTAATTACAGGCCACAGGTACCTTTATTTGTTAAGATACCAAACCGAGCTACCTGGGCTGAACCAACCCAGGCAAGAGGGGAGGGCAGGGGCCAGGCCTCAGACATTTACAGCCTCCACTGGACTAATGAAAAATTGGTCCCGACATTAATTGGCTTCAATTAGTGACTGTAGTACAAACGTGTTGCAAAACAGAAGTCGTGCTGCATTGCTTGACGTGGGCGATTGTGCAATGTCTGAATCGTGCCAGTGTCACCGTGATGCTTCTGCTGCAGCTCATGCTGGCTCCTCGTGCTCACTCTCGGCTGCTGCTGTTGCCGCTGTACCTTGATCAGAGGCTTGCAGTCGTCCACCTCGATAACGGTGTCCATTGGGCTCGAGTGGGCCGAGTCGGCTGTGCGCACAGCCACAAGACAAACGTAAAGGCAGGCGGACAGCTGATTCCCTTTTACGTTTTTTAACGGACCCCATCAAGGCAAGTAGTGTAAGCAAGCGCCTATTTAGGCATTCCAGGTACACGCACAAGCACATGTGGGCCACGGCACGAAACAGGATATTTTGTACTCGTTGATACCGCCTTCATTTTCAGCGTCTAATTGTGTTTTAACGCAATTAAAAATGGCCTACCCATGTTTGCGATAAGTTCACAGGATCTTTAGCGTCCAATGTAATGCAGACAGCTGGGGAACAAGCTAACCCCGCAACAACGCAGCAAGCGGCAGACACGCGAACGCTGGGCCATGTCACCTCCTAGAGGCAACATTGACAAATAAATATAAAGATGCATGTTATGGGTGTAACGATGCATCACCAATTGATCGATTAATATATTATTATTTAGGCTCACGATGCATGCATTGAGTGGCGTGTTTATCAATATATGCAATGTGTGTACAAGTGTAATTTTTTATGTTCATTGCAGGAGAAAAAAAACGTAAACACGCCAGAAATTTTCTTGAAAAAATAAACATGTTTTAGTAATAATCAAACAATAAATTGCGTATTAGATTGAGTCTCAGCCTTCAATTATCACAATTTCATGACATTTACACCGCTCATATATATCGATACAGTTTAAATAGGTTTAGAGCTTCATGAAAAATATCAATATTCCTGGGTCTTTCGGTACATTCACGTAGATATATTCCAAAAAATAATCAAAAATAACAGAAAACTACGACGTTTCGATCGCAACGCAAGAAGACGACCGCGTGCATTGCGATCAAAGCGTCGTAGTTTTCTGTTATTTTTGATGATTTTCTTTGAAACTATCTATGTGACTTTACCGAAAGACCCAATAATATGAATTTCTGCAGTCAAGAAAGCGTTAAGTCGAAAAAGATCCAGTTGGAATTTGGTGCTTGAAAAATGCAGATCCTTCTATTATAAAAATAAAACTACTGGAATAATTATAGACAGTAAGAGCAGCACAAGTGATAAAGCAGCCCCTCAATTCTAGACAAAATAAATGTGCTGAAATAACCGTTGTGAATGTTTATACTGTGGTTCTTTTTGTCTTAATGTCATGTCATGTGCTGTATATATACTACATGAGGCAAGCTATGTCATCACTCCGCAATCTGCCAGGTATTGCCATGTAGCAGATTTGCCCCAAGAATATACATTTCAGTTCCACACATGGGCACCGAGCCTTGACATGTGCTATGGAAAGGACAACCCGGTCATTCGGTAATTGCTGGTAATTCCACAAATCTGGTTTCAACACTCGCATACAATGACCCGCCTTTGTAAGGCAGTAGTATCGAGGGATATTGTTACGTCTACATAAATTAGCAAATAGTGCGCTTGTTTGAAAATCTTTCCACAATGTATTGTCAAGGGGGGGCTGAGGTTGGATTTGAACGCAGTGACCCCTGGAGCCAGAGGTGGACAAGCTGCCCACACGGCCACGCAGCTGGCTGCCCCAGTAAATCAGCAACTGGGCCAACGCAATCGTGAACGCACGACTGTAAATAGAAGCAAACATTGGAGCGGTGTAATTCGGTTTACATTTCAGTGGTATGTTTACACGCGCTCTTTCATTGCATTGACAGGGTTATTAGAAGCACTTTTTTCGCGTGTAGAAATATATCTCAATAGGTTTAATGGTAATCATTTTAAGTGTTGTAACTTAAGAAACGGCTTCGTTTGGGGGGGAAAATGTGCAAGGATATGGAAATATGTGGCCTATAACTGCACAATAAATATTTATATGTGTAACTATTTAGCAAAAGACCCCAAATAATTTTTACAATTTTCCAACCAAGATGGAAGCATTCCCTCTACGGCTGTCACCAAAGTAAACATACTAAAAGCATGTAATCACATCATCGGAAATTAAAAAAACTCCTTTAAACTATGAATGTCTTTCGCAAGTTTAATTACTTTTCTGCACCCATTAACCCACTCATAAGATACAGTAAATTTAGCTGTGACGGTCCCACCTGAAGACGGAGACTTGTGTTGCCTCCAAAACGTTGTGATCTAATTGATTTATTTTCATTTATTATTATTTTATTTCTATTATTATTTTTATTTAATTTTTTACCTACGTGACTTTACCGAAATAACCTAAGAGTATGAATTCTTGCAGTCACGAAAGCTTCAAATCTAGAATCATATTTAAACCCAGTTTTAATATGCCTCAAAGGCATGGAACTGCAAATTTCGTTTGTATTTATAATGTGCATGCAGATGAAGAGTTGTCCCAACGTGCCTTCGTTTGGGTTTCACATCTGAGCATTCAATTGTGTATTTAGGAAACTGCCATGCATAAACATTATAGTAATATAATTATAGGGCTGCAAGCGCTGCCTTGAAACATTCAGGATGGCCTGTCGATGATCCATCCTAGACTGAACCAGGCTGGACTGTGTGAAGAGCTCACAGATTCTTTAAAGATCTGGACAGGTGATATTGTGTTGGCTGGATCATGTAGCCCGCATGCCCAGGCACTGCATGTCCAACCAACTTCTGTTTGACTGGACAGAGGGGGACAAACGGTGCAGCACACGCCAGAGATGCAATGGCCTGATGTGGTGCAGGAGGGTAAGTAGCTGATTGGTCTTGCAGATGACCGGTACTAGCAGTGCCAAGATCAGCCTCTCTGGAAGAGGCTCACGAAGGACGCAACTAGGCATTGAAAGCAATTTCCCTTCGAAATGCAATCGAGGGTGGAGGAGTGACGCTCAGAATAACGCGTGAAGTGCAGCCATTCGACACGTAGCAATTTGGCGCCGTGGAGAGCAAATGTGGTGCATCTGCCAGTCATCTCAGTCAGTTATCTAAAACACCTGGGTCTGTCCCATGATCTCTTGGCAGCGAGCCGTCAACGCTTCAAATGGCCTAAAATTGCACCTAGCCTGGCACAAGCACCGTGGTGACGTCACCATCACTTCGTGTCGAACCGCGGTTATTGTTGTCATTGTTGTTGGTTCCCTCGTTCCCACATTGGGAAGCCGTAGTGAAGTGCTTTGTGCATTTTACAACAATCCTGGTGGCCAGGAATTGATGGCCATGGAAAACATCAGCAGTAAATTATACCTGAATCTGATATGGATCACTTCTAGGTCATCTCAGGCTAAAATTAGTGACATTAAAAAGACACAGCGAAGTCAAAACCATCTCTGTGGAAACAAGGTCGATCAACGTGTTGCAGGTGAAACCGTCCATCCTGTGCCACGCCAGCCTTAATGAGTAAGCTCTCTAAAAGCCTCTGCCCCACAAGGCTATACTGTGCAGGTAAATGTGGAATCTCTGGATATACAATGCGGCAACATGTGTGATAGCACTGGACAGCACTACAATCCCACTGACCCAGCAGATTCCATTCCCGGTAATGTCCCCCACCGGTGGTAGTTGGTCATTGAATGGAGCCTTGAATACACCTTGGCGAGCTCAGCCTAAAGTGAGTACCTACTGCCTAGCGAGTACATGGCGTGCGGCTATTGTGTTCAACAGACTTCCAGGGTATCTGGGCTGAGCCCATGGAGCTCGCCAGACGTGTATCCCCCACCGTCTGCCACCGGAGACAAAAACGAGCTGATGCATTTTTCTTGCTGTGCCAGAATCCGAGTCTCAGAGATGCCTTTTAAGTGTCCCGATGTGGGAGTTTAGCCCAATGCACTGCACAACCGACATGTGGGACAAATTTCATACATACAGCTCGGCCTCTTTCTAAGCTTGTGCAGAAATGCAGGCCATCTAGCGGAAGGTCAGGATTAGAGATACATGCTTATATTGAGCCTGCCTCTGTGCCTGTTTCATATAACAGGCGCTCTGGGTGGCTGCCGAGGCAAGTGGCCAGCAGTGCAAACCACGAGGACAATTTGCACACGATTGATGTGCTCCCACCAGCAGCTTGATAGCAGCCAGCTGGTGAGACCATCGTACAAAACCCAGTCCAGAAAACCACACTGCGTTAGAACCCTTCAACCCAGGGTCCTTTAGGTCAATTACTGCAACTAGAATTTAAACAGCATGCTTAAAATCCACGTCATTCTTCCGTCTCATCAGCCCCCCAAACTATCGCTGCCCATGCCCTTGTGATGACGGATAGTTCTAGCACAATTCCTTCCCATCCTGCCAGTTATTCCCTTGGCAACCCAGAGCTCTGGACCTCCGTTCACCGCTGTCGTTGAGACGCCGTGCTGAAATAATAAATTCCAAACAGACCTCACGACTGCTCAAATGACAACAGGGGAACTAGTGGTGTATACAACGGACGCAGGGGTGTGCATGGGTGTGCGTGGGTGTGCGTGGGTGTGCGTGGGTGTGCGTGGGTGTGCGTGGCTGTGCGTGGGTGTGCATGGGTGTGCGTGGGTGTGCGTGGGTGTGCGTGGGGGTGCGTGTGTGTGTGCGTCTCACCAGCGACGGGGGATCTGGGTACTCGGTCTGGAGCCCGGTAGGGGTCACAGAAGAACTCCTGCAGGGAGCGGATCGTGAGCTGACCTACCACCGGCCGTCGCCCAAATGGACGGTTGTCCAGCAACTTGACGGTGACGGGAGGTGCGTAGCAGCCTTCAACTGCCATCCTCTGCACACGTGCGCACACGCACACGCGCGCAAACACAGGGACCCCCCCAATTAGCTCTGGAGGGCAAGTGCTGTTGGTGAGCACCTGTTCAGATGAGCACCTGTTCAGGTGAGCACGGCACACGAGGGCTTTGCGTGGCCAGCGCCAAAGAATGGGACAATTGGCACCCCCAGTGCTCACGATTGCATGCTGCACCGGCCGCTGGTTGAAGGCACAACACAAGAGCACGTTGTCAAATTTGAGACTCATCGACATCTAATATCAATGTCTCTCTATTGTAGCTTGTACCAGGAAAAAGTGCTGAAGTTCAATTCTGCACCATCAGATTCTTAAAAAAAGGCAGATCTTCCAATCAGGATATTACCAAATGCTGATCGAGTCACCGTTTGATGGAGTCACCGTTTGATGGAGTCACCGTTCACATCTCGTGCGGGGCAGTTCAATTCTGAACCCAACCGGAGGCACACTCTTGCCAAGCACAGTGCCATCTTGGCAGATGATTTCAAAGATAATTTAAAGAATATACAAAACCCCAGTGTATTTGGTAAATATGACCATGGCAGGTAAAGGACACGTATGTTATAGTGATTGTGAATGGTATTTGGCTCAGGTGGGCAGCTATCATGTATGGAACTATGGTTTTTGAATTTTGCTAGCCACCCGTGATTGAACCCGGTTCTCAATAATAAATGCCTTTTGAAGCATATGAAATTTGATTGACACTTAATTTAACTAAAGCCATTTCGACAGCTGAAATTCTGTGCACGTGTGTTTGATAATTGACACATGGCAAACATGTATTTACGGAGATGGAAGAGGCTCCTTCAGAAACTATTCTGAGATGTCACCTTTCGAGAGCATCATTTAACAGGGCGTACATGATACTCTGATGACTGAAAAGGTAATGAAAGCACATTAATTAGCATTTTACAGAATGACAAGTAGAACTATACAATAATAATAATAATACAAACCTCATTCGAACATATGTACAACCTGCAGCTGTTGCTCATCGGCTGGGGTGTAATTATTTCCAGTAGCCATAGCTTGAAATAAAAGACAGAGAAGTCACCTCTCAACAGAATGACTCTGGCTCCTCTCACCTGCTGCACCTAGCCACAATGCGGGTGCTCGTGACAGCGGTGCACATGTTTGCAACAAAATTACGTCATGCGCTCACTTTCCAAACCATTGCACAAGCACCATGTGTCACATGACCTTAATAACAACAACAACAAAACGGATAGTTTAAAATACATTTGAAGTCTTAAATAACTAAAATTAAACAAAAACTCGCAACCCGCATTTGTGAAAACAGCGCCCTTAGTTACCGCGCTGTTTAATTGTTTATTAACAGAAGTAAAAAAAGGGTATTTAAAAAGGGCAATTATAACCAAAGGACATTTGAACCTCATGCCGGGACCCCGGGGTCCCGAATAAACGGAAGTCAAAATCGTAGTGAATCAATGTCTTTATGGCGACTCCGTCCCACCGCGACCCACCTGAAGCGGATCATTCTGTTGTCGTGTCGTGTCCAAGCGCAGCGGCGAGGACGAATGTGCACAAGAGCTGAGCAAGCGAGTGCGCTCCATGCTCGGGTATGGGCAGGATCATAAGTCTAATCCAAAGCTGCTCAAACTGCCTACACGACTTCATAACGGTTTGCATACTACAGTGAAACTGCTCTCTTATCTTCATTATTATTTTTGACCTACCAATGTCTGCAGCCAGGATCAATCGATGACAATCCTATTACCTACAGATGAGATGCGTTGCACCGTTAATTCCTCATGTTTGATAATACTTCTCTTGTCCGTATGCATCTGTGCAGATAGGTTTTTTGCGGTTAAGCCATAGTCCCCACATACCGCTCGTATCGATGCGGATAAGAGGAGCGGCGACCCACTACTCTGTAGAGTGACATTGGTATAAACGCTTGTTACAATATGAACAGCGCATTGAAAACGCCTACTATTTCATGTACTGTTTACAAAGTGTGTTCACAAATCCACACTGAGAAACACGATGATCGACAGAGGGGTGTAAATAATTGTTTCAATAGTGTATTTAAATAGAGGTACTGCAGGTAAGTAGTTTTCATTTTTAAAGGCATAGTTTTTGTTGACATTATAATATAATGTTTACGCGAGAGCGGGGGGCTTATGGGACCCCGGGGTCCCGCCATAAGGCTCATTTGTTGATTTTGGAACAGGCCAAGGTTTTGCTCGCAGCCCCCTGAGTCGAGGGGGGCTTTGCGTGTGTCATGAATCCAGAAAATGTGGCAGGATGGTACCGTTTCCTCTGAGTGTTTTGGAGTAGGAATGACTCGGCTGGTTTATGATTTAACGCTTCCCGCACTGCGGAGTAGCAAGGCTGCTGCTGTCAGTATGGGAGCTAAGATCAGCAGAGGGGGGGGGGGTAGGGAGGGCGTTGTTGGGGGGCAGTGCAGGAGCGCGCTAAGACGATGTGAATGCAGGTGTATGCTGCCCCCGCTTGGCCGAGACGGGATCATTGCCGATCGATGAATGGAGTTCGAGCGATAACACTACTCCGCTACTGCTCCTGACGCGGTTATCTGGGCTTGCATCTACATCAGCAGCCGTACGAAAGAAGAAGAGGAAGTGAGTGATTTCAGGATGAATACCATAGATCGAATTAAGACGATAGTGGTGGGATCAGCATAGTTGGGTTAAACGATATGAGTAATGTGGTATTTCATATAATAATAATACGTGACCAAGTAGCAGCCAGAGGAGAAAACACGTCTGGGGTTACATTCGCTACGGAGGCGGAGTGATGAAATCGTTCAATTTGCAGGTGCAGAGGTGGATTGTTGCTTTTGCTGGATCATGGAGAGGCGGCAATGGCTTTGGGAAACTTTCATTCCAGGCGTTCGGGAGAACAGTGATTAACGAAACCCCACGCATCCACTGGGATAACACACAAACGTTGCTCAAAGAGGAATTCAAGAAAAAAAAACATTCCTTCTCAGGCGCTCTCATGGCCGCTTCACAGCCCCGTGAGTCTGAGAGAGTTTAACAAAGTCGTGTGACCCACGGCCCTTTGCCTCCGAAGTGTTGTCCAGTAACTACAGTGGGCACTAGTGGGCTAAGCTCAATGCCCCAAGTGGACATACGTGTTGCCCCGTGCTCAGTTGAGTAGGTGGACAATTTGCAATTAGAATATGAACATTGAATTGCCGAGTGTACGAGGTGACATGTCCACGTCTAAACCAGCAACGGTCAATTGCCCTTCAACTCAAGTCGTCTAACACAAACCACGAACTGCCTTGGCTCGTGCCGCCCAGACCCAGTTAGATTCTGGATTCGTTTTTAAATTATAAGAAAACGATTTGTTTGACCGGCTTAATGAGCTCACTTACATGTAAGTACTCACTTAAATCAGAATTATTCAAACATCTTTTTTTGTGTAACCAGCGATAATATTTAAACGTGTTTAATTGAAACTCCGCGGGGGAAAGCGAGCTGCTCGCTCCGAGCCGCGGCAAAGACACGAAGCAGCGCATGAAGCGCAGCCCGGGAACAGGAGACGATTAGGGGCTGCTGAGGTTACACATTAGCGCTGCCTATGGGACGTTTATCCTTCATAATTCCGCCAAACGGCGGGCTCCCACACGTGGACACAGCATTGTTGATTCAGCTGCAGCTATGAGGATGACGGGGGTGTGGGGGGAATACAATCCCCTCTCAACGTTCCACCTTCTAACTTTATCCCTGCCGTGTTCTCTGGTAATTCCTAGAAAGATCAGTCCTCCGAAACGAAGCAATACATATGCACGAGCGGCTTTTCGATTGTGGGATTTCCTTCGACGGGAATGTCGGGTTACCAATCGAGTAGAAGTCTCGTGGCTGTTAAAATTAGTGTAGGGTGGTGGTCGTATCCGTGGTGGACTTGAGCCAATCGAGAGGGCTGGGAGAAGGTTACAGAAGGTCACGGGAGATCGAGGAACGGTTTTCCCTCTCAATGTTTCACCGTCAAATGTTATCATCCCACCCCCCATGTCTCTGGAAATTCCTAGAAAGATCAGTCCTAAGAAACGAGAAGAGTACTGTGTTTGAAAAGTGTTTATTCCATTATCGGAATGTGATTGGGCAGTTGTGTCACTCGTTACATAGAAACAAACTGGGTCTGCTCTGAATTGGCCATGTCTATTATCTTGCTCAGATTTGATTTCACAGATTGCTTCATTAATTGACAGTCGTTAAATGTCGACGTTGCGTGTCGAACTTTCCAGATGGAGCAACTGAACTGGTATCGTTGAGACCCTGGTTTTGAACCTGAGTATTAGCCACTTGTGATTAAACTGGGCCCTCAAATGTAGTGAATTAATGGTCCCAGCCTGGCCATCAGTATCCGAGTCTGATCACCATGATATTGAGCTTTGTTTTTTTCACCTAATTTGGCAAACTTCACCTCAGAAGACGAACATTTTAGTTTCATTGTCATGAGACTAATAATTGTGCTCCGTTGCAACTCGTGTCATAGGCTGTTTTACATTCCTCTCAACACCGCTCTGTCGGAGGGAAACTTGAAGGTATCAAATGTTATTTTAAACTTCTCATTTGTGTCTCTGGCAAGTTATCGACACTTCTTGTATATTCATGCCGTCATACTATTCTCCTTAATCTTTCAAGTTGCTGCTTCGGTGAACTTGGTGACCCAAATGAAACCTTTTAAAAAATACATTTTCATAAAGCTATTATTTCATACAATCACCTTTTGTTGCCTGTGTTGATGAAAATGTCTCAATGCGAGTAAAAGTTGGGAAGGTAACGGGGCCTTGTCCATCAGACTGATTACGAAGAAACCAAAGCACTATTCTCTAAATTTAATAAAATAACTTAGGCTCGTGTGTCAGTTAATAGGCCACGTCCAGAGCTAAGAAAAGCCCAAATATCCTGAGTGACTTACAGGTGGCCACTGCTCTTTACCATATGGTGTCTTGAAACCTCAAGGAATAATGAAGACAACTGACATATATGAAGGTTTCCAATAGTAGATACTGCAATGTACAACACAAATATAACACGAAGGGAAAACATCCTTGATGTTCAACCACCGCGACAGTGGAGCACATCGTGAGCCTACGGGATTCTGTGTGAGTCTCTGGGTCTTTGTGTGAGTCTGAGACTTTATTTGAGTCTCTGGGTCTCTGTGTGAGTCTGAGACTTTATTTGAGTCTCTGGGTCTCTGTGTGAGTCTGAGACTTTAATTGAGTCTCTGGGTCTCTGTGTGAGTCTGAGACTTTATTTGAGTCTCTGGGTCTCTGTGTGAGTCTCTGGATCTTTGTGTGAGTCTGAGACTTTATTTGAGTCTCTGGGTCTCTGTGTGAGTCTCTGGGTCTTTGTGTGAGTCTGAGACTTTATTTGAGTCTCTGGGTCTCTGTGTGAGTCTCTGGATCTTTGTGTGAGTCTGAGACTTTATTTGAGTCTCTGGGTCTCTGTGTGAGTCTCTGGGTCTTTGTGTGAGTCTGAGACTTTATTTATTTGAGTCTCTGGGTCTCTGTGTGAGTCTCTGGGTCTTTGTGTGAGTCTGAGACTTTATTTGAGTCTCTGGGTCTCTGTGTGAGTCTCTGGGTCTTTGTGTGAGTCTGAGACTTTATTTGAGTCTCTGGGTCTCTGTGTGAGTCTCTGGATCTTTGTGTGAGTCTGAGACTTTATTTGAGTCTCTGGGTCTCTGTGTGAGTCTCTGGATCTTTGTGTGAGTCTGAGACTTTATTTGAGTCTCAGGATCTTTGTGTTTGTCTGAGACTTTATTTGAGTCTCTGGGTCTCTGTGTGAGTCTCTGGGTCTTTGTGTGAGTCTGAGACTTTATTTGAGTCTCTGGGTCTCTGTGTGAGTCTCTGGGTCTTTGTGTGAGTCTGAGACTTTATTTGAGTCTCTGGGTCTCTGTGTGAGTCTCTGGATCTTTGTGTGAGTCTGAGACTTTATTTGAGTCTCTGGGTCTCTGTGTGAGTCTGGTTATTAGTGTGAACTAATGGCTTGGCGCAAACGCACGTGCTAAATAAACAAACTAACATGAAAAGTCATGTCAATTTGGAGCGATCTCCGAGGGCACGAGGGGTACACACTCGTCATCCTCTGAAACCACCAGCTGGACTCACAACCCAGACATCGATTTATCGTTGCTACTCAGACTCATATCAAACACGAAAGGGAGAGCTACTCTGCCAGGTCTCAGCACGCACCACATCCATGAAGAGCACGGGCTGGTCGAAGTTGGGGTTCTTCTTGGCGTTGCGGATGGCGGTCGACTGCACCACCTGGTCCCCGCACTCCACCAGGAGGCTGGGGCACGACACCGACGACAGCTGGTAGCTCTTCACGCTACGCACCCCCCACGCCAGGATCTGGCCACGACGCGTGGAAGGAAGAGGCAGCACAAAGCCTATGAGACTCAGACAATCGAAACTGACCCACAGGTTTGTCTCCTTAAATAAATGCTGCTGGAAACATTGCGGCAGAAGGCCGTTTGGCTTATTGACAGATCTGCTATTAGTACATTTTTGAGTGGTGAAACGGACGTTTGCTTAATAACGTATTATTTTATGATCTACAAACCAACGAGCGAGAAAACACGTCTACAATTTCGCTGCGCTGTGCGCAATGTCCCCATGGTATTTGTCGATGGATCCTGTCTATGCCAGGCACTGCAGCAGCATTCATTTAAAGAGGCCACGCATAGCTTTTGATGAGACTCGGGGAGTTTGAGACCAGTCCAGTCTCAGCACGTTTAAGAGCTGCGTGGAGACCGGTCCCAGGTCTGTGCCGTGGCGGTGTCACCTCGATGGCCGTGCGCTGCAGGGCTGGCTTGATGCCGGGTGGCACCATGTAGAGGTTGGTCCCCGGCTGTGGCGGAGGGTACTCCAGCTCCGACTCCTCCGGCTTGGGGGGGAGAAGGAGGGCATATGGGAAGGGATCGCACAGATTGCACAGATCGTACAGATTGCATACATTGCACAGACTGCACAAATTGTGCGCATTGTCCAGATTATACACAGTGGAGAATAACCAAACATTGATTTTCTATGAGCTTTCATATAAACCCCTCCAGGGTTCTGTTTCATTACAACTACCAGATAGTGCTCTAAACTTAAGCTAATGAGAATGTTATACAAATTACACCACAAATTACTTAATTGCGATTACGCTTATCAATATCATCGAGTGCCGCACAGGGTCAGCTGCCATTGGGAGTGCCCTTTCAAAAAACGTGTTGAGATGCAATTTGCTCGTCACGTGTAAAGCGCTCCGAGATGCCCCGGCGTGAAGGGCGCTCTCTCAAAAACAAATCATCATTATCATTATTGCTACTACGGCAAACATCTCTCTCAAAATCCCCCAGACAGACGGCTTGACGTCGAGTTACACGCAGATTACCGCTTCTTGGTTGATGCGCAGTGTGCACAATGCGTCCGCTTCATAGCCCGACGGGTCGGACAGCACCGAGAACATGGCACCGGTCCGCTGCAACGCACACACGCAGGCCGTGAGAAGGGGGCACAGAAGGCCGATGCCAAGTGATGAGATGGCACGTGAAGAGATTCATCTATATATATATCAAGCCCTTGACCACTGGGCATGCTATTGTGCTTTGTTTTTTTCCTGCACCTCCGATTAGCACGGTTGGCTACGTACGGCGCGAACGAAGATCAACGTACATACCAGAATTTATCGTGAAGCTTAAGCGAAGACACTTTACGTTGTACCTTCTATTCACCAAACCTAATCTTTTAATATCATATGCTGAGACAGTTTTGCAGGGACTGGCTATCCTTATGTCATGTCCCCCCTCAGCTGACCTGCTTTGTTGTCTGATCTTGAGTGAAACACAAACCTCAAGGCCTTGAAATCCACAGGAGAAGGCCTGAGTCGGAATACAGCATCACACCAGGCAGCGCCACCAGGGAAAGTGCAAAGTGGACAATATTAATACATCACCATAAACGATGTTTATCACTACTTGTTTATATATTTGTGTACACTACTGCTGAGCATTCATGGCAAAGATGATGCCTCAAACCATGTGGACAATCAAACCAAACCACCAGCAGAAAATGAAGATCACAGCTAAAGTACAAAAGTGGCTGGATACAAAGTTAAAAACTCCAGACATCGCTCAAACGCCTGTGTTTCGAAGCTGCTGCTGCTGCCGCTGTATCTTTTCATCCATCGATTTTGCGCTTTTGATCCACATTGACAGCAATTAAATTACGTCTCAGGTTCTGTGTGATTGGCCACCCAGTCACCTGACTGGAATCGGGTTGCAGCCAATCCAGCGATGCAGGTGTAATGACAGGGTGACACCTGCCGGCCTGTAGGGGTAATTACGGTTATGGCTGCATTACATAACGCCTTATTATATGGGGGGCGTATCTGGGGTAAAGGTGAAGGGCGGAGTCAGTCGAGAAGCTCCGGGAACCAGTCCGAAGGTTCTGGAAAGGGGGCGTGGCCAGAGGTGGAGCTTGGCCGCGACGGGCAGATATAAGGGGGACCGAGACAGAGGTTCTGCGGGTCCTGGGTCCTGGCTGTGTCGCTGCTCGTCATCATCTCTTCGTCATCGACCACGTGGCTGTTCTTCTGCAAGACCATCTCCGTCGCCGCCGCTACGCTAGTCGGGCAGCCAGTATCTCTGGGCTGCCAACTGAGACCAGTGCCACCCCATTGCTTGTTTAAACATTGAAGACATGATGCTTTGGGGTAAAAAAGCCCCATTCACAATTGGATAAGAATGAGTTAACATCCCAGGCAGGGGTCTAACTAAGCCCAACGTCAAGTTAGCAACTTGACTATCACTTTTTGGAAGTCACCAGAGAGTAATAAAGCAAGCAAAGTGTTACGCAAGGCACATCACGTGACATGAGCACACTGCTTGTATAACGCACACAACCTAGTTACACACCGCCATTTCAAAAAGAGTTAAAATGGTGGACGTATTATTTGTACCTTCTGTATGTGTCATTACTCTTGTTTCGAGCCTGCGTGCACTTTTACATTTAATGAGTTTCCCATCATTGATGGAAAATGCCAGAATTGGTTTGAAGTAAATAGAGGTTGTATCTTCAAGAAAAGACTGGTCCCTGCAGTAAGAATGTGGAATGTCCACCCATTGCTCAGAGCAGCCAACAGAGGTGAGTACTGCCTCATGCTCATGTGGGCAGGGACAGACTTTTGATTACAGCATTAACGCTCTTCCTTCCGCTATTAGGAAACCACTGGAGCGATGCACTTTTGCGTCCGCACCTCGAACCCCGTCACAAGAGGTCACGCGTCTGGCGCAACGGTCCTTCGCTGACTACGCGCGATGAATGGAATTAATTTATTACGTGGCACATTGTCCAGATTCCAGCCAAGCATCGCAGCAGTGCCGGCTCAGCGACTCGACCGCAGCGCCACCACTCCGAGAGCCACCTGCGGGAGACGCCCGTTGCGAGGCTCTACTCGCCTTTACACCATTGGAACCTCATTTGCCAGAATAAAAATTATGATAATTGTTTTTTACCCTTTTATCTGGTAACAAAACTGACACCTTTTTTTTTTACAAGGAGTCATGTTTGCATAGACCACAATACCTGCGGTCATAATTCTTGCCAGATAAAAGGGTAAAAACCAATTATCATATTTTTTTATTCTGACAAATGAGGTTCCAATGGTGTAAATGCTTGCCCCGAGCTCTCATACTCTGATGGTGCATTGTCTTTGAGTTGTGCGCCTTTTGGCGTCATCTGGTCCAACACTATGTGAGACTAGGCTCTAAGGAAAGCTGTCTCGGGTGTGGACCAATCAACTTCAAGGACAGTGCATACATTATCCGAGCTATGTTTTTTGTTTGCATTATGACTGCAGGTATTGTGGTCTATGCAAACATGACTCCATGTAAAAAAAAAAAGTGTCAGTTTTGTTGCCAGATAGAAGGGTAAAAAAACAATGATCTACTCGCCTTGTCGTAGCGAACGAGCTCACAGGCCACCAGCAGCTCTCCGCTCTCGCGGCCGCTCCGCATGACGGGGACCCAGGCGAGATGCGGAGCCACGCGGTCGCTGGGAGAGGGCGCCACGGCGGGAGCGACCGTACAGCGGCCCATGAACTCGTCAGCTCCCTGCAACGATGACGCACAAAGAGGACGAAGAATGCCCCCTCGTAGCCTCAACGGACTTTTGGGGCAAAAGCTGTTAGCGAGCACCTACGATGATGCACGTGCACACACGCGCACAGTCGTTCCCATTGAGCCTCTAGACCAGGGGTTGGCAACCCGCGGCTCCGGAGCAGCATGCGGCTCGTTAAGGACTGCTGCTTCGTGACGTTATTCACGTGTAAGCGAGCACCTATTTAATCCAGAAGGCCACATGCAGAGGTTTGTGGCCAGCGCCACCCACTGACCCCCTTTGTCTCTCGCATTGCTGATGTTTACACTCCTCATCAGGTTGATGCTTAAGGCTCAGTCAACTCAGAGCAGGCAGAGGGCAAGTTCAGACGCCACCTGCCACTGATGTGGATGTGAGTGTTTGTGTGCGCCTTTGTCTCTGTGCGCGAGAGAGCCTCACGTAGGAGTCCTGATCGAATATCTCGATGATGATGTGGGGAGGGTTGATGGCCGTGACATTGGGGTCCCCGTAGATCTCCACCTCCTGGAAGACCAGCGTCTGGTCCCACGTCGGGTTGAGGGAGCCACGCACCGTGGCCGACTTCTGAGACTGATGCAGAAACGACGCCACGGCGTACGGGTCTGCGCTCACGCAAAGACACGGAGATCTCTCACCCTTCGGACTTTTGCAAACATGTGCCGCGAAATGACTTCTCACTCCTCGATACGATGTCATTTTCACGATATCACAATTATCACAATATCATTTTTCCATAGCTTTGTAATCATATTTCACATTTTCTCTCGTATTCTTTCTGGCGGCCTTCTGAATTTGAGCACAAACACAGATTCCTTAACCGTGATTAAACTGTAGTGCGCTCAACATGAGCATTTGAAAGAGTTACATAACTGGCTTTTGCAAAAAAAAATGTCAGGATCTTTTAATTATAATATTAATCAAGTAGCAGCTGACATTGCACTTTGTTAATGCCGTGCAGAAAATAATTTGTGGGTTGTGGTAATTGGGCCATTGATTATGGGCAAAGGGGGCTCAGACTGATTTATAAAACGGGTTCCTCCCCCCACACAACACCAGCCACCCTCCCCATGCACCGTCGCTGGCATTCCCGTGCCACCGTCCTCCGATTGAGTGTGCATCCGACCGCCAAATGTGCGGCATGCACGCACATCCTCGTATATCTGAAGAGCGCCACAAATCTGCTCGTGGAGAAGGGTGAGCGCCGGGGAGGGGCAATTTGGCTTCGGAGACGCCGCGAGTTTGTTTCAGATCTGCGCGGGTTTTCCGAGGGAGCATGTGGCTGCTAAAGCCCCTGCGTTCAAAGGATGTACATTTATCAGATGCCCGCGTAATTTCATCTCGCAGGGGAATCAACGCTTTGCCTTTGTTGAGCCACAACAGTGCAATTCTCTTTGGGGATGTGTTCTGTTGCACTGACTGTCCACCGTTACCAAGGATAATTTTAAACCGTGTCGGTATGCCAAATATTTTTTGTGTGAATGCTATTTGAAGGTTGTTGCAAAGTAATATGTCTTGTTTTTCTACCAAGTATTTTTCTATGTTAATTTTGTAACTCTCATATAAACCTCCATCAATAATGGGATAGTTTATGTGCCCATGTAAACGAGCTAAGAAGATGAATTTAAATATGGGCGGTAATCTGTGAGTAAACCATGACCGCAAGGGGAGTGGGCTAAGTAATGACCTCCAGCCTGGCCACTTATGACTGCTCAAACCCCATGAAATAAATGCACTTTTCATACAATCCAGGCTGACCCAGGTCAGAGTACAGAAGTTTACAAACATTGGATTAACGGAATGTGGCAAACAATTCTGCAGATGATGGAGTGCCAAATGTGGTTTCTTGCACATTGGGATCCTATGATGGAATGCACATTATAAATTTGCATTATTATATTAAGATGAGGCGTTTTAAAAGTGACACGAGATGTCGTTTCTTTTGGGTTCATTCCATGACTGAGGATATTCTAAAGGACATTTTTTCACCTCACGACGTAATTTTTGAGAGCAACGTGAATAAGCAAGGTAGCCACAACATTCAAGACTGTGTTTAGAAAAATAAACATCCGTTCCAAATAAAAATTTGTTTGCTAGTTCCCTGTCAATATACAATGTGTGCAGGATGTGCCTTCTGCCAGACCTCCACCTGCCTGGGGCCCTGAACCATGAATGGCATCCACTGTGCGTTTTACAGGAGGCAAGGCTGGGATCGGCCCTAAATCTGTCTGGGAGGGGTTGCAGTTAGTGGGGGTGGAGGTGAGCCCAGGAGGGAAGGGGGGGGGGCATGGGGAGGGGGGTGGTCGGTGGGAGGGAGTCTCAAAGGGTGTTGAAGGAGAAATGGGTGGGGGCCACAGTAGAAATGCGTCCACTGGCTCCGTAAAGCTGTCCGCTAGCCGGGGATTTGTGGCGCTAAATGGCAGCAAGTGTCGCAAATCTGACTGGCGACGGAGGGGAGTCCGCGCGTAAGTACGCGAGCACGCTGTCGCCTAGGCTGGTGCGCACAAAGAGAGGGACACACAGAGAGAGGGACACACAGAGAGAGGGAGACAGAGGAGGGCGAGAAGGGAGGATCGTAGGTGGGGGTACAGGGGGGGGGGGGGGTCAAGGAGAGGGTAAGAGAGAAAGGTGAAGTAGAGGACATTTATAAATGTAGTGAAAACACAAGTTTGAAAAGTTATCTCATTCCTACTCTTTTTAGCTACGTGAACAATTTGCATGGGCAATATCCCTTCTAAATGGTCATAATTGTGTTAAAACAACCCTACGTTCCTTAGAACAAAGTTGTGTTGTTGATGTTTTCTTATTATAAACAAAAAAACTGTTTTGGAAAATCTACATATAGATAATGAACATATGCTAAGTTTGTGTGCAGAGTGCACATTATCATTCTGAAATCAATTCCTTCAAGCGTTTATTCTGAGGACCCATGGAAATTCACGACGACCTCGTCAGCGAATTAGACTTGAAAGAGCACAGCTTTGTGAGGACGGACGTTATTGTAGAAACCGAATTGCATCTGATCTCACGTGCGGAATATAAGCCACGAGGCAATGACGAAACACACAATAGCCGACTCTTGCAAATGACGAAACACACAATAGCCGACTCTTGCAAATGACGAAACACACAATAGCCGACTCTTGCAAATGACGAAACACACAATAGCCGACTCTTGCAAATGACCGCACCGTGCCTTTAATGTCCATTGTAAAATAATTCATACTTTGATATTCTGCAGAATAATTATCATCTGGTGACTGTCTTTCCCAAAGTGCGAACTGAGCTGGCAGTACGCTCACTGAGATCCAGCTGCCAAAATGTTTCTTAAAACAGCATTCGTAAAGTAAAGAAATGTACATATACATATATACTCACATATACCGAGTGATTACAGCAGAGTCCTATGATCCTGGTAGGCCAGGAGAGGGTACTGTGCTAGACTAGGAGATTGCCAATAGCCTTTGGTATTAGAACCAAACCTGATTCTCACTTAGGCCAACCCAGCCTAAAATCAGTAACTGATTGTGTGTGAACATCGATAGTGGGAAAAGCTAGTAAGCAAGAAAAGTGTGCCATTGGCCAAACCAACCCTTCACCACTTGAGCTGCATTGGTCATCGCTTACAGACATGTCTGCGAATGTCTCCAAGGTGAAAGCGAATCTCTGTAGTTGCGCAGATGCAGACACAGGCAAATAATAGCTGCACTCCACTCCCACTTCGATATTTACGCCCGTCTCCAAATTCTGAAAACCACGTGAGAACCTTGGATCTAAAACTCCCCAGTGCCCTTTTAAGTTGTTTTGTTGTTTTGTGAAACACACAGACGCGCACGCACACGGCTCAGCACCGCGTAGCCTCTGCACCCGGTATTGGGGTCGTATAAATAATAGTCTGGCCTATGATGTCTCATCCCGCTGCCAGGCGGGCCGCTTACACCGCGAGAGTCAATTGACCTCGAAACCTTTCTCACTGTAAACCACGGGCCGACGTCCCCCGCTCCCCAGCGCCACCTCCCTGGACGGCGCCACACACACTCACACACTCACTCACACTCCCACACACACTCACCATCCCACACACACTCACACACACACTCACCATCCCACACACCCTCACACACACTCACACACACTCACCATCCCACACACACTCCTACACACACTCCCACACACACACACTCACCATCCCACACACACTCACACACACTCACACACTCACCATCCCACACACCCTCCCACACACACTCACACACACACTCACACACACTCACACACTCACCATCCCACACACTCTCCCACACACACTCACACACACACACTCACACACACTCCCACACACACTCACACACACTCCCACACACACTCACACACACTCCCAAACACACTCCCACACACACTCACACACACTCCCACACACACACACTCACACACACTCACCATCCCACACACACTCACACACACACTCACACACACTCCCACACACACACACTCACACACACTCACCATCCCACACACACTCCCACACACACTCACACACACTCACTCACACACACACTCACACACACTCCCACACTCACACACACACTCACCATCCCACACACACTCCCACATACACTCACACACTCACCATCCCACACACCCTCCCACACACACTCACACACACACTCACACACACTCCCACACACACTCACACACACTCACCATCCCACACACCCTCCCACACACACTCACACACACACTCACACAAACTCCCACACACACTCCCACACACACTCACCATCCCACACACACTCACACACACACACTCACCATCCCATACACACTCCCACACACACTCACTATCCCACACACACTCCCACACACACGCACACACCCCCACACACACTCCCACACACACTCCCACACACTCACACACTCCCACACATATTACGTAGAGCGGGGGAGGTGGGACATTAACTGTCTACCTCTGCCTATTCAGGTCCGCGTTCGTACGCGCGGACGAGCCAAGGAATCCGGCGTAGAGTTTGTGCCGCGCACCACCTCGCACCAGCAGCTCGCACCAGCAGCTCGCACCAGCTCGGGGCCTGACGGTGCTCGCACGACAAGCGCGGGTGCACAGACGGGGGGGGGGGGGGGTGCGAGCTCTCACACGCGCACACACACAAAGAGCCCCCCCCCCCCCCCATTTCGCCTTGCAGACTAGTTAGCGCTGTTAACGTGCATAGTTGGGTTTTTTTGTTTAAGTGCTCCAGCAACTGGGATATCACGAAAATCCACCCAAATATGGAAAATGCAAACTCCACGAATAACAGCTTAGCGACCAACTTTCCATACTGCCCTAAACTCGCACCTCACTACCCCTTGCACGTGAGCGTCTCACGTACAGCACCTCTGTGGTATACACCACATCGCCAAAGCACGAGATTCAACGTGTGCACCATCACAGCTATTCAAGTGCCTATCTCTATGCCGAGCTATGCACACCTCCCTTTGCCCGGTGCGCTGGCCATACTGCATCTCAAGTTCTCTCTGATTCTGTCTCTGCGGGTTTTTATTTGCAGTTACTTGTATTATCTTCTTTGTGTCTGTGACTTTCGCAATATCTATACATTCTGTCTGTCTGTCTCTCATACTGCTGTACATCAAATCTAATCACGAGTAGCTGTTCGCAGGCTTTGCTTTCTTTCTGTCTATCATCATTAGGAACACACTGCAAGGGAGGTGAACTTATAACATTTAGCTGTTCCTTGCCCTTTGAGTTAAACTAGTCAACCTTCCGGCCATCAAATTTGATGGCCTACATTTAAAAAAAAGATGGAAAATGTTCATCTGTTCTTTCAGAAGATCGTTAGAATTAACGTCAGGCACCTGATCAGTAACAGTCATCAATACGCATCAGATGAGTAATTGTTATCCGGAATTCTAAATCGCAATTGCTTCATACTTAATGGCCTCATAAATTATAAACTGGTAAATTAATTAGTGCATCCATTCCGTGTGCATCGCTTGGGGATGCCGGCAACAGTGGGTCTGTGATGGTATCCACCAGTCGCCTCCGGACGGTGCAAGCAAGGCCACAGTGAGCACACGCTCGGGTTCCAGCCCCAATCAGCGCGACACAGAACACTCGCCCAGTCACCGAGAACCTGTGGAACACTCGGGCCAGCCCGCTCATTAACGACTTGCGTTGAGCTCTTCCTCTGGGCAAAACACTGTTTTCAATCACGTCGGCGCGAGCCTGTAGACTTGGTGCGTTTGGGCCGGTCACGAACCGATGTGGCGTTTTATTAAAAACATTACCGTTCTAAAAAGCCACTGATGGAGGGTCACTGCCACGAGTGTCAGCACACTCTATATTTTCTGTTAATAAGGCAGTGCTAATGACAACGGCAGTGAGGCGTTATCGACCGAAACCCGTACACCACCTCCCAGCTTGGATTGGGCCATCAGGCAACCGGGCATTTGGCCGGTAAGCTGGTCTTGGAGTTGGGCCATGTCAAACTTGGCCCAAACTTAAATCTCAACCTCAATCAGCCAGCAAAGGAGTTACGCTGGGCCGAGTGCGTGGAGGCCCAACCCCGAGAATGCCTCACAGGAAAAATATCTGATGGCCTGGTGGGCCCAGGCCAACCGCGACCACTGCCAATGTAGTTACTTCACTTCGACCGACATTTAAACACGCAGACACGCACGCGAGCTTGAACTTTAATTTTACCGTTTTGCCTTTGTCAAATTCGGGATTTTCCGCAAGTTATTTCACAGGGTTTACAAGGTACGTTCATTTAGAGCACGTACAAATGAGTGTCTATGTTTGAATCTAGCCAGCTGCCCAGGATTAAGCCAGATTCTCATGTGTAACAAGTCAATGGTCTAGGCCTCTTCACCAATGACAGCACCAAATAACGACGGCTACATTTTGGCTTGCAAACTTTATTTGATTTTCCCCAGTCCTGTGGACACAGATAACCACTGACTTTTCTCCGCAAAAAAATATCATGATCTTTAAGTTTTTTTTTTTCATCACGGTTTCTGAGCACTGGCCCAAAGGCCTATAACGCCAAGCGGCGATGTGGGATGATAAGACCAAGTCAGGGCTAATGAAACCTATCTCGGTTGTGATATAACATGGTCTTATTTGTACCTGGATATTAAGAGCACAAACGGAATGTAACCGGATAAAAAAAAACTCCTTTTCCTACATAGTCAACACATTTAGAGCTGCACACGTGGGTGCGAGTGTAACCTCCCGACAGCCACCGGCACGAAGGTCAGCCGAGATGGCCTCGCTTGGAAGGAGTTCCCCGGTGGAGTGGTGGTGTGGAGCGCCTGCCATCTAGTGACCCTACAGGAGGCTACTCGAGCCCGCAGCTGCGTTGTCCCCCACCGTGAAATGCTCGGACGCGTAGTTCGGACATTGTTCTGGGAGACCTTGTCGTGTCGGCAGTGGGATTTTTTCGTACGAGTCAAAAGTCGACATTTAATCAGTGCCAGGTCAAGGAAGGCTCCACAAGCAGGGTGGATTTCTATTGTAAAATCATAGAACGTCATCCTAAACTGAGCTGATGAAAGAGTATTGCTTGAAAACAGCTCATGCAGTGAGTTTTGTATAAACAAGTGACTGTTCATTGACACGCAATATTTCTGTTTCTTTTTTTAAGAAGAGCTGAAATGTGTAAAGGCATCATTATCATCCAGTCTATTGGATAGACAGGCCCCTGTCATAGTAATGTAGAGTTTCCTCCACTGGCCTAGGGCCATCAATGGAGGTGAGCATCCACCCATGCCTCTTTAAGCATTCAGACACATTCACTCAATCAGTACCATTATACTGAATATACTACATTGCAGTTCTCAGACACTGACAAATCGCACGATTGTGTATTCTTGTGAGATTTCACAGGGTCTTTGATCAGTTTAACACGTAGGCTTTCGCGACCAAACGTTAAACGGCATTTATATTTACGTGATCCAACCTAAACACCTCTATTAGGGTCTTTGATATCCTCTTTGCAGCAGAGGCACATCTCATTGAACACTAGGGGGCCTGTTGGGGGTTCAGGCTATGGTTTTGTTCAGGCTATGCTCTTGTTCAGGCTATGGTCTTGTTCAGGCTATGGTCTTGTTCAGGCTATAGTTTTGTTCAGGTTATGGTTTTGTTCAGGCTATAGTTTTGTTCAGGCTATGGTCTTGTTCAGGCTATAGTTTTGTTCAGGCTATGGTTTTGTTCAGGCTATGGTTTTGTTCAGGCTATGCTCTTGTTCAGGCTATGGTCTTGTTCAGGCTATGGTCTTGTTCAGGCTATGCTCTTGTTCAGGCTATGCTCTTGTTCAGGCTATGGTCTTGTTCAGGCTATGGTTTTGTTCAGGCTATGGTCTTGTTCAGGCTATGGTTTTGTTCAAGCTATGGTCTTGTTCAGGCTATGGTCTTGTTCAAGCTATGGTCTTGTTCAGGCTATGGTCTTGTTCAAGCTATGGTCTTGTTCAAGCTATGGTCTTGTTCAGGCTTTGGTCTTGTTCAAGCTATGGTTTTGTTCAGGCTATGGTCTTGTTCAAGCTATGGTCTTGTTCAGGCTATGGTCTTGTTCAAGCTATGGTTTTGTTCAGGCTTTGGTCTTGTTCAGGCTATGGTTTTGTTCAGGCTATGGTCTTGTTCAGGCTATGCTCTTGTTCAGGCTCAATCTGATGGCAAACCTCACACACGATTTTTTTCGAGGCCAATGCCACAAACCTGAGAAGCTGTCCTTGTCCAGAGCAATGAGCTCACGCGCCTGGTAGAGGTAGCATCGCAGGTGGTACCGGTAGCCCTCTGTGATTGGAGCAAGAGAAACGCGCCGTGCATTAATGACGACCACACGTGATGCACAGGGGCAGTTCATCAGCCTTGACCGTCATACTCACCCCTGCGCTCTCGCTGAATGAATTAGACATGTACGTGTATACCGCAATGCATGCACACATGCATCTATGTTCTTTTGTGTAGGTGGTGTGAACGATGCACAGGTGCACAATGGGTGCATGGTGACTGTGTAATATACAACGCGATGCTCACGCTCAAAGATGCAAGAAATGGTGGGGGAGCTGACTCCGAGCACAGGCTTGGAGACCTTCTTTCCTTCGTCATCATCCCACGTGCTGTCCACCTGCATATACCAACACAAAGATCCCCCTTACAGCCTCACATTGCTGTTGGGGAAAGTGCTGTTAGCGAGCAACTATGAAGGATGACACGGCACACGAGGGGGTGGGTGGATAGCACTGTTTCCCCAGCGCGATGTTTACGCATCACACCAGGTACTCAATTGATGCCGAGTCGACCTAGGGGAGGCCCAGGACCAGTTCAGACAATCGTCGCTGGTGGTGGCCGTGAGCGGAATCGAACTCGGGTCTCCAGGTTCGTAGCGCAGGGCGATAACCACTTCACTTCCGCTCCGCACACCCCTAGGCACACACCCCGAGGCACACACCCCTAGGCACACACCCCTAGGCACACACCCCTCGGCACACACCCCTCGGCACACACCCCTAGGCACACACCCCGAGGCACACACCCCTAGGCACACACCCCGAGGCACACAACCCTAGGCACACACCCCTAGGCACACACCCCTAGGCACACACCCCGAGGCACACACCCCGAGGCACACACCCCTAGGCATACACCCCGAGGCACACACCCCTAGGCACACACCCCTAGGCACACACCCCTAGGCACACACCCCGAGGCACACACCCCTAGGCACACACCCCTAGGCACAAACCCCGAGGCACACACCCCTAGGCAAACACCCCTAGGCACACACCCCGAGGCACACACCCCTAGGCACACACCCCGAGGCAAACACCTCTAGGCACACACCCCTAGGCACACACCCCTAGGCACACACCCCTAGGCACACACCCCTAGGCACACACCCCGAGGCACACACCCCTAGGCAAACACCCCTAGGCACACACCCCGAGGCAAACACCCCTAGGCACACACCCCTAGGCACACACCCCTAGGCACACACCCCTAGGCACACACCCCTAGGCACACACCCCTAGGCACACACCCCTAGGCACACACCCCTAGGCACACACCCCGAGGCACACACCCCTAGGCACACACCCCTAGGCACACACCCCTAGGCACACACCCCTAGGCACACACCCCGAGGCACACACCAATGCCCCCTCCAGCTGGAAGACAGCGCTAGGCCCGAGCCTCTCGCTCGGCTCCATCTGCCTCCTCCAGCGGCGGCGCCGCGACGTGTCCGTCTTGCGTATCTCCAGGTGGTAGCGCCAGCCGAAGAGCGACGCATACTCCCAGCCCTCGCCCTGCTCCTCGGGCTTGAGCTGCTCGCACACACACGGGCACAAGTCTGTGTCAATTCAGAACAGGAACTGCGTTGAAGGCGGCAGTTGGTTTCACACGACGCAAAAGTTGTTCTCTGTGACACAGTGGACTAGGCGTTCAGAGTGACCGCAGTGATTTCCAACCACACCCACGAAGACCATCAAAGCAGGCCTTTTTAGGCGTGTGCACATTAAAAAGTTTGTGACACAATGGCGACCGTTTGCAATGCTCTCCACACGTGCCGCACCTCCGATTAGCACGGTTGGCGACTTACGGTGCGAAAGAAGTTCAACATACTTACATACGTGTCAAATTGTCAGTTCTGGCCTTCATGGCTACCCACTTAAAGCACCGTCATTGGTATTGTGTCCAGGTTTAAAGGATACTCTTTGTGTATTTGTGTTTGCATTTCTGCATCCGCACGTTTGTAATTATAGTCAATTTACTTGTCCAAAGCCTACGTTGTTATCTCTATATTGAGGCCAAGGCTTTGGATGGCACTTTATGCTTATGCGGTCACTAACCCTCTGCTCAAGATCATTAAGGACCTTTTACGAAGGTAGACAGGCCTGGGTAAAGTGGCCAGGAGTCACAGCCAATCTATGCCTACCTGTGGGTCTGTACCTGTGTGTGTATATTTTGGGGCAAGTGCTGTTAGCGAGTAGCACCTATGAAGGCCGGCACGGCACACGAGGGGGTGGGTGGCCAACACCACGCCCGGCCGCCTTTGTCTCCCCAGTCGTAATGTTTACACACCGCACCAGGTACTCATTTAAGGCTGAGTCGACCTAGGGGAGTCCCATGACCGGTTCAGATAATCGTCGCTGGTGTTGGCCGCGAGCGGGAATCAAACTCGGGTCGCCGGGTTCGTACCACGACGCCACCACTCCCTCCAACAGTCTGTTAATAGGCTATTATGCCGGGGTGGGGGGGGGTCTTTGTCTTTGTGTGTAGTTCATAAGCAGCGGGTACCCTGGGCAGCTTGGCGGCCTTGCGGGTGTCCCTCCTGCGCGCCCTGGCCCAGCGCCGTCTCCGGTTGGTGTGGTACATCTTCTCCGCCGGCACCCAGGCCCGGGGCCGTGAGTCCGGGGGGATGGTCACCCCGTACTCCCAGCCTGCACGCGTCACCGACGCTCATCTTGAAGCCGTCGCATCTGCCAACCGGTCCCTGCGTTGAGCAACCACTGGCGAAATCCCACAAAATGTTCCCAAGTGTATCAATCCTGCAAAGATGTTAGGCTGAGCTGATCACCGACTTGTGATTTGAACGTATACATACCCATTGTTTGCATGTGAGTGTGTATGAGGGCATGTCTGTGTGCAGGGAACAAAGAAAGGCAGTGAGCAGGCAGTGGTGGCATAGCGGTTAGCCAACTGTGCTACGAACCCGATGACCCGAGTCCCGTTCATGGCCTACGCGAGCCGTGAATTAGCCCTAACCAAGCACCTGGTGCAATGCGTTAAACACCAACGAGAGGGAGATAAAGGCGGCCTGGCCCGGTGCTTGCGGCACCGCACCCTCGTGCGCCTTCACGGGTCCCCGCTAACGACGCTTGCCCCAACGGCCTGAAAACCCTACACGGGGAATGTCTGTCTTTGTACGGGGAAATTACCACTCTCGTCAACGGCACGTTTGGTATCCACCGTCCAAGCCTCCTCCCAGAACCAGCCGGCGGGACACTCGATGTCTGCGAGCGGTGGCAGCTTCTCTCCATTCTGTTGCGCAATGAGCAGACCGACACACTTTGCTGCATGCAGGGGTTGATCACTGACGATGGAAGGCTTTCTCGCATTCATTATCCCCGCGGTAATCAAGACGGTTGATAACGACGGGGGTGCGCTCACCACGTCCGTGTAGTTGTCAGAAAGCGCTCGCCACTGTCCCCCGGGGAGGCGGAGGTTGTTCTCAAACACTTCATCCGTGAACTCCATGTGGCCCGCATCGGCCTCGTGCAGGAGGCTGACGTAGTTGTGAAACACAGATAACACATGAATTCCTGCTACCGAGCAACTGCTCCACATACACGAACGTGGAAGGGACGTCAACACATTGCCTGGGAAGTTGACTTCCCAGGCCGAGCTGACTTTGTGGAGGTTCACGTCAGGCAGGGGCACAAATCGTGAGCAATTTGTGGCACCCTTCGGGACCACGTGCTGGGCACTTCTTCAGCAACTGAAACTCAGTTACTGATGATGTGGAAAACGTCAGACATCGTGCAGAACAGCACGCAGCACGACCCGAAAACGCATCGGAGAGCCGTACAGCGCGACTATGAAACACCTTCGCAGTAGTGCACCACTGCACCCAGCACACACTCATACATACATACAAAGTTAAAGATCCCCCGTATAGCCTGTAACAGACTGTTGGGTCAAGTGCTGTTAACGAGCACCTATGAAGGCCGCAACGGCACACGCGGAGGTGGGTGGCCAGCACCGCGCCTGGCTGCCTTTGTCTCCCCAGTGGCTCATTCGAGGCTGAGTCGACCTACTCACACACACACACACAGACTGACCTGCGCTCCGGGCTGACAAACCAGTCTCCATCCCACTGCCAGCCGAGCGGCGGCAGGAAGCTGTGCATGGGCAGCTTGATGTGCCCTGTGACGTCAGAGAACTTGTGCCGCGTAAGCCCCGTGGTGCCCCAGCCACCCACGAGCGCCAGCCGCGTCTGGTTCTCATACTGCAGAAGCACGTGCAAGGGCAAACACAACGGTACTCCGTCCGTATAGACTTCAGAGACTGCTGTTGGGACAACCGTATTGGCACTTGACGAGATGGGTGGCCAGCACCACGCCAGGCCACCTTTGTCGATCTAGGGGGAGTCACAAGACCGGTTCAAATATTCACTGTTATTGATCGTGAGCAGGAATCATCAAGTTCGTAGGATAGTGCGCTAACCACTACTGCTGCCCACCAACAACAATAACAACAACCCCTGTTGATTTTCTTTGGCCATATCGCTCTCTCCTGAAAATCACTATCGATAGTGTCAATAAACTGAACACCAACTTGGTGTACAGGGTCTCTTGCAGTTATCGATGGCTGGGCTGATGCCGTCTAACCAGACGTGAGAGACGCGAAGAGGGTCACCTATGCTGCCTGGTTCCCCGTGGCGCGGTGTACGTATGTTGAACTTATTTCACACCGTACGTAGTCAACCGTGCTAATTGGAAGTGCGGGAGAAGGACAAGAAACTAAACAATCTGGATTTAAAAGTGGATAGCTCCAGTGGCTTCCTATTATCGGAAGTAACAAATGTTCCAGATGACCGCAGAAGCGCATCTAAAAGCGCGCGATGCGGTGACGACCGTCTTCTTTGCTGCCGTGTGCCACGCTCACGGTCTCGGCGAACACCGCCAGCTTGCCCTCGCTCGTCTCGTTGAAGCTCTTAGAGTCGACGGCGAGGCTGAGCCAGATGCGCATTCGCACTTGGCCCGGTATCTTGAACCCTTGCGTGTCCTGGGGGTACTGCATACACCACACACACCGCACACGTGGCATACCTCCATTCACCAACGCGCCGTGCCGACATCACCGCAATAGGGCCACATGCCGCGCATGCCGTGCGTTCCTTCGCCTCGAGTAGGATTGTCTGCGTGCATGTACGTGTGTGTTTAGGTGTGCACAGGTGTTGATGCTGCGAGTTCACCTTGAGAACGATGGTCTGCGTGATGCCACAGTTCTTGCCGCAGGCGTGGGGCCCCAGTGAGGAGTGCATCACCTCGTGGGCCGGGATGCGTGCGAACGCCACCCGCCGGTCTCCACGCAGCATCCAAACCACCACATCCGGAATGCTGTTCTGGGGCTGCACGACATAAAGGAACACACACACAAACAAAGACAAATATCCCCCGTATAGCCTTAACAGACTGTTGGGGCAAGTGCTGTTAGTGAGCACCTATGAAGGCCGGGTTGGGTGCCCACAATGAGCACTACACACACGCACGCACCTCCTGCGTCAGCTCTGTGATCCGCTCGAGCCAATCGTCGAGCTCGGACAGCGTCTCCTCGACGCGCGTCGCCTCCTCCCGCAGGCGCTGAGCCGAGCGCAGGATGAGCGCGAGCGTGGCGGAGCGTGCGCGCCACACCTCACGGTCCAGCGGAGTGACGTTGGGCCGCTCCGTGATCTCCGGCAGGGCCTGGCTGTGGCACAACACGCGCGCGCACAACGCGTACGTTATGCGCAGGTCCGGCTTGACGCGAGAGCCTTAGGGGCTGCAGTTCTGCGCTTACGAATTTGACGATTCAACAACAAAAAATATCCTGCTTTGAAATGGTTACAAAGATCAACTGTTGCATTTATGATCAATCCTATAGATAATGTGGTAAGTAAAGCCATAGTATCATTATCTGCATTATGAGCAGTTATGTGCCAAAATTATAATACTTTTAAGTGAAGTAATTGAACATACAAAGTGGAGTTATTTCAAGTTTTTATTTGCATCATACCAGAGGAGTGTTAAGTGGAGAAAATACCACATTAGCGCTCTGTGGGGAACCTATAAATAAATGCAATGAATTGTAGCTCTTAAAATAACATACTCGTAACCCGTGAGAAACAGCCTAGCAGCCGCACACAACAAGGCTCGCTGGAAAAGTAGGAGTTGAAATGTTATTTTAATTTCCAGCCCACCTTCTTTGCTCCAGCTGGTGGGCTGAATCTGCCAAGGTTGCCTATAGAACACTCGGTAAGGGTGCACCTGTTTCACTTCAGCACATTTATCAAGTCGTTTATTTCAATTGGCAACCACATACCATTTATATGACATATATGTATTAATGTACTGGATTTTTATTGCAATAAAAATGCACTGCCTTCCAACTGAATGCCGTTCCTAATCACGTTGCCCTTCAGTTGACCTCCTGCTCAAATAAGTGTGGATGGGTGATCCTCGGACCATAATGATCAACTCTGTGTCATTGTGTGTCTCTCTGCCAATATCTCTTTCTCTCTGCCATTGTCTCACTTCATTGTGTCTGTATCATTGCATTTTTTTACATTTTACATTGATCACTCGAATGCATTTTAAAACGAATCTCAATGTGCATTTAATTTACTCACATAACCAAAATAAATGTATCAAAACAACGAATCTCATCTAAGGATAAGGATTTGCAATTGCATGTATATGCTGCCTAAATGTCTCAGCGACTGTAAGCACCTTACATTGCATCTCATTTCAACCAACTAATACCCACTGCTGCAGCCTAGCCAAGGGCACCTCAGCGGCAGCTGTCCCTGTGCGGCACAAGGGGTACACAGCACCGACCTGTATATCGGCAATAGCCTGCCAGTAGGCCGCAATATTTCAATGTGGCTTTGCCGAGCTGTGCACGCCAATTCTAATCGCCCATCCGCTCGACCCACGCAGCAGCAGACCCTTTCTGGGACCCTGGGAGCCCCTGAGCACCTGCGCTGGCGCCGCCCACTGGACGTACCTGCAGTCCTCGATGAGCGTGTCGATGGCGTGCAGCCAGCTGACCGCCACCGCCTCCACGGGCTCCCGCGCCTGCAGAGTCGCCCGCACCCGGCCGATGTTCACCTCCTGCTCAGCGGTCAGGGGCACAGGGGCCAGAGGGCCAGGTGTCAATGGACAAAACGCCCACTTAAGGGTCAATGTTGCTACAGGAATTAATGCAAGGTCAAGGCGCAGCCCTGCAATTGGTCACTCACGTCACTGCTGGTGGAAGGGCCTCGGCTAGATGGCGTTCTAGAGAGCCCCTCTCGAGGGTATTTTGGTCTACTCTTCCACGCTGGTCAGACGTCTTGGAAGACGGTGACATACCCACACTTCAGCTCACCATATGCGACCTCTCCATTTATACTGCTGGGTGGGCAGAGGCGGGGAGGTTTGAACGAACTTTTCCATTGTTTCAAAGTCAACAATACCTTACCACAGGGCATAAAGACGGCAAAAAGGCAGTACAGAAAAAGGGTTCATGAACTCTTCTGTTTAGCCTGCAACCCCCACCCCCTATTGAAAAAAGATCTGGTCAAACAACCAATGCAAGTCTGTCGTGAAGACTAGTTTTTAGACCCATTGAGGCATTCCTGGATGAATAAATAGATGATTATGAAGATGAAAACCACAGTTTAAACCCACTCACAAAAAATACAGCTTCAGTTGGTGTTTAGGTCATTAGTTGGCTTCAGCCAAATTAAGTGTAAAGATTTTTTATATATATATATAACAAAAAGGACGTAATAAAACGTCCACATTAAAAAACAAACTTAAGCTCTTTGCGGTTGGAAACCTAAGGCCTTGTTTCCATGACCACCTTTTAAGTGTGGGGGGATTGCTCGGCCTCAACTTGGCATTGGCAGTGACACAGCACGAGATGGCCGACGCCGCGAGCTCACAAGCACCCACCAGGCGGCGCTGGGTGTGCAGGAGGATGTTGAGGGCCTCCAACCGATGGCCAACGTCCTCCCAGTAGGACGTGAGCGTCACCACCGGCTTTATGTTTCCCCAAGGCAGGTAGTAGCTGCTGCAGCCTGTGCAACACAAATGCAAAAAAGACAAATATTCCCCATGTAACCGTTCAGCCTGTTGGGGCAAATGCGATAAGTGGGCAGCTATTAAGGCTGGCTTGGCGCATGAGGGAGTGCTCTTCCACTGATCCATGACCCTGTTGTTGTATCGCTTGGGATAATCTCTTTTGATCATTGCAATATATATTTTGTTTAACCAGGAGAGAGCAGCATGCGGGCTACGTCATCGCTCGCTTTGCAGCGCGGCACCCAGCCAGACATGAATCAAGCCAGATGATGGAGCCAGAACCCTTTTTTAGAATATCGTGTGATATTACACGATATGCGAAGGTTGAATCGGTGGTGTAAGGCAGTACGGAATGTGTGTGTGGCGGGCAGGCAGGGAGTGGGCTCACCGTCAAACACCGCGCGGCTGTACTGCGTGGTGGAGGCGAGCGGCGGGCAGGTCACGTCGTACTTGTTGCCGTAGTTGCCGATGCTGACCTCGAACTGGATGGGCTCGTTGACCTCGCGCAGCATGGTCGCCGAGTAGAAGGTGGCGCACAGGTTGTAGCGTCGGCGGCGCAGGTACTTCTGCAAACCACAGTTCGCACGTCGGGCTCGTCCGTTCAGATGAAAATGAGAATCAAATCACGAGCACATTTAGTTTGGTGTCCGCGCTCTTCTTGTAGGTGCAAGGCTGTCAGGGGGCGCCCTATGTTTCACAGCCATAGACCGCGATAATACAATTGGGACAAAATGTGGGATAGAAATCAAACATATTTGTTCAATAAAAATGTTTGTGGCAATGTTGTTTACATGTAAGACTAATGGTCTGTAACCTGTGCTCCTTCGGACATGCAAGCGAGACTCAAACGCTGTGTCTAACTCGAGATGTTGTGTAGTGAACGTGTCATTGAAATCTGGTTGAATCGGCGTCACCTCCACACGCAGGAGATCGTCGCTTGGGATGGGCTCCACCTTGTTATTGATGTGGTCCTCCAGCTTCGTTGTCAACTCGACCAAGATGCGGCCTCTGTAGGCCACACCCTCCCCCTGCCAATCAAACAGGGCACGTCCTCAATTCGCCACACTCTCACCACCCCAATTAAACATGACACACCGTCCATTAGGCACACACTCACCACTCTAATTAAACAGGAAATGTCCTTATTTAGTCACACACTCATCATCCTGAATAGAGCATGCCTTCAATTAACCTCACCCTGCCCTTTACAATCAAACCAAACATGCTCCTCAATCAGTGTGTGTGGTATGGCATGTGTGTGCACATGTGACATTTTCACCTTGCCAAAATTGAGCTCCTCATATGGGTCAGGGAAGCCGGTAAATTCTCGGGGGCTGCCGTACAGGTTGATGAAGCAAGGTCCATATGTGGGCAGGAAACCAGTACCCTCGTCTTCGATCAGAAGGACAAGGTTTAAACATAAGCAACACATTGTGATAAAGGATGTGAGAGTAAGGTGGACATTCTTTCGCACCGTACGTAGCCAACCGTGAAAATCAGAGGATTGGGGTCAATACATGAGGACATCACCATCATTATCATCATCATTGGAGTATATTTAAATTAACTTATCAGCAGACAGAATACTCGTATTTTGCTCTGTAGCAGTTACCTGTAAATAATAGCATTAAACCACAAACATTGCGACAAACCAGCACATTGACAAGACACATGCCTTTCTCTTGCTAGCTTATCCAGCTACCATGTCACCGTCGCACCACTCACCCTCTGGCTCATTGCCGCCGGGACAAGAGATCTGAGACATGGACAGGAAGGCCGTCCCCACCGCATCATTGTGAGTCAGCCGGTCCCTGCGGGGACACGGGCAAAAACAATTTGATATGCAGCAAATGATAGGTCAAGTAAACGTGAGCGAGCTTGCGTGCATTAAGGCGGTGCCCATCACTACGGGCTGCCCTGAGCCATGGTCATGGATTCCACAATCCCATGGCAGGTGCCAGTCTCTCCATAGCGTGACCAGTATTGATTTCTCACAAAGTATAGCGCTTGTTTTGTTGACGCTTTTGGAACAATGAGCCGAATAAATGGCATACCAGGGATGTTTTTTTTTTACCCGCAATCCTTGCAAAAGTTCGCCCAGCCAGATGCAAATGCAATCTCTGCAATGAGTGGAGCCCCGACTCACCAGTCGTACAGCGTGATGCGGAGCCGCTCACACATCGAGGGGAACTGTAGGGGGAGACAGGACACGCGCAGCATGAACCATGAGCACGCACTCATGAACCCTCCAATACACACGATACCAAATCAATACACACGATACCAAGGGGTCTTTCAGGTGAACGTATCTCAATGGCTCTTGGTGAAATGATGCAAACCCTTGGCTGGTGTTTGCCTCACAGTTTCCCGATAAGGCAAATGTCACTGGTTCACCCGATGCTAGAAGCAAGCACCATCCCACAGATTGTGAGGGACCAAAACTTTTTGCAGCTGTGCAGCAAATATTACGCGTCGCCTGGGCAAAATGTTGGTGATAGATAAGGTGGATTGTTTAGTTGATAAAGTAAAATAACGTTTTGTCCACGGACATGTGTATTCTGGATCAACATTTATTCAGAAGCATCTGTTTAATAAGGCAAACCCTTATACTGGGATATACTTACATGTCAACATAATTCGCTACTCGTTTATATTTTATTGCAGTTTTGCCATTACATTCTATTGATTATACATTCCGGTATATGTCACATGCTCTATACTTTACAGTTAATCGCAGGTATAACAAATCAGCAGCACACATATTATCATTCTTTGAGTCGTTCAGCTGCCTCTTTGTCTCGCTTCATTTTCCCCACGTGTTGGACCAAAATGAACTCGTCACGAGCTCCATCCACGTGACGTAAATTCCCCTCCTTGCAACCCTCCGTGGTGAGATATGACCATCCCGACAAACGCGAGGCATGAATCTATATACACACAACAAAGTGCGTTCGTGCAACGGGGACCGCATTGTCACCAACTTACCCGGATGGGAAAGCTAATGGCCTGATTCCACTCGGGGTTGGCATTCTTCTCAATAATCTTTGTGCAGAGCTGAGGAGGTCATGGGGAAGAGACAACAAATATGATTGTAATCATACAAACTTCCTTGAGCGGCAAGAGCAGTGAATTTGGATGTTTCTACATACAGTATTATATGTAGTTATATACGGTGTGTGTGTGACGTACTAGATATAGCTTTTGCAAATTTAAGACTCTCTTTAATGTAATATTATTTGGAAACCTGGTATGTTTGTTATTGTCTTGCTTCTCCCCCGATTAGCAGGCTTATCTACGTATGCTGCGGAAGAAGTTCAACATGCACAGTACATGCTGTAGGGGGCAAAATCGTTGTTTGTACACATCACTGCAATCCCAGCACTTGCGTTTACTTCTCGGTCACGCCCACTCGTGGCGATTAGTATCCAAAGCTGACCTGGGCCTCTCATAGCTATCATTCAGCATGGGGCGAGACACCACGGCCTGGTGGGATCCAGGTCTACCGACTCTGCAGCCCCCATTTGCTGCACACCAACGTCCTTGCTCGAAAGGTCAATGTGGATGACCAGCCGTGCGATCTGATGATTAGCCACGTGTGTGTCTGTTGCGTGTGGCGGGCACTGCTGCTCGCACCGTTTTCCCAGCAAAGCTGACTTCCAGGTAAGGGTCCACGAGGTTCTTCTTGTTGCTGTCGAACCCAAAGATCTGCTTCACGGTGTCCAGCACAGCGTCGTCCACTGGGGCGCATCAGGGGGCAAAGGATGCGCGGTGCATGGCGCACGACCGCGTCGTCCAGAGTCACGCTCAAGCCACGCGATGTTTGCGGCGATGAACAGCTCACTTCCCCCCGTAGTGACAACCTAATCCAGGGGGTCGACAACCCGCGGCTCCGGAGCAGCATGCGGCTCTTGAACGACTGCTGCTGAGTGACGTTATTCACGTGCATTGCGGCCATTGATATATTCAGGGTTATTTTTTTTTACCGAAATCTTGTCATTTTGGTTGCCCAACCCCTGACATAATCAATGGACTATCCCGTGCACCAATTTGTTTTGTCAATATTTGCATGATACCTGCTCTGTCTTAGTCATTGGTGGTCAATAATGCAACAGTTATTGTGCATATTGTAAATGTAATTACCTACAAACTGACAATCTCATACAACCTTCACATTTGTTCCACCATCCCTTCCATACTGCATGGCCCTTTGTTGATGCAGTGAAGCCCATTCCAGCATATCCCCTTGTTGCTCAGAAGCCCGTCTGAGTGACAGACTTCACCACTCTATATTGCAGGCGCAACTCAACAATGATATTTCTAATTAAAACTGCCTTATGACAGAAAAAATACACATGCTCTTAAAGAAGTTAAATTTCGTGAGATGTAAGCTTGCCATAAATGTTTCTGTTCTAAGTCAGTGTTAATGACACACGTGGTGGGCGTTCATAGAGTTGAGGCTGCGCAACACAACAATGCAGCCCCTTAAATTGTTACTGGATGGGTGGTTGTGGCTGGCATGGGTGTGGTGTGGGTGTGGTGTGGGTTTGTGTGGGTGTTACTCTGGGGCACATCCTCAGCCCGGTAGGCACGCAGAGTGAGGAAAGCCCCTCTCAGTGAGACGCCGGCCGGTCTCAGAAGGTTGTTCTCAATGTCCTCCCTCTCCTCCACCGCTTCGCTGCGGTCCTCCTGAGCACAGAAATATCTCCAGCTCGGTCAACGAATCATCATCACCACCACCATCATCCTCAGCACCACCGCTCCATATTTATACCGTAACCTTGTGTGGAACAAGGTGAACGCTGCACTGGCCAGTAGAGGGCGACACAGCACGGTGGCTTTCCCATTAAGTAATTTTGGAGAAATGTATCAAATGTTGCGAATGTGGACCATGATGCTGGCACACGCGGTCTAATCGTATTTTTAATAACGTCAAGAGATCTTTAACGTCGCCTCGTCACACTGATGAGTGTATCGCTGCAAAACCTTAGCAGCAAAAAGGACATTAGAATGACTTACTTGCATGCCCACTCAGGCACACAATTGACAAGCACAGGATCAGATCATACTGCCACATTGCATTATGACTACTTTGACGTTCAATGTTGGAATTGTGGAAAAAAAACAATACACTGGCCCTAGTCACTAAGTTTGAAATGAATAAGTGAATAAATGAGTGAACGAATGAGTGTGATGCTAATAAATGAATAAGTGAATGAATGAGTGAGAGAATGAATGCGACTGCTAATAAACGAATGAGTGAATGAATGAGTGAGCGAATGAATGTGCTGCTAATAAATAAGTGAATGAATGAATGAGTGAACGAATGAATGTGCTGCTAAATGCACCCACCGGAGGTTCATCCCCAGCTCCCAGCACCAGGAGGGTCACCTTCAAATAGCCCTTGGCCCCGGAGCTCAGATCCTCTGGGTCACAGAGCAGCAGCCACTTTCGCAGGAACGTGTGTCCTGGGAGGACACGTGGGAGGGGACCGGCGACCGTGTTGCAGAACGAACGGGTCAATGGCCTAGACCAGGGGGACGTAATGTGCAGTAGAACCCCTCTTAACGACCACCCCTGTTAAAGACTAATCGCTTAACGGCGGCGCCTCCATTGAGCCCAACGTGTTCACTTACCGACCATTCCCCTGCTAACGACGGGCTGTTGTAGGTACAGTAAATATCAATTACTGCATTGATTAGCCATGTTTCTTTTAATATTGTGTTTATAATGTTGGTAGTATCTGTAGGTATTAATATACATTGTTTAAATAGTATAAAGTACGTTTTTGCGTGAATTTTTTTAAACTTTTGATGCTATAGGAACGAATTAAGCCTTTAACATGTATTTCCTATACTCGCTAAACAAACCAAATCACTTAATAACCGGATTCGTGGAACCAATTACCGTGGTTAAAAGATGTTCTACTGTATGTACGTATGCATTCACATGCATTGCGGTTCTTGAGAATTTGAGTTTTGTACTGAATTGGAAAAAAATGCCTCTTCCTGTTATTTTCGTTGCCCGCGCCTGGTTTAGAAGATGCCAGGCTGGGTGCAATTACAGCCTGTGGCACTGTCTCTAAGACGCAAAATAGGTATCAGAATACCTCAAGACCTTGTTCCTAATTATCATTGTGGAATGTCACACCCTGTGTGCCATTATTTTGGAAAATAGCGAGCCCAACTTAGAGCACAAATTTGTGGGAAGTTAATGGCGGTTGTCCTATCCATGGTTTGGCGAGGGCTTCCATTGAAAATGAGGTGTCAGAAGTGCTGCCTCAGTGCTCTGGCATTGGCTTTAGCTCCCGAAGCCACAAAGGCACATCAAGTTTAACATGAGACATTCATATTACACTGGGACTTACTTGGTTCATCGTAGACAGTACCAACATCAAGCTGAGAAAAATTACAGAGACACATGACATTGAGAGGAGGATAAGATACCAACGTTATCCTGACAACAGCAGCAGCATATACGTCACATTCCAACCAGACGCAAAAGGCAAAGGCCTACAAGGGATTGTAGAATATAAAACTATTCGTGTATAGTATCAGTAATATTTTTTTAATCCACATCGACCATGTGGAAAGTAGCGTTTTTACAAAATCTACCCAATTGATCCACTTGCTTTATAGATCAGAGAGCAATATTTGCATTGATTACTCAGAAGCGCCATGGCAATACTTGCGCTCAAATGCCAGAAATTAAAAGTAAACGTTATCACAGAATCAACAAGTTTATCTCTGAATATGAACACTACCTTGTATGTACAGTATGTTGAACTTCTTTCGCAACGCACGTAGCCAACCGTGCCAATCAGCATGTTACAGATGCAAGTGATATATTGTTAGCCAGCCATGTGTTTAACACAGGAAAGAAACTAAAAGTGCAAGTCTCAGGAGAATGAGCACATGGACACGGTCGGCACCGTTGCATCTCGTAGAGACTCCGAGATGGCCGGGTGAGTGGGCTACGTGGTCGCGCGTGGCTGCTGAGCCGGAGCATCGCTACGCACCTTGAACGTGCCGATCTCAGAATCTGCCCGCAGGGAGTGCGAGTGCAGCACCTGCGTGGTGAAACGTCTCACGTTAGGTTCCACAAGCACGTTTGTTATCTACTTACCAGGGACCTCATCGTCACCAAAGTCATTCATCTCAGGACGGTTTAAGACAGCATATTCATTCTGGTGGGTGCACTTGAGAGAGCCTATTCATTGGAACGAATTCTAGCCAGATATTCTATTCAATGGAGCCTGGCTGATAGACTTTCCAGGGGTGAGTAACTGGGTAGGTAGTTCAGTGGGGTACCTACCATGGCAGAGCCCTGATCCAGAACTGCTGAGTTCTTGCGTTCCAACCGAATCAGCCACGGCTGATTAAATAGAGTTCTCAAAGTAGCGAGTTGATGGTCTTACCCCAGTCACCGATGAGTGCGCTATTAAACACAGCCACCATTAAAGTCTGGTTAGTCACGACGTGTCATATTCCAACTGTGAACCATTCATAGTAAAGGGTGTAATGATGCATTCATTCATTTATTATTATCAATTTCTAAGCTCAAAATACATGGATCTAATCATGTGCATATCCATCAATGTTTCTTAAACAACATATGTTGTTTGTAATGGGTTCACAAGACCCCTGCAGCCACTGGCGGCTGCTGCCTTCACCACAAAGTTAAAATAATGATTGATTCCTGATTTGAGTCAGAACTCTGAATCACTGTAAACCATTGCATCCCCATGCAGGTGAAGCACTTTCATTCATATAGTACAGTCTCATACGTATAGGTTATTGAATGCAATACTACCAGGTCAGATTTCCTATTCAATACAGTGATTTCAGATTTAAAGTGTATTCGATTATAATTGCATTTTCAATTTTAGTGTAGCAACAGCAACAATGCTGATGGGGAGCACTTGCTAGCCAATAGCGTGCGTTTGATAGGCCACAGCCTGCTGGTGAAACTCCACAAGTTGTAGCTGGTCCAAGGTTTTCCATTAAATGCTTGCTGGGTGACATTTGGTTCACAAATGTCAGATTAATTGTGACGTTATTGTATTTCAGCGCTCAACGTTATGCCTTACCTGTCAGTTATTTATTTTATTAATTATTTGTGATGCTAAGAAGTGGTGTTATATGGCGAGATTTTAATTACCTCGCCTGGTATACAGGAGGTTGTGGGTGTGATCCCAACCCTGACGCCTGTATATTTGGATTGTATATTTGGAGTTTGCGCGTCTCTTATGTTGATTTTTCTCCGGGTCCTCTGGTTTTCCCCTCCACATTTAGAATGAACATGCTTTTAGAGCATATGGCGGCTGTGAATGTCCACATGATGAGCCACACCGTTGAGCTATCATTTGTGGCCAGGTCGCTTCTTAAAAATAACTATATAGCTCGGTGGGCCTTGCCTAGTAAAATAAAAAAAAAACATGTTTATCGTAGTTGATGTTTGATATTCAAAAGCTGCAAGGACGCTAGAACGTGTGATGCACAAGTTCGAAGCTGCCAAAGGGATTGAGGGCACGCGGCCACTGACCTTGAAGTAAATCAACTCGTCAAACAGTTCCGCCGAAGACTGGTGGAAGTTGAAGAAGAAAGTCTGAGGAGAGAAAGGCGTTGCAGAGACAGCCAATGAGGGGGGGGGCCGATATGCGGTTGACAGTGATTACTTTAGCCGGTGGCAACGAACATTGCGGTAACAAGTCTCTGTTGCAAGTGAGGCCTCGATTGAAAGCAATGCATGCGCATGTACAAGAACAAGATACAGATTGTGTCGCAGTTTAACATGAAGGCTTTCGCGACCAATATTACTCACAATAACGGTTTTTTTTTGGGTTAGATCGTGTAAATATAAATGTGTCATTAACACATCACTACCCGACAGCCAATGCGTAAGGTTTGTCACGTAAAGATTGTGTAGCAAGCGAAAAAGAAAAACCCTCAATAATCTGAAAATATCAAAACGTACCGTTATCGTTTTTTAATTGCAATTACCATGCACGCCTCTTTAACCACCTGTGGTAAGGGCCACACATTGACTACGTACCCATGGAGGGGGGAGGGGGGGTTAACCCAAATGCGCACGCTTGCGTATGGGGGGTCTACTGACAATGTGCGCATAGGAAACGGGGGGGGGGGTGAAGCCTCGCTATTAATTTGTCTACATTGTCCTTCAAATGAGCCACAGTTCAGTGTCTCCAGCTGTGAGACAACAAGTCCTGCCGGGAGAAGTGTGACTGTGGGAGAGGTGTCACTCGTGTGCCACCGTGACCCTGACTGCTCAGCAACATCAGTGGCCAAGGCACGCGACTTAATTATTTAATGCAGCCGGGGGTGGACTGTCTGTTTGCTTAGACACGTTAATGTTATTAGTCCTGGATCGTTTCTGCGTGGATTAAATATCGGCCGTTCTATAGGATTCGGGGGGGGGGGGTGCGTCAGCGTGCCCACAGGGAGGGGGGGGGGGTCAAGTTGCGACAGATTGTTTTGTGCACCGACTCAATGTGCGGGTCCCCATTGCGGGAGTGTGTTTGGTGGCGCGTGTGGGAAGCCGGCTCTGGTCGGGCCGTACCTCGTCAAAGAAAGGGTTGTTCCCCTTCCTGATTCGGGTGCGTTTCGACTGCCCTGCCACCGTCACCTTGACGACCGGCTTGATGTTGTTGCCAGGCAGCTGGCGAGCCTCGATCACCCGAATTCGTACCTTGGTGTGTGGGGTTGTGAGAGAGGGGGGCACGCGCGGCACAAGTTGGGGGGCTCTCTCTCTCTCTCCAGGAGTATAAAGCCAGGGCCCGTTTCGTTGTCACCTTTTTAATATAAAGTTTGCGTTGGCTTTTCTCGGCTGAGAATCTGCACGAGAAGCTTGCCTGTCAAGTTGCGGCTTCCCAGCTTGACGGAAGCGATCTTCCTTGTCGTGCTCTTTACAAACACCACGCCACCTGCCACACCTGCCGATCTATATATGCGTATATTCGGAGACTGACGACTTCATAGACATCAGAATTAAGGACCTACATCAAGAGGTCATGAGAGACCCATGCCACCATAGATTGCCAAAGTTTGCTTTCGCAAGATCCTGCCTTTGTTTCACAGCGGACATTCAACTTTTGAAATCTTTGCAACTTCCTTGCGGTTGCTGCCCGACTTGAGTTTCTGTTGACTGCTCTCTCTCTCTCTGGCGTCCTGCAAGTGGCCCACTTACTGGACGTCTGTCCTCCAGTATAAATACATATTCTGATTCTGACTTGTTGCTACCTCCTCCCTCTCTCTGTTTTTCATCACGTCTACGATGCTGACTTGCCCTCGTCTTATATTACGACCTTCCAAGGTTCTTAGCGCGCCCAGCCATGAAATCCCGAGCATCCACCGCAGATATTTTATAGAACACAAATCGGTGTCGACTGCACGGCACCGAGACGGCTTAGTTCCGCAGCGCGGTCACAGAGACGAACACAGGCGTCTTTGGTAGAGGTGGGGGTACCCACACTTTACCCCACCACCACCACTTTACCCCACCACCACCACTTTACCCCACCACCACCACTTTACCCCACCACCACCACTTTACCCCACCACCACCACGCGACCTGCCAATCGTGCGCATGGGGCGGCGTTGAGCAGCAGCAGCAGCGGGGCGTGGGGGGGTCATCCAAGTCGCCTCTGTCAGCGGCCAACAACCCCACGGCCGACAACCCCGCGGCCGACAACCCCGCGGCCGACAACCCCGCGGCTGACAACCCCGCGGCCGACAACCCCGCGGCCGACAACCCCGCGGCCAACAACGCCACGGCCGACAACGCCGCGGCCGTCGCGAGTCGCGGCCGTCGATCACCTGGAAGTCCCGCGGCTTCCTGGAGACGGCGCGAGTGGAAGACGGCTTCGTGGAGCGGCGTCGCGGGGCGCGAGCGGGCGGCCGCTCCGCTCCGCCGGCTCGCGCAGCCCCCGCCGCCTGCCCTGCAGGGACTCCCGCAGCAGGGCCCTGCTGATGATGCTCCTCATCAGCCGCTCCCTCCTCATCCTCCTCGTCCTCGTCGTCCACGTCGTTCCCTATTAGCACTCCCCCGTCTGCGGCGCACATGCACGGCGGGGCGTCGCATGTCCGACCGGCACAAGTCCTCCACCGGGCAATTAAGCGCCCACGACCGAGGCGCGGTATTTGCGTGTGGTGTGTCATTTACTGCAGATGTGCACGGTTGGCTACGTACGGCGCGAAAGAAGTTCAACATCCATCAGTACACTATAGATCTGCACGTATCCGACTGTCACGGATCCGCTGATGCCTCATTTCCCAGCGCAGTCAACTTCGACTCGCCTTTCTTTTTAATTCAAAGCTCCAACATTATCATGATCATCTGCTACACGGCTTGACAGCTTGAACGCACGCACACACACGGAGTTGTAATTCAATAAGAGGCGAGTCTCACAAGAAACATTCTGCCAATAGTTTTTTGGCTATTGAGCAACATGCCGAGAGAGGGGTGAGGTGGTTCAATGGGCAGTGGTCCATGCCTGACCACTAATTCGAGACTGCTGTGAGATTGGTCAGTCACCTAAAATGAACGAAGTTCTCACGTTTAGCACACCGACGATCTCATTTACTAAATAGTGTGCAACATATTTCGTTTCACTGCTAGTTCGATCTAGTCTCGCTCCGATGCCGCTTTTATAGGATGGTTGAACATTGGATGTTATGGGAGCGGTGGCGTAGAGGTTAAGCGCCACGCTGCGCAACGAACCTGGCGATTTGAGTTAAATTCCTGCTCACGGCCAACACCAGTGACGATTATCTAAACCGGTTCTGGGCCTCCCCTAGGTCGACTCAGCCTCAAATGAATACCTGGTGCGGTGTGTAAACATCGCCACTGGGGAGACAAAGGCGGTCGGGCGTGGTGCTGGCCACCCACCCACTCGCGGTACCGTTCTGGTCTTCACAGGTGCTCGCTAACAGCACTTGCCCCAAAAGTCTGTTTAGGCTATACGGGGGGGGGGGGGGGGTCTTTGTCTTGTTGTGGAGTGCCATCTATTGGCAAAAAAAAAGATTTGGGGCATTTCACAAGGAGGTTCTTTTGAGATGTGTGACCAATTCCGTTGTTGCGTGTTCCTTGTGTGTGGGCGCAAACGGGAGCGCTCAGTGACAAAATCCAAACTCAACGTTTTTATAAGTCGTTTATGATTACTGATTTAGAATGTTAAAGTCATTTAACAGAATAATTTAATTACTTATTGCGTTCTTAAAATTAAAATACGCTAGGTTTATTTTCAATTTGAAACCACATCCCTACTTGGATTTTTGTGCATCCACACAAACCACGGCAGCAGATGCGGATACTTGTTGATGATGCACGATTGTAAAATTAGAAACTGTGGTCACCCAGAACAGAGCCATGGGGCATCTAGCAACGACTCAATGCCGATTCACAACATACGAAGGAGGTTGCATCATCCCAGCGATGCACCGATCCTGCCCCAGTCATCTGGCTCACTAACCGCCTCAATGTGAAATCACAGTTCTTGCTCTTCATCAACATCAGCCATGGGGAGAGGAAGAAGAAGCCAGATCTGTATGCATTGGCTCCTGTTTTCAAACATTGACCCAGTTTTATGATACAATTAGTGAATATTCTTACTTGATTTTTTTTTTACAATTAAGTAATTACTGTAATTAAGTGGTACATCCCTAATTATAGTTAATTTTATTAGAAGCTAATAGCAGAGTCATTGTAAGAAATTAATGGTACCAGTCGTTGGTAATTTATCAAAATAATGGCATTTATTTATCAACAGAAGCCTCATTAAGTATCCACATTTTTTTCTTTCATAAGCTTCTTTTCTTGAGAAAATTGGTCAGATATACTTAATTCTAGATTTGAAGCTTTCGTGACTGCAATGATTCATATTCTCAGGTTTTTTCGGTAAAGTCACGTAGGTAAAACATTAAAAGTAATGAAAGTAAAATAAAACAAAACAAAAATAAAAATAAAATTCACGACGTTTCGGAGGCAACACAAGTCTCCGTCATCAGGTGGGACCGTCACAGCCAGATTAGCTGCATCAAGTGAAGCAATGATTCAAAATGTAATCCCTTATAAGCAAGTTGAAGGGGGGGGAGGAGAGGGGGGGGGGAGTTCATCAGAATGTGGTAGCCAATGAATGGAACGTATCGGGAGGGAGGGGGGTGGGAGGGGGAGGGAGCCAACAAAACATTTGGCGACGGCTTGGACGCGGCTGCTGCGCACGCCAACACAATGGGCAGAAAGAAAGACATAATTTCAACCGTGATGATGGGTACAAACTCAGTAATCACTGGAAAGATGTTATTAACCACGCAAAAAAGACTTAATTACACTTTTTGGACCATCTTATCTGACAGGCACTATTTTAATTTACTTCACCGAGTGTTAACATCCCCAGTTATTTTTAACAGTACTCTCTTCATTTTTCAGCCTGCATTGGTATAAACATGGGCATTTTCGTTCCTTTGTTCTATCATGTGTATCAGACCTCCCCTCCCCTCTTTCTGCCCATTGTGTTGGCGTGCGCAGCAGCCGCGTCCAAGCCGTCGCCAAATGTTTTGTTGGCTCCCTCCCCCTCCCACCCCCCCTCCCTCCCGATACGTTCCATTCATTGGCTACCACATTCTGATGAACTCCCCCCCCCCTCTCCTCCCCCCCCTTCAACTTGCTTATAAGGGATTACATTTTGAATCATTGCTTCACTTGATGCAGCTAATCTGGCTGTGACGGTCCCACCTGATGACGGAGACTTGTGTTGCCTCCGAAACGTCGTGAATTTTATTTTTATTTTTGTTTTGTTTTATTTTACTTTCATTACTTTTAATGTTTTACCTACGTGACTTTACCGAAAAAACCTGAGAATCAGATATACTTTTGGATGTGGAAGAAAAGTAAAGTGCTGATTGAAAAGCCATCCGAGGGAATGACACTGACAACATGCACATGACTCAGGTTGCCTTTGTCGTAACTCTACTTGCTGTACTGCCCATTACAGTTACACTGCAGATAGGCGTTTTCATACAACGATTCCATCTACTGCACGAGCCTCCAACCTCATACTCGAGGCTCCGGATGACAAACATATCCACACCACAAATGTCGAAGTCGGTCACGAAAGGCCTTAAGCCATCGGCGAAGAGCTCTACTGCTCAGAAATTGATCCACACATTGACACATGTAAATAATATCCTCGTAAACGGGACAATCTTGTTGGGTGGTGGAGGGTCAGTGACAAAGATTTGGGCGTAAAACCACGATGTGGCCTAACTCAAACACAAATACAGATCATCCGCACCACACTCTGCAATTATTGTGATAGGTGCGTATTTTTTTCGTATTTATGTTTTTCCCCCCCAATTCTAGCAGTATGCGACAAAATGTTCATTAGGAAATGTCACATCGTAGGGAGCTATCCTATGTGTGTTGGAGAATGGACCATGGGAGTAGATATCACAGAACTACTTCCGATATCCCATCAAGTGACCGTGTTTATCCTGACACGAGAGGGTCCACTTTCCAACACGCTCTGCTCCAGAGACTCTTCATCACGCAGCAGTGGCGCTGATACATTTTAAATCAGCCGAATCAGAATTTCATCAAATTTAACGTGCAAAACAATAACAATTCAGTTTGATTTTTTGTTATGTGTGTACGGTCAGAGGTATCTGAACTGATACAGTCAACTGACTGCACATGAGACATCGGTTTAAATGAAAGTGGCTGCTCGGATTTGATCTCTGTCTGTGCAAGCTCAGCACCCTGCACCGCCTCCACACCTCCTCATGTATAATTATTCTTTGTAATATAAAATTGTAATAATTATTGCTGTGACTGTCACTGTTATTGTAGTTATAGACGTACTTCAAGCACTTTTGTCAATCCACTGCTGGATGAGAGTCTCGTCGCTCCGGGCGCTTGCTGTGATGATGATGCTTTACCCGCTAGCTCGGTTAAATTGTGCACATTTGCCTTTTCGGCGGTTTTGAGGTGGAGGCGACATTGCCAGCTTTGTGATAGCTCAGCAAAAAACGGAGTCTCTAATTCAATGGAATTTTTGCTGACTGAAAGGAGATCGTGACACTTGGTGTATCGAATGGCAATGTACCTGCCTGCACAAGGAAAACACTCAGAAATATGCCCTTTGTGAGGTCTCGATCCTGAAAGATGCTATATGAATGTAATATAGTTGTAGCATCCAACTATAGTACCTGTCCATCTCATTTAGATAAGAGCTGTTAGGGAACGCATGTTACGGCTGACAAGGCACACAGCTGCATTCTTGGCTGTTATCCTCTCCCCAGTGCTGACTTTGCACAGTGCAATGGGTACTCATTTTAGGCTGAGTCAGTCTAGAAGAGGCCCAGTTCAGCTTCAGAGATAAACACAGTTCACGGGGTGGTTGGCGCAGTGCGGTAGCCACTACATCACCTCTCTACACGGAATGAAAATCAGTCTCCTTGGTGTGTACGTGATTATGCAGCCTCGTTTAACTCTTCACCTGCCGACAAGATACTATCATAGGACATTTTAATGGAGACAATGACGAAATAATTTTTTTATAGCTTATTATACAATTACGAGGAAATGAGAATGTGTTTCTGGGGCATTTGTTATCGAGTCACATCAGTAGCTCTCATTGATTGTTTGTTTCATCAAACCAGTTACGAGGAAGAGGCAATGACGCTGCAGGTCCTGCTTGGTGTCGCTGTTACAGTGCCTTACCCACAAGCTGATGGACACAATTTTGTGATGGGTCGCCTCAGCCCTTCGTTTCGTTGGGGTTGACACTATTATGGACACTTTGTGTCAGGTCAACAATGATTTCTTACGAAGAGACTGGCCTAAACGTTGCAACGTGCCATTTCTACCCTTGCCCCGTGCTCGTTTGAGTAGGGAGACAGTTGTATTTTTATTTTTTATTTACTACTTTTTTTGCAAATGGAGGTAATTTTCAAAGGTGGTAGTTGGGACATGCAGCAGGCACCCAGTGTCCTATATTTGTGAATGACTCCAGGGGACATCATTATCCACTCTGGGTCACGTTCCTCTGGTGAAGCCACCCCCTGGAATGACTGGACAGTACCACGACGTGAATCATCAACCCCGAACAGACTGGCTCAGTTGCAAGCACCCAACTACGAGGCTACCCAGCCACTGTGTGTCTGCAATCGTCTCACGTTACACACATACTTCATATACTTTGTATATGCTGTAAGCAAAACAATATATGTGTTGTTTGTGTGTGCGTGTGCGCACGCTGTGTAAGTGAACAGGGAATGCTTTGTGTTGCAGGCAACTTGAGCAAACAGTTTTGTTTCTGTGCAGTTGTCGACACAAACATGGCTCTATAACGGCAGCTATAGATCAAGTTTATTGCCCTTGCCGAGACGGGAGGGAAGGATTGAGATTGTCACCCGGGGCAATTGCCTGGTGTGTTCACCCCCTTAAGCCAACCCTGTGTGCACAGCACGCTGACCAGGTAGGTGACTGCGTGAGCTGCTACTCACCTGGCCCAGAGCTTCTCATGGCTGAAGGTCGAACGGTGGGCGCCGGAGTGGAGCCGGGCGGGGGTAAATAGCAAACCTGCAGATTCACTGTGGCCTGTTGATGTGCAAAGACAAAAGATCCTCCGTGTAGCCATAACAGACTGTTGAGGCAAATGCTGTTAGCGAGTAGCATCTATGAAGGCCAGAATGGCACACGAGGGGGTGGGTGGCCAGCACCACGCCCGGCCGCCTTTGTCTCCCGAGTGGTGATGTTTAGACACAACACCAGGTACTCAGTTGAGGCTGAGTTTACCTGGGGGAGACCCATGACCCATTCAGATGATTGTCACTGGCGTTGGCCGTGAGCGGGGAATCGAACTCGGGTAGCCGGGTTCGTGGTGCAAGACGCTAACCGCTACACTCCCGCTCCCACACTGTTGATGTGCCCAAACATAAACACACACAAGACTCAGCAGTGTGTACAAAGGCTCCCCATTTAGGAAGGACACACTGTCGGTGCAGATGCAGTGAACAGGCACCTATTCAGGCCTCACTGCACAACATTAACGAGTTGTGTGGCACCGTGACCTGCCCGCCTCTGCCTCTTCGGTGTTTACTCTTTTTTTTACCGCAAAACCAGTTATTTTATTTTGGAATAATCAGCATAAAGGAGGTCTCTTTACCACAGTGTTCATTGAAGCAGCAAGGAACTGAGTACACGGAATTTACTATCAGCAAGTAGCAAGGCAATTGTTCCTTCTAAAAAAACACATGTTTGGTTACATATTGTTCATGGATAGCTTTTGCCTCATATTAAGGTACTGTGTTAGAGTTTCTTTAACAGACCATCTCCAGCCAATTGGAGTCAAAATATATGAAAATTTGTCTTGAACACATTTTTATACGAAATATGTATCAAGAAGGACAATTCATTTTTAACATCCCCTTTTAGACGTCAAGCAAGTACTTTTACTACCTTGGGTATATTTAGCTGAATAATTCGATGTTTTATCGACAGGCCAGCCCTCAGGAGTGGGTGATCAGGGCGGCTGCTCAGGACAGAAGGCTGTAAGAGGTGGTGCTGCTGGTAATTCCAAGGGTAATGAAATGTTTATTTACCCAGAATGCTATGCATGCCGGGCCTGCTTATATGTTGCCGATATTGAGTGGAAATCTGGATAGGGGAGATGGTGAATAACTGAAGCAATGCGTTGCTAGGTAGGTGATTACCCCATTGTTTTGCTTCTTCATGTCCAGCAAGGGCAGTTCATGAGTTGCACAAAAGTTGGGTGCAAACAGGAGGTCCTTTAGGGGCAGCGTGGCATCGCCGAGAAACCTAATCACGCAGGAATACACGCAACAATCACATCCATTTCAATTGCCATGCGCATATCACTCAAACATGTATAACACACGGACACACACGTATCTGTCCATAACTAAATGGCCAACCGTGCATGACCACATACACGTATCTACATTTGCACACCAACCACTACGGACTCGATTGTGAGCCATTGAGGGGCCTGGGGTATTGCGTTGAGGTGGTGTGGTCACATTTATGGATGCGGGTGAGGAGTCTAGCGGCACAATTTTTGCATCATCTGGACTTTGGACATGACGGATTTCGGGAGATCGAAGTGGAGATGAGATGTGATGAAGGCATGGGTGAGGGTCTCATAGCAAGACCTTTCAGCCGGACCAGAAGTGATGTGGGTGAGCACCTGTTTGAACCAATCTTCTCATGGTCCTTGATGACAATATGAATCTCAGATGCAGGGTCCAAGGTCGCGCCCTTGAGGTCCCATTCGAAGGTCTGTTGAGAAAGCGAAGTAATGGAAGGGGAATAGCTCTTAAGTTGTGAGTCCCCCGGAATGATATTATTCACAAGAAGGTTACGAGCAGTGTCGGATATTTTTTCCTTCAGTGTTTCAAAGTTGAAAGTGAATGTAAAATTCAGCAGATCAAACTTTGTAAACAAAGCTGAAGTTACTGCGTATTTGGTTTTCATGTATTTGCATTACGTGCGTATGAATATGCTGCACAGCGTTCCACACTTAATGACGTTTTGGCAATTTTGCATTTGATTTTGTTGCATCTGTTTTGTAAGATACTCGCTTGTGCGTGATTCTGTAACGTCATCCCATCACGGTGCTGCGTGTCAATGAACCACGCTCACTCAACCGTCGTGATGCACTCAGCCCCAAAACAAACACAAACCTGGTGATTCATCCAAAATACCAAAAAACGTAGCCTATTGAAGCGAAAAAAAAATTAAGGAATTGCAGAAAAGAAAAGTGAACATAACGTAATGTACAGAAAGTGTGAAACGACTAAAGCACAGATGTCTTTATTATTGCATCTCTGCAAACGTTGCACGCGAGACTCGACCGATTGCGAGGTAGTTGGTCGTGATACTTCTACACCACAGCACCACGAGTCGACAGAGTGGGTGCATCTGCATTTCTAATCTTGACGCTGGTTTGAACAATTGTGCGTGTTTAAATAGCCACATTTCACTTCGTGTCTATGTTTTTGTTAAGCCGAGACACATTTTAACAGCGTTGCAAGTGCCAAAAACTACCGTTCAAAAAAGTTTCACCGCTTAACTTCACCTTTTGAGAACAATTTTGCCCAAAGTTTACTCACCTCATTCCACACTGGGTTGAGGTCATTGGAGATGACTCGAGTCTTGCGCTTTACACCTGAAAGGCAGACGGAGCAACAACCATGACAACAACAACAGGCGTCGTTCACTCCTGCGCTGCAGAGATGTCACCAACACGGGTTACGTGTGTGCAGGGCTTGCTGCAATGTGAGGTGATGTGAAGTTGTAAAGGCTCATTGCTGGCAGGAGGTCACGGCACAGACCCTGGCGTTGTGGGTCAACTGATTGAGATGATTGGAGGATGGACTGCCACGGGGAGAGAACACGCGAACTCCAAACATACAACAGGGCATCGGGGTGGAACCCACGACTCCCTGCATGCCAGGCGAGGGAGATAACATCCCCACCTCGCAGCCGGATGGGTGAGGAGGCTTGGTGAATTGCTGAACGCGAATAACGTTGAATCATTCAGCTCCATACCTACTCATGTCTCGGTATAACGGTGCCACAAATAACCACAGATCGGTCGTGTTTGCACCAAACGTGTTACTTCACCCTGGTGGTGAAAGCAATTCAGCTGGATAGGCAGGCATGGCAGCTGTCCACGAGTTGGTGGACAAAGCCATCCAGTGGCGAACAGCAAACGCATTCCTTCACTCGTGAGTCAGGGGCAAGCTGTCTCGTCACCTGTCCTGGCACCTGTTCCAAAATGTCGATTTCAAACAGGCAATGGATAATGGAGCTTCAAGAAATGTCACATTTCGCATTTTTCAAGCGGTCAAAATCCTTGCTTTGTAACTTAGCACTCAGTATCCTCGTTGATGGGCAAGTGTGAAGTGCATGTTTTAATTTCTGCAGCTGCCCAACATTTCCCACGGGCAATTACCAAAGCAAAACTACTGCGCCTGCTGTAAAATACGTGGATGCGTGTTGAACTTATTTCGCACCGTGCACAGACAACCGTGCCAATCGGAGGTGCGGAAGTCAACCACTTGCGAGTCGCTTTCTCCCGAGTGAGTTAATTGGTATCAATATCCGGGCTGGAATTGGGAAGAAGTGGCTAAGTGGATGGGCGGACTAATGCCCCCCCCCCCCACTAGATCTGGACCGTACCAACTGAGGAGAAATGCAAGGGGGGTGGTGGCAGGCACGGCAATTACCTACGATAATCACCCAGAAATGTCTGTCCGTCCCGCGCGTGACGTCACTCCACATGAGGCCCACCCCCCCGCGTGACGTCACTCCACATGAGGCCCACCCCCCCGCGTGACGTCACTCCACATGAGGCCCACCCCCCTCATTAATATTCTTGAGTGAGTGGATTTTTACGCTAACGCAGAGAAAGGTCGTGCTGAATTAAATAATTTATTACGCAAAGTCGCTTCAAATACGACGTTTCTTTACGGAAAGTGACGGTAAAAAATGTATCTACGCAGCACATTGCTACATCCGTGCGTGACGTCACTGCAAAATAGCCCCCCCCCCTCATTAATATTCATGCCCGTGTGTAAATTTTCACTAACGCACAAGAATGTCGCGCACTCCACATGCCGCACCCCTCCCCTCATTAATAATCATGAGCGGGTGACGTCACTCCACATGCCGCACCCCTCCCCAATAACTATTAGCGGGTGACGTCACTCCACATGGGGCACCCGCCCTCATGAGCTGAACAATTTTTCTATTGAATATTTCAGATTTACTGCAATATCTAGTTGACTTATAAATGAACACTTATAAGAATAGGTTTTACCCTTTCTGGCAATAAAACAGGTGTTAAGATGTTCCTTTTGCAAGGAAGGAATCACGTCTGAATGTGGCGAATGCAGACGTTGATTCCATGCAAAAAGGTTTCTGTTTGGTGTTTGAACATCTCAACACCTGTTTTATTGCCAGAAAGGGTAAACCCTATTCTTATACTGTGATACTGGCAAGAAAGGTCCCAATTTAACACCTGTTTCACTGTTTCAGCACATTATTTAAAAAAGACACAAATCAACGTTTCGTGTATTTGTTGTTGCTTGCTGTGTTTAGTTTATTGTCATTCCCACCGCACCTCCGATTGGCTACGTGAGGTGCGAAAGAAGTTCAACAGACTCACATGTGTGTGTATATTCACAGACCCTTTTACACAATCGCCTGTATGTTTCCTCCCACGTACTATTTGGGAGATCCAGAGCATGACAGAAAGAGGCTCAGGAATGGTATCTATAGACTCCCCGCCTCTACAATGTGTCCCTGGTACAGAACTTACGGAACGACCCAGTGGGTTAAATTGTCACTCCCACCACGGCGTTCTGGGTCCTCTGGCCCATCATATCCACCCCCTTCAATCACATTTCCACTGCAATAGCAATCCTGAATCTCAGTGGATCTCCGTCTGCTTAAAAAGAGGTCGGACAAAATGTATCCAATGATCTGATTTGATTGATGAGCAAAAATGTGTAAGGGATCAAACACTCTGGGGGGGGAGGGGGTCCCTTTGGAGCCCTATAATTTACCTTAGCTCAGCAGGGAAACGCCGTGTATTTTGGTGACGGACAGTCCTGCGACATTGGCGTCTAAAAACAGCACCGTAGCCCAGCTCCAGATAGGACCAGAATAGCCCCCCGGGCTCAGCTGCAGTCACCCACTGAACGTGTGAGCAATGCGTGACACCAGAGCCCCACCACCATGTTTATATTTTAAAAGCAAACGATCAGCAAACTTGGGACATTGCATGCAAATAATTATCGGATGGTCTTGTTCCCTTCAGCATCTAATTTTGTAAGTCATGTTGAGTTTGGATTTGGATTGTGGTGGTTTGCCACGCGCATAAAAGATGAATGTTTGTTGTACACTGAAGAGTCAGAGAGCTGGCCCTTAACGCAGCAACTGGAAATACATATTCTGGCCCTTCAGTATTGGCACGTGGCAAAATGCTGAGAACTTTCACAATTCTTCACGGGCTGGCCCCTGCCTATCTTTCCCCTCTGATTTCAGTCTACTCCTCTCCCCGGGTTCCCCGCTCATCGTCTCTAGGTTTGCTCTCCACCCCAAAAGTAAAACTCAAAACCACCGTTGGACGAGCTTTCTCATGCTCAGCCTCCTACAGCATGGATTACCCTCCCGCTCCACATCCGATACATCGACTCCATCACATTATTCAAATTCGAACTAAAGGTCTTTATATCTTCGTATTCATTGGGTTTTTCGGTAAAGCCACGTAGATAGAAAAACATATTAACATATCGCGATCGAAACATCGTGGCTTTACCGAAAAAACCCAATGAATATAAAGGTCTTTTTATTCATCCAGAGATGTTGTTATAAATAGGAAATCACATTTTGGACATTTGACCGATTGGTCTTTTTGGCACTCGATCGCCCTTCCTGTGAAGGTTTCCTGGCTTGGTTGAGAAGTTGGGATTGTGGTCTGGGATGTTGAGACTTCATGGACTAATTTCTCTGTTGTTAATTTCTCTGCTGTGATCACTTTTTTTGTTGCGTGTGCCATTTTTTTGGTGCAATTTATTGTTTGTTCATTTTAAAATTTGAGGACTTTCATTCACTCTGTATTTGCTATATATAGGATTTGTCCCTTATATATAATTAATGTACAACATTGTGGGATGCAATTAGCAATAATTACGCGATATAAATCATTATTGGTACAAGAGGCTAAGCAAATAAGCTATAGAACCCAGCTGAAGAGAATTATTATAGGCATTATTAAAAATAGGTTGTGATGGGTAGGGCACATGTGCAAGGGCAGGTTACCAAAACAGACATTGGAGTTGCACCCAGAGTTTGGCAACTAATGGGAAGATCCAAAGCCAGATGATGCTAGACCAGAGCTTAGAGGATGGGTGTCAACTGAGATAAGCAGAAGATATGAACCCATAGTGCAAAACAAGACCATCAAGGATACAGTGTGGGATATAGCAGAAGGAAGGAAGCGAAGGTGAGGCATAGTCACTGCAACAGCGTTGGCCATAATAATTCATTGAGGGCTCTTTTCAATACTGTAGAACAAAAATGCATGTCCTAGGTAAAGTCACGTAGAAGGGAAGTAATAAAATAATAAAAATAAAACATAATAAAATAATATAATATATATTATATTATTATGTTTTATTTTTATTATTTTATTACTTCCCTTCTACGTGACTTTACCGAAAGAACCAAGAAGATGAATCCCTGCAGTCACGAAAGCTTTAAATCGAAAAATGTCCTAGGTAATTGGCACACCTTCCCATCATCCTTCTGCTACACTCCTCTTACTTCATCAAACTTTGTGCAGATAAAAGAAAACCACCTGGAATTATTGGCAAATTGTTTCCAAATTCTGGTAGCGGAACATTGGTCATATTGTCTGAACCCTCGTGGATAAGAGCAGAGACCTCGACCATTTCAGCTTTTACACAATATTGTAGGCAATATACGACTTACATTTTAAGCCTAAGACAGTGTTAGTATTAACTTTGCTAAATGCTTCACGAATCTATGTTTACTTATTACTCAAAGTTTCAGAAGCATTGTAACATACTGCTCCAACTGAAATGTCAAAGTCAAGTAATACGAGTACTTGATGATGTGTATGGTCGGTTCCCCGCAGATGGCATCTTTGGGGTGGTTTGAACCTCAGGAATAACCGATAGCACTGTCTTTGAAGCATAATCTGCGTGCGTTGGCTGATGGCGTCCTTCATTAACCCCCCATTGCTGAGAAATGCAATTCTCTCTTTCGTTAGATTTATTTTAAAATACGGGGGGTCGGACCAATGTCGCGGATCCTGTTATCTTAAGGGGTTATTCGCAAGGGTTACCTGCAATTTTAGTCCTCTTACCCGGTACATAAAAACAAATCGTGGATAGTGTATGAGGAAGCAGTTTCACTTTGCATTATGGGTAATGACACTGGACTACTGACACCTGCCTCTTGGGAATGTGATTAAAGAACAGAGCTGTGATAGCTGGAATGATGTATTCCACAACACATGATATGGATAAAGATAACGTTTGTCAAAGATCTTCGATGCAAACTCTTCAATTTACATAGTTCTGATATTTAACGCATTGTGTAAATTATATGCAAAGCCACTGATTGAAAACAGAGCACGCAAACAACCAATCATTTGAGGGCAAGTCCTTGCACAGTCTACCTGCAAAACACAACGTAGTACATCTCACATGCAGACACTGTACAATTACAAGCTGCACTACGTTGTGACACTCAATGTAATGAAATGTATTTGTGCATTATTGTTGTTTGTTTGACGCTGAGCTGGCCGAGAAGAGGAGTTACTGGAATATAATTTTCTGCGAATATGGATAGTCAGGAATCAAACCCATGTTACATCACTTGCAGTGCAGGACTGTAACCATAATCCCCACTTAGACGAATGTCTCTTGCAGTTAATGATCTCCCGCTAAGGTCAGCATAACACTCGAGAAATATGACGTGAACAGCTCCCAGTTATTTCTGCAGAAATTACCAAACAGCTGATTCTTCTGATTCTAGATGTTAAATACCCCATCACAGGAGAACTTTACTTGTTACAGTACGCTATTGTGGGCCTGCACCATAGTCCACATTCTAAATTATCAAAATTACCAACATATTTTGTTTTCTATATTACATTACTGCTCAGACTTAGCCACAAATTGCCAAGTGCTGATACACCGCACCCCTGATTCGTTTAAACTGGGCTAACATAAGGAAGCTCTAGGCCAGCTTCAGATACCAATCTCTGCTGGCCAGGAGTTGAACTCAGGCGACCAGGATCACAGTGCAGTCCGCTCACCAATGCGACATCGGGCACACGAACACCCAGTTCACCTCGCTGGGGCGACTCTTCTCCAACCACTCAATGTCGCTCCTCCACTCCACCCGAGCGAAATGACACGAACAAATCGTAACCCTTACCTTGGAAGACCACACTGGCTACGGGGTCGCTCTGCCGGCCAGACCATTCCACGTTGGGCAGGTTGGCGGCCGAGCGGATCGCAAGTCGGAGCATGGCAGCTGGAAGCAGGGCAGGTCGGCCGTCTCTCACCGGCCGGCTGGGCCTCCCCAAAGAGGCGAGATAACAATCCACTCTCTGCCCGCGTTTGTGCTTGCCCACGTCTCCCTGTGCATGCTTGTGTGTAGCACTGACTACACACTTGCAGCTGACTGCGGGCAGGAGATGCGGCCGCGTGGGAGTGCTGCGTGTTGGTGGCGGGGGGGGAAGGGATGCGCCGATAGCTGTCTGGCTGGTCTCCAAACTGGGTTCGGACGGGGACGGTGGGCTGGGCTAGGATGGAGTTTGCGAGGTTCAGGAGGTTTATCGATAAGACACTTCATCGAAACCAATAATATAGCAGGCAGAAATAAAATATCCATTTTTGTACCCACTGCTGGATGATTGTCACCATTCGGGATGGTCTTGGGATGCCACAATCTACGTGCCTTTTTCAAGGAGCTAATTTCATCGCTCCATCTCTGGTATTGATCGTGCTCATCCTCTTGGGTTTATTGAAATACTTCGCTGCGCTGGTCGTTGCGGATTGGCGAACGACGGCAACAGAGAAATTGGAGCATTCGAAGTAGAGTACAACAATAGATTTTTCTGCACGGCCCGCTGTACATTATTAAATAGAATAATGTCCGACTACAGCCATGTAAATGTTGCGTGACGAATGCTGCACGGCACTGGGTTGTATTTTAGGTGCGCTTTGTAATTGCGCTAATGCGTGCGTAAACCTGCCATCGACCCGGACGCGCTGCATGCTGTCACAAAGATACGGAAAAATATCAACCCGTATAGCCTTCGCGGACTGTTGGGGCAAGTGCTGTTCGCTGTCACGCACGCACGGGCACGCGCACGGACACGGGCACGCTGCCCAGGACGTATCTGGAGCTGCTCGTCGTGGCTCTGAACGGAGGGGAGAGCTACCGAGCATAGGCGACGTTTCTCTGCAACGTGGATTTGGTACAAGGGGCCGTCCATAAATGACGTCACGCGATTTTGGACAATTTTTGACCCCCCCCCCCTCGTCACAGGGCGTCACAAAAAGTCAGACCCCTCACTCAAATATGACGTCACAAAGCTCTGCCCCCCCCCCCCCCCCCATATTTCCATTTTGAAAATAAAACATGCTTCAAATCGCTTTAAGCTTTTGTCATTGTAGTGCGTATTTAATGTGGCGCTGCACTCTGATGTTGCAGGAGAAAACATGTATTAAAAAGTATATTTAATTAAGTAGCACGTGTTGTCTATATTTATTTAAAGTTGCGCATTTTGATGTGACGTCACATTTCTCCCCCCCCCCCCTCGTTACACATCGTCACAAATGTCTGACCCCCCCCCCCCCCCTAGGTGTGTGACGTCATTTATGGACGGCCCCCAAGACACACACACATTTTAAATGTCTCTTTCAAGCTTCAATATCTGCATAGGTTTTGTGTTGTCTTCTTGTGTTTGTGATAGCCATCCATCCTGAACTACGTTTGACAAAACGTTTGCCCTGTAATCACAGTGCTAGTAGATCAGGCTATCAACATCATCATCATCCATCGTTTTTCCCAGGGGTCGGCAAAGCAAAATAACAAAAAGATAATTTGTTTCGAATTGGCGTAAAAATAAAGAGGCAATATTTCACGAGCCGCAATGCATTGTGGTGAATCCGAGACGGTGCTTCTTGAAGACGTCACGAAGCAGGCACTTGAAGAGCCGCCGCATGCAGCTCTTGAGCAGCAGATTGCCGAGCCCTGCTCTATTCACTGCTGCATTAGCCTCCACGCACCGTCGCCATTCCCATGCTCTGTGATACGCACTTCATCTGCACTTGAGCGAATGAAGCCGGTCACCATAAATAATATATTAGGAGATTAGAAAAAATGGACATGACGTTCCTTAAGTGAATTGAAACTACAGTAACATCATCACTCGTGTAACTAAACGAGTGCAATGGTCTTGCCGTACTTCATGGCGTAAGTAATACTATACAGTACTTGAATGCAATGCTCACCGTTAAATTAAAGTGTAAAAAGACTGCACAGTGGACCGGAGACCATTTCTGAAGCTTTGCGAGAGTAGGCATTGGCCAACCATTGCATTAGTTCACATCCAAATATTTGAAACTACATTTCATAAAATATTTACAGCATAACTGTGAAAGTTGTTGTTGGTCTAACTTGCTGATTGTGTGGTTGTAAATCGCTGACCCGCTCCTCCTGGACATCTGTGAAAAAGAGCTTCATAGCTCATCGGATTCCTCCTCCAGTCGAAATATTTTAATAACTGTACAACGATAATTGTAATGATCCAAGTGTTCGTTGCAATTTTTTTTGTATCTCAAACAGTGATTTCTATAACTCATCTTCTCCACGATCCTATTACTCACAACTCCCATTGTCCGTGGCCACATTCTTACATTCATCTATCATCCACAAAATTTCCCAGAGTTCATTGCAGAACGGCTTCCAATTGCACGGAATTTGTTCACAGTTCAGAGGAGTGTTTGTCAATACAGTATTTGAAATAGGGAAAAAATGTTTGCTTTGCAAGTGAGACCTGCACTGCCTATGAAAGGTCATGAACACTGTGAAATGCCTCTATATCCTACACAGGATTTCAGCCACTGTCTGTCTGCACCCCAGCAATTCATAGCTTCAGCTGAAATTTCAAACTAAACAAACAAGCATGTCCAGCTGTGCCCTCGAGCAAAATAAATAACCAAACACTGCGCCCTTTCATTGTGTACATGCAGATTGTGTTGAGTGCAAGATTTTGTTCAGTTATGCAAAGGAAAAACCTCTGATCTGGACAGCACAAGGGAGGCACAAGTTAAGCAATACCACTTATAGACCATCAGCCTGCTAGGGGCTCATAACTGGGACTGTCCAGAGGCGAGTGTCACGTTACTGGGGTATTAATAGCAGAATGAGTGTCCGGCAGATGAATACCATGCAGGCTGAAGCAATGGTTTACAGTGCACTGTGTGTATGTGTGGAGAGGTGGTTGGGACAGCCTCACCAGTGAGCTCCTACAGCAGGCAAGCCTCCATTGACTGGGTCATGTAGCCCGCATGACCAGCCACTGAATGCCCAAGCAGCTTCTGTTTTGACCAGGTAGAGTAGGCTAAATGGTTGTGGCATATGCTAGAGTAGAGATTGACTGATGTGGTACGGGTGGATGTGGAGCGGTGGATTTGCAGATGACTGGTACCAGCGGTGCCAAGATCGGCTTCTATGAAGGAGGCTCATGAAGGGTGCTACTGGGCAGTTATAAGGTGGTCCCCATCCCAACAACAGCAGAGAGCAGAGGAGCGACGCTCACAACAAGTGGGGCGATGGGCAGCTATAACACAGCAAGTTGGCACAGTGGGGAGCAGAGGTGGTGCATCTGTCAGTCATCTCAGGCAGTTAACCCATAAAATATGGTTCTGTCCTGTGGCCTCTTGTTAATGAGCCTCCAACACTTCGCGTGGCCTTAAAGTGCACATAGCCTGGCACAAGCATTGTTTTGATGTTACAGGCATTTCGTGGAAAACAGTGGTTGTTGTTTTGTGAGAGGTGGTTTGGTGGTTAGCACACCATACATGGACGCGAGTGAGTAAGCTAGCGAGGTTCCAATTCCTGGCCATAACCACTTGTGGGAATTGATATCTGATCATAGACTTGGCCCACACTAGGTCAACTCAGCCTAAAAAATGTTGCACACGGGGATGTCAGTGTCAACAATAGGTTGACAAGGCAGCATCATACCTGGCGCTTGCCGCATGATCCTGGTGAGCGCCTTCATAGGTGCTCACTAACATTACTTGTCCTGACAGATTTTCCAGAATAAAGTTGGGATCTTGTGTAGTCCAGGCTTCATTTGCAACTCGGGTATTAGCTCAGCAGTGACATCATCTTGAATAGTCACAACAATGAGCACATGAGCGTAGCACTTCAGCAAACAACAGTGCAGCATTGCAGCCCTGAAATGTTACGATCGCCCCACTGCTGACAGAAGGGACCTTCACTCAAGGGAGCACTAGAGGGTATTTGGCCTACTCTTCCATGCCGTCCAGGCATCTTAGTAATGGGAGTACCCACACTTGACCCCACCGCGTGCGGTGACAATCGACTCGCTGTGGTGTACATATGTCTACTTCTGGGTGGACATAGTCGTGGGGGGGGGGGGGTTCAGAAACGTGGCCATTGTCTCACCTGCCGCACCGAGACATTGAACTTACGACCTCTGCGTTGCGAGTCCGGCGTGGTGACCGTTGCACCACGACAGGCATCCCGCCGTTTTGTTGTCTGGCTTTTCTACATCAGATCTGCACTCCGATGACTGCTGCCTACGTTGGCCTTCTCGCTGTGCAGCAGAGAAACACGCTTCTGGATGCAAATGCGGAAGGTGTTGCGTCCAAGTGTTCGGAAAGGCTTGAACTCGTCGGCAAGAATCAAAGATGCGTGGAAGAGCAGTGAGTACAATGAACGGAAAGTGGTGGCAGTATATACCGCTGTAAGTGACAAATTGACAACGCGCTTTATCTGTTAAGACGTTGAGGAAAGGCGTTGTGGAAAGATATCAAATGAGAGAGTAAGTCTCATATCACCAAAAAACTACAAAGGTACAGTGCTGTATAGATATTTTAAAATATATCATTGTGGGTAATGTTAAAATGTTCAATATTATCAATAACATAACAGCCAGTTCTTTTAAATGTAGTTACAGGGTCTTTACTCGTGTCAACCTCGTAGCGTGTGCAGAGCTTTTGAGACGTGATCGCGACATCGCGCAGATTTCATGATGTGCTGCACAACTTCTACCAGCCTAGTTGGAAGGAGGCCAAATAAATTGCAGTCCACAAGATACGTCCCTGATCCACCTGTGCGTTTTTTGAGTGTTGTTTCATTTTTTTATTCTCGTTTTGTGGAGTTGTTGATGGATTGCGTCCCAACAAGGTGTGGAAGAATATCATTGGTCTAAGCTCTCCGACAAATACGAACTCTTATCACCAACTGGGTGCCAGCAGACAGAACGTTGTCAAACGTGGACTCAAGAGAGGGAGGTTTACAGAGATGTGAGGGAGGGGAGAGGCACGGAAGGGAAAGGGAGGAAACTGAGGAGGGAGGGATCACAGCAAAAAAGATCAGTGGGTGAAGGGGGGGAGTCCCTCACCTTGGAAGCGCAGGCTGCAGTAGGGGTCGCTCAAGTCCCCCTCTTCCAAGGGGAGGTTGGCACCGCGAGACACAGCCACCCTCAACATGCTGCTCTGCCCGACTGCCTCGCTACAAGGGCGACACCCGGCCACGGACTCCACGGGCACCAACCAGAATTCCAAAACGGACGTCTAAAAAAAAGATATCCCTTCTTGTGTGCGTGGCTACTAGACACGCACACACACAGTTGCATACATGGACGAGCGTACGCCCGGGCTGCGGGGTGGGGGGGTGGGTGTGTCGCACCCACCCACCACATTTAAGGGACGCGATTCCCAAGAGGTGCGCGTGGGAGCGTGCGCGTGCGTGCGATGCTGGAACTGCATGCGATCCAAGCAGCGGGCACGTGGAATGCTGTGTTGCCCGATGCCCTCCCACGCCCCCCCCCCTCCCTGCGCTAATGCGTCAAATCGTGCGTACGCAATACAAGCGCGACATTCCCAGGCCGTGCAGACAGCTTGCGAGCAAGCCTCCCCCGGCAGGTTCGCAGGGAATATCTGAACGCAAGCGGCCGGCAAGCAGCGTCTCATAGCAGGTGGCCTGATGCGGAGTGAATAAGCCCCAGAGTCAGCCAGCGCACTAATACGCAATCACGTCGCGTGTGGGTCATTCCGCTCTGTCCCAGTTGTCTGGCCAGCGTGGACGAGTGGCCAAAACAAGCTCTGGAGGGACTCTAAGGGGCCGTCCATAAATGACGTCACACGGAGGGGGGGTCAGACATTTGTGACGATGTGTGACGAGGGAGGGGGTGTGAGAAATGTGACGTCACATCAAAATGCACGACTTAAAATAAATATAGACAACACGTTCTACTTAATTAAATATACTTTTTAATGAATGTTTTCTCCTACAACATCAGAGTGCAGCGCCACATTAAATACGCACTACAATGACAATAGTTTGAAGCAATTTGAAGCGTGTTTTATTTTTTTTGGGGGGGCAGAGCTTTGTGACGTCATATTTGAGGGGGGGTCTGACTTTTTGTGACGCCGTGTGACGAGGGGGGGGGGGTCAAAAATCGTCCAAAATCGCGTGACGTCATTTATGGACGGCCCCTAGGGCTCCCTCACAGCATTCATCCCGCACGTGAGAATCATCATCTTTATTGGCCTGCAGGAGGAATCCCATGAGCTGTGAAGATCTTTTTCACGGATGTCCAGTAGGGGCGTAGGAGTGCAATGTATAGGAAACATAAACAAACCACTGAGAAACAGACACATCAAACTCAACCCTTTGTATCTTCCCAGGTGAAGCCCACTGAGGTATTAACTTTTGTTTCAGAAGCGACCTGGCCACGAATGATAGCTCAGCAAAGTGGCTTATCATGTGCAAATGTATCGCAGCGTAATCATCTAAATGAGATCTCACACAATTCCCATCGCTATATCAGTGTCAATCCATGGACTGAGAGAGCACTCTGTGAAGCGATGCTAGGGATAATTAATTGATGACAAATCCACGCCCCAGTAGTCGCCCATTGGTTAGGATGATGATGGTGAAGATGACTCTAACAAGCGAGGCGGTCAGGCCCTCTCAACACCAAGCAGCAACACGGCTGCACTTTGCAGCTGGAAGTGTAAATTTAAATTTAAAGTTTCGTGACTGCAGGGATTCATCTTCTTGGTTCTTTCGGTAAAGTCACGTAGAAGGGAAATAATAAAATAATAAAAATAAAACATAATACAATAATATAATAGAGTAAATTAAAATTATTTTATAATGTTGTATTTTTATTATTTTATTATTTCCCTTCTACGTGACTTTACCGAAAGAACCAAGAAGCTGGAAGGGTGCTGCTCTGTTTTTTCACAACCCAGCCACATTTCCACCAATACATTTGCTCAGTAAACTTACCGACGTTGGGCCAACGTTGTTGGTATGTGGTTGTAACCATTGGACGAACGTTGGCCCAAGGGGACCGTCCATAAATGACGTCACGCGATTTTGGACGATTTTTGACCCCCCCCCCCTCGTCACACGGCGTCACAAAAAGACAGACCCCCCCCCCTCAAATATGACGTCACAAAGCTCTGCCCCCCCCCCCAAATAAAACATTCTTCAAATCGCTTTAAACTATTGTCATTGTAGTGCGTATTTAATGTGGCGCTGCACTCTGATGTTGTAGGAGAAAACATGTATCAAAAAGTATATTTAATTAAGTAGAACGTGTTGTCTATATTTATTTAAAATTGCGCATTTTGATGTGACGTCATATTTCTCCCCCCCCCTCGTCACAAATGTCTGACCCCCCCCCCCCCCCCCTAGGTGCGTGACGTCATTTATGGACGGCCCCCAACGTTGCCTGTTTACTGGGGGAGCTTCAAAGCATGATTAGTGGAGTTCCAAATAAAGCTTCCTGTCTGAGTTTGAAGCAGTGATTGTGTTTTCTTATCTCGTGCGGGTTTTGTCGCTTTGAAGCCCATCTCACGATGCCAGACCGACCGTTTGTAATCCTTGGCTGCTGACGGGCGAATGATACAATTATTCACATTTCTTTTCCTCTCTGTCCGGTATCCACGATTCAATGTCCCCTCATTGTTCTATCCCGCCTCTAGAAAGTATTCTATGAAGAAAAAGACAACAGCATATCTATATTGAACACACGACTGTACTTAAAACTCCTGTAGCCAGTCGCATAACATTTCCTTTCGTGACATATCCCCTTGGTTCACGTCGATTTGCATTGCACGCTGTCATACCCTGGCTCGCCAGGAGAAGGCGGTACAGCAAAAATGTGGACTCCACCTTTTCCGTCTGTATGGGATTGTTCACCCCTCGCACGCTTGAATGTTCTCCGCGTATATAAACGCTCATTAATTCGCCGATGACACATTCATATATAGAGGGCCGCAGAGCTTGGACAACTCTTGGCGCTGGCTCATCGCGCGGCTGTCTTCCTGCTGGTCTGTGGCGAGCGAGCGAGCGAGTGCCGTGCGCATTACGCGTCGAATGATTCACTGCGAGCTCAGTTGAAGCGAAAGCCTGAAGACTCTGCAGCAGAGGTCGCAACCGGGTACCCAATACCCGTACCCTACCCGATACCCGGCTACCCGTACCCGGCCGGGTACGGGTACCCGTTTGCGACCCTGGTGCGGCCAGGTACGGGTACGGGTAGACCGTGAGTCACTGGTGAGTAACTGTTTGTCACTCATGTCCCAACGTCTTGTCTCTTCTCACAATTCAAGTTCCTAGAATCAACCCACCCGCGCCTGCAACATGGCTTCATCCCAGAGGTCGCAATCATGTACCCGATACCCGTACCCTACCCGTACCCGGCTGGGTACGGGTAGGGTACGGGAACGGGTAAGGAATCAAAACCCGTTTGCGACCGCTGCAGAGTCTGCAGCCCCCGAGGAAGGGAGTTCAGTGCTGCCTGGTGTGACCTGCACGCGGCAAACCACGTGCCCCTGCACTTGAGACATTTCGACGGCAAGCGGCGCTTTCTCTCCGTAGTCCAATGATAAATCATATTATCAGAGTATGTTTCTTGTTTGCATTCTGACCACAAGTATTGCGGTTAATGCAGACATGATTCCTTGTAAAAGGTTTCAGTTTGGTGTTTAACAACTTAACACAACAATTTTGTTGCCAGAAAGAAGGGGAAAACCTATTTCCAAATCAAGGGATGTTGAACGATTCATGGTAAACCGGTAACTGTCTTCAGACTCGATTCTGAAATCGAAAAACCGGTAACCGATTCCAATGTAATTTTAGTAATGATTGCGTTGATTGGCAGGCGGTGCACGAGGTACGAGGGCCCATGCCACTCTAGAGCCCCCTCGAGAGTGGCAGTCACCGTGTGCTGCATTTGTCTCGTTTCTCAGTTGCAGGATAAAGGTGCAGTCCTGCAATTTCTCGCCGACACCACTGCTGACTACTCACGAGGGAGCTCTAGAGTGATGTTCTGTCCACACCTCCCACGCTGAGCAGACTTCTCGGAATCGTCAACTCTTGGATTGGAAGTCCAGCGTGCTGACAACCATTACACCACGGTCGCTCCCTTCACTTCTCAGTAAAAAAAAAAATTCCAAGTTAACTTCTCAGTAAAAAATGCAAACCGATTTTTTTTTGTACGCGCTTTACCAGCAATGCGAAACACCGATTTGACGACCTTAAAAGAGAACCCCTTTCCGCCACCAATTCCCCTAACTCCATGCACTGCCAGCAACTGGCCACAGGATGTCAGAGCGGGCCTCCTGCGTCTTTGCCTCCGTGGCGCGTGCGACGTCGATGTCGTTGTTGTTGTTGGCGTGTGTCCCGAGTTTGGTTCGCTGTGATGATGATGATGGCTGTGGTGGTGGGGGGCGAGTGTTTGGAGTCCAGCTCAGGGCGCGGGGAGGAGCTAGGGAAGCGGGTGGGAGGGTGCAAGAAGTTGGCAGTTGTGGGGGGTGACGAGGGCTGCAACACACCCCATCACATCCCCTCTCGTTTCTCCATCCTCTCCCACTCAACCCGAGACCACCGTGCATCGCCAGCCACTGCACTCACGGCGCAGCAACTGACTTCAAGTCTGCACCCTGGAACATCATCATCATCATCATCGTAGTCGTCGTCATCAGTGCTGAGGTTCACTGCTCCTCATCCTGTCGCGCTACCGAGAGGGCAGGAGCGAGGAGCGAGGAGAAGCAGCAACAGCAGCAGGAGGAGGAGGAGGAGACGGGGGTCTCGGGACGGGGTCCAGAGGGGTCGGGGGGTCAGGGGGTTCATGGAGCCCCTGGGCCCCCTGCTGCTCGCAGCTGCGTGCAGCCTCTGGCACGTGGGGCAGGGGGCAGGTGAGGATCAGTGTGTGTACCTGTGTGTCAAGGTGTGTGTGTACCTGTGTGTGTGTGTACCTGTGTGTCAGTGTGTGTACCTGTGTGTTAAAGTGTGTGTACCTGTGTGTTTGTGTGTGTACCTGTGTGTCAACATGTGTGTGTACCTGTGTGTCAAAGTGTGTGTGTACCTGTGTGTCAAAGTGTGTCAGTGTGTGTACCTGTGTGTTAAAGTGTGTGTACCTGTGTGTTTGTGTGTGTACCTGTGTGTCAACATGTGTGTGTACCTGTGTGTTAAAGTGTGTGTGTACCTGTGTGTTCCATTGTGTACCTGTGTATTAAAGTGTCTCTACCTGCGTGTGTGTGTATGTACCTGTGTGTCAGTGTAAGTGCCTGTGTGTTGTGTTGCCTCTGTGTTTCAGTGCACAAGCCAACACTCTAGACCAGTGGATACACGTGCGTGAAAAGTTCAGCGTTCAATATATTTGTCGAGTTTGAGAATTCACACTTGTTTTGGCATTGTGTCGCCATGTGTTTCAAGGTGTTCATTCCCAGTGTGTGTATCTGTGTGTGTCAGGGCATGTTCCCCTGTAGTTTAGTCAGTCTCTGTTGTGTTGTAGCACGCGGACCTGGTGCTTCAGAGCTTTCACTGAACACACCTGTGGAGTTCTCTGCGTATAGTGTCGCCGTTTTAGTCTGCGACCATGTTACATGTTATGAGTGTACTTATTAACACGTCTGTGTAGTTGGAACTTGTTATTTACACCGTATGCTTTCATTTTGTTCATGTACCTCGTGAGGTTTAGGGACACAGACCTCGAATTAGGGCTGTGCAACTGTGGAGCGATTTTCACGTCCCTGAATATTTCGGTGGGAGGGGGGGGGTCATGAGTATCCTTCATCACCAAAAATAAAATTATTTACTTGACGTTCATCTTCTTGGTTCTTTCGGTAAAGTCACGTAGAAGGGAAGTAATAAAATGATAAAAACTAAACGTAATAAAATAATATAATATAATTTTTTATCATTGTATTACTTCCCTTCTACGTGACTTTACCGAAAGAACCAAGAAGATGAATCCCTGCAGTCACGAAAGCTTAAAATCGAAATTTACTTGACGTTTTGGGTAATTACCCTTTTTCAGCCAGTTACGGTGGCTATGAGATGTTAACTACCTCGCTTGGCATACAAGGAGGTCGTGGAATCGATCAAGACCCTGACGCCTGCTGCTGTATATTTCGACTTTGAACGTCTCTCTCCCCGTGGTCGCGTGGATTTTTCTCCGGTCCCCCCCCCCCACATTTAGAATCACGCGTTTAGAGTAGGTGGCAGCTGCTACAAATGTGCACGTGATAAGTCACTTCTTTGAGGTATCATTTGTGGTCAGGTCGGACCTTACCTGGTAAAATAAAAGCTAAAATAGTTGAGTTTCCACTGTATATATGTTTGATTTTACAGAATGAGGCAATGCTCAAGTGCTGTGTTTTGTGATTGGGGCTTCTTCACAAACTGCCAACACAGCAGTGCCTTCATTATGTCCGTGTAGATGTTGGGGCTGCACACAGCTCTTATGTTCGAAGTACTTCACGGAGGATGTGCAAACCCAAGTTGTGCTCGCTGCTGACACCTGTGGGATTTCACTGCGACTCAACTTTCATTGTAAAGTGTTGGCACCAGCAGCAGGCCGTTCATGGTTCATGGAGCGTTCCCCACGCGGGGACTCTCAATGGCGATCAACACGACCCCACGGCACTGACTCACGGGTGTCGTCAGCGTGGCACTCTGTAGCAAGTTTTTAGATCATCGGTCCACAACTTCACCCGACTCCTTCACGTACTGCCGCAGTTAAAATCATTACCGGACCTGCTGTCTCCAACCTCAAAGATATGTATTTAAAATCAACAAAAAGATTTTAACATATATATTTCCAGTCAACCGCCACCCTTGAAATGCATGCACGTGACTGACAAAAATATCTTTAACACGTAGGCTTTCGCGACCAATATTATTCATAATCAACGTGTTTGGGTTTAGATCGGGTGGTGGAGGGTTACGACACATTTATAAATAACGCGATCTAAACCCAAAAACGTTGATTATGAAAAATATCTTTGTTTCGAAACAGTTTCCGTAATTTTCATCGGGGCAAGCTTGTGCATGTGACTCATACACGCGGTCCAACAGCGCACAGTGCACACGTCGTTGTTGTAGTGAGGAATAGACCAAGGCCGTAGCCATGGAGTCAACATTGGGGGGGACCAAATCTTCCAGGGGGTCTGGGGGGCCCCCCTTCCCAGAAAAAAAAAATCTAAATTTTAAAACGAATTTCCTGCCTAAAATATTTTTAAAAAATCACTAACACATGGGATGGACGTTTTAGTAAATTTATTTACAATAATGTTTAATGGTGTATTGTATTACATTGCTCTGTTTTTTCTTTTCTTGTTTCATTGTATGTAATGGCAGCGATTATGGACTAATAAAGTACAACCATAACCACAATCATATGAACAGAAATCTATTTTATAGCCATATATTGGGGGGGACATTTTGAGCATATTGAATATTGGGGGGGGGGGGTGTCCCGCCCAATATATATTATACTTACTGTGGGTCTAAACTTTCCTGCCAAAACTATGAATAATGCAAACCTTTACTTTAAATGAACAGTTTGACTCGCCTCAGCCATAGCAATGCGGAATTTACACCGCTGGTTCCCAGGGCCCTCAATAGAGATAAGCATCGTCCCACACTCGTTTGCAGTAGGAAGTATTGTACATTGATGTAATTTGTGTATTGCCCTTAATCAAGATTTAGTGGAATGGTATTTCTGTGTGAACTTAAAAACGGTCAGCTACACTTGCGACAACAAAAAAGATGGCTAAGAGAAAAAAAACACATTTCTCCTTGTGGCTCTCAGATGGAGTGTTTTCAACTAGAAAGCGCGATCGTGAATACTGATCAGGGCAGAGAAAATAAACGTGCACGGTGGCTCATTAATGCTTCCTTTCGCGGTCACATGAGGGTCAGTGAATATCACAAACTCAGCAGAGATGATGTGCAGTGAATTGTTTTAAAACGAGAACACGTGCAATTTTTTTGACCTATTAGTGGTGACCAAAGGGCCTTGGGTGATAACGCCGTGGCCCTGTCAGAGCACCTCCGACGAGCACGGTGAGCCATGTACGGTGCCAAAGAAGTCCAAAACACTGTGCATGAGGCAAGGATTGGCAACCAAAATAACAAGAAGAGACATTTTTTTTCGAATTCTGTTTAAAAAACGAACTCAATAATTCAAGAGCCGCAATGATTGTGCTGACTCCGAGATGGTGGTGGTCCTTCATAAATAACGTCCACAAAGCAGCAGCAGCAGTTCGTTAAAGAGAGCCGCAGTTTGCCGACCCCCGCTCATGAGCAACACGGCTCCGATCCTGGGATTGAATTGCGCGCTTGTGGGCAAGACAGACCTGTTGTAGAGAAACTAGAAATTGTGTGAATCGTTGTAGATGGCGTTGTCTTCCCGAGTGTTTGGCCAACGTGTGCGAGGATGCTATGCGACACAGTGGGCACGAGTTCACCCTGAACCCTCATTGGTTCTGAAACCCAGGGATGGGTCATGACACCAACAATTAAAAAAAATCACGAATATATCCAAGTTAGTTTTGTTATAGAGTCTTTTCAAGGTTCACATATCAAAGTCGAAGATCGTGAGATCAAAGGGAATGCAGTACTTTGATTCTCATGCCCACATTGCCTGGAGAACCCCCACACGATGTGGACACACTCACAAGTTCAGTACGCGACGAATCCCTGTTTTTACATCGCAGAACTAGAGAATAATTTTAATAAGACATACCTTCAGAAAACTTAAACTGTGTATAGTTTGCAATACTTGCACTCTTTGCATTAACATTTAAACAGGGCGAAGGTTTCCTCAGATTTCTTGCAGCTGTACATTGATTCCGGCCGAGGAAACGTAAAAGGGTAACAGGAAGTGGCTTTCTCGTCTCATTTCAAAGCCCGCTGTAATTTGTGCAAAGGTTTTGCAGAATGCAACCAGCCATTTAGTTCGTCTTGACATAAATAGGTAAATTAATGGAGCTATTTTAAGCTTGCCGGAATAACACCGCAAAGTTATGCATATTACTCTTAGAACAAACACGGGTGAAGGCAAATCAGAAAATAAATACATTGTAATGATAATAATGATTGGTAGCTTTGCTCATTTCTAGGTAATTGGACTAGCTGATTTGCGAGACTGGTTATGACCCAACGCACACTGCCCATAATGCAATGGATAGACACTGCACGACTGGAATTTGCAATGCATCTCTGCTTTATATAGAACAAACAAAAATGGCTTGGAACTTCAAACCAGGGAATAGGCGTGCAAGAATGACAATCACGTGACAGTACTATAAAATGTCTCTGACTGGAATCGTGTCCGAAATCATCATAGCATTCGAAATGCATGACTCTTCCTACATGCAGTACAACACCACTTGAGTTGCTTCTCTTGTTTAAAAGGAATGTATAAAGTGCCTTGCACGATGCACTTTGCACAGCATTCACAACGGTGCAGGTGTGTGTGTGATGGTGGCGATGAGGTGAATGAAATAGATGAAAGGAAGCAATTGGGACAAATCTGTGACGCGTGAATTCGGTGAGAGTGAAATTAACGGCAGTAATGACGATGAATGGATTGAATGAATTGGGGAATGAGTGAAAGCCGCATAATAAGAGTATGAAGAGGGAAAAGTAACGGTGGCGGTTATGAGGGGGAAATCAAGGGGTGGTGGGGTGAGCTCGAGAAAAAAAAGTGCTGAAAGAGGTCGTCCTTCCCACAGTGAACATTTCCCAAACACCAATGGCCAAAGAATGTCCCATGTCTGCAGAGAGGACAGTGTTACCAAGAGGCACGGCGATACTTACATAACGTAATTGGGCAATGATTTAGGTTTTTGGATATGACATTGCAGACTCCGGATGCGTCAGATTGTGTAAACGAGATTGAGCATCTTTGATGTGTATCCTGCTGACGCGTTAGCGATAACATTATAATTCCAGGGGACTACTGCACTAAATAAAATAGCATTCATTCCTATATGAGCTTCTTATCGGGTAATTGTTAATGTTGCTGCCTGTACTTACATGGACCTCGTGAAATTTATGACACAAGAGGTCTTCTCTTAGGGATGAATATTTAGCTTCGAATTGCAGCAATTTTGTAGTGGACTTAGTAGATGGCATAGAGATTGAACAATCATGTTCATGAGATACCCACCCACACAGCGATAAGCTGCTGCTAGGAGGCAGTGTATCAAGCAGATGTTTCAATCTGGATGTGCGTGCTCTGGGTTTGGGACATTCTCAAAACCACCCGTGGAATTAGTCGACTGTCCTCAATTGTGACCTTCCTCTGTATGTATGAACGTACGTGTGTAAAAGTAACTTCTTTCGCACCGTTCGTTGCCAACCGTGCTATGCTTTGGGTAAACAAAGAATAACGATCATTGTATTCATCTGTAGCAACAGCTGTAGCGGCTGGGAGACCCACGGTTCCCTCCCTTCATCCGGAGAAGTCGTTGTGCAGGGGAAACTTCACGTCTGAGGGCCGAGCGCGTGTGTATATTTGGAAAGTGGCCCCTCCCGGCTCAGCGTGCGTGAGCGAGTGGCTGTCGGCAGGAAGACGGGGTCGGGGTGACGACGACGACGAGGAGGAGGCGTAGGGAGCGCGAGAGGAAGTCGAACAGACCTGTCTGTTGGCACCGCTCTGCCGCCGTCTTTAAGAAACAATGCCACAATCTATTTTTTTTGGTTTCCCACCTGCATGCATAGCCTCCCCACGCCTCCGTTCCTGACCTGCCTCGCTCGTTATTCTTCATCAGCCCTCTGCACCCACCCACAGGAGACGTCTCTCACCTTGCAGCAACATCTGGGGCCTCGAGGAGCCCCGCAAATATTTTAAGAATCGACGCTGGAAATGCGATCTGACTCCTGAGCGTTTGATCTTAGAACGCGCCTTCTAATTCTAATTCCATTTTGCTTCCTTTAGCTCCGAAGACTCGTTCTGCTGCCTGCGCCAGACCTGCCGAGCAAAAGATCTGAGTTTAAGCAACGGCGTTCCCACGCACACCAGGCTTGCTGCTGGCGGTGGCTGCCTTCTTGTCCTAACATTAAATTTGTACTCGGCTCTGGTTTGTGACTGCCCCCCCCCCCGGCCCCCACCAGGCTTTGAAGCTGAGAGTGTGCACAGCGGGCCGCTCGGGCGGAGGAGCGGGCGAGACGTGTTCGTCCCACGGCGCATCGGCGAGACCACCGCGCCACCACGGCTTCCCCACGTCACACAGGTAGAAGCACCGGGCCCACGTGGTATGGAGCTCCTCCCAGAGGTAGCCCCCTGGAGGTCGCAGCCGCGAGTGGCATTTGGGAACTCGTGTGGAAGCTGGCGTGGAACGCGACGTGGTACGGTGCCCGGCACCGCGCTTGGCTGTCTTTGTCTCCCCAGTGCTGACACATTATACCTGATGCTCATGTAAGTTCGACTCGGCAAAGGGGAGGTGCTGAACACCTTCAGATGGCTATTGCCACCGATGTACATGGCTGGAGCCTTTTTTAGATTTCAACAAATGAGCGCCATGCCCTTTTTTCTCTCTACCTGAAGAATACCGCTTGTGTTGCGATCAAAACGTCGTGGGTTTTTTGCTTAAAATTGTTTTTGTCTATCTACGTGACTTTACCGAAAGAACCAAGAATATGAGCGCCATGCTGCTGCGTCTTAAAATTAATAATGCCCTTTATTCTGCTCAAAAGCCTCATGAGATGTCAACACATTTTCAGAAGGGTCCTGCATTGGGATGTTTGGCCAATTCCATGAATGAGCGTTGAGCATGTTGGAGGAAACTTGGGTATCAGGCAAACATCAACACGTTCGAGGGTAGCAGTTAAAGCTCCGCACAGATATATTCAACAATTCATCGTCGCCCGGCCATCACATGGCTAGCTCACAGCCCAAGCATACAACACCAGGGGTATTGTCTGGCAGCATCCAATCCTCTATTCGATTGTTCGAATGTTTACTTCACCATGTTAAGCCCACTGAGCTATCAAGCTCTTTTTCAGAAGCGACCTGGCCACAAGTGATAGCTCAACTAAGTGGATTATCAAATGGATATTTCTAGGAGCCAAATACTCTAAACGTATGTTTCTGAATGTGGAGGGAAAAACCCGGAGGACCTGTAGAGAAGTCTACGCAACCACGGGGAGAACATGGAAACGTCTGTATACCAGGCGAGGTAGTTAACATCTCGCCACTGTGGCGCCCTTATCTAACCAGGCTTAACCCTCTTTAGCTTCCGAGAGCCATCGGAGGTCGGCGTGTCTCAGGTAAATCAGGGATTGCCAACGGAAACAAAGTAAAAACACTGAATGCAAATGGCAAGGATTACAAGGGTCTCTCCTGCCCCACTATAGCTCACAGCCAACGGGCTATTGGATCGCTCGCTGCGATCGTTACGCTCCAGTGACATCCTCACCCTAGAAGCGGCGTGCCTCTGGGAGCCGAGGAGGTTCCAACGCGCGTGCATGGAACGTGCAGCAGGGCGCGTCGCACGTGTTCCCCCAGCTGTGGGCTGATGTCACTCTTTGTTCCACGATCGCAGCGAGCAGCGCTTCGAGCGAGCACGTGGCGGCCGCGCCGTCGGCTCGGGCAGGGCGTGTGTCTCGTTTGTGGTGGGGACGGTATCCACGGAGGGGGGGGGGGGCACGGAGCACGCGTGCGGTGCGAGAGTGGCAGCCGTGGCTCGAGGGGGTTCCTGCAGCCGGTACTTGGTTCTCAGCCGGGCTACTCACCACTGCATTGGTACTTGGTTCTCAGCCGGGCTACTCACCACTGCATTGGTACTTGGTTTTCAGCCGGGCTACTCACCACTGCATTGGTACTTGGTTCTCAGCCGGGCTACTCACCACTGCATTGGTACTTGGTTCTCAGCCGGGCTACTCACCACTGCGTTGGCAACACAATTATACCCACGTTTGGGTTTTTTTTTAATCAAGCTCCACCGTCTTTGAGGGATACAATGTGCACCTAAATTGATGGATTTTTGGAAACATCACTGTGATTGTATCATGGCGCATCACATTCTAATCTTGTATAAAGGGCCTTTCTAGCACCCTCAGGTAAACTCCCAAACAGAGTTCATTGTGCACTTCTTATAACTCACAGGCTCTGAACAGCATCATCACCATCATACCTAGCACTATAATTGTTATCACCAGCATCATCATCATCAGCAGCAGCATGGAATGACCCCAGTAGCACAGTAGCCCAGAGGTCGCAAACGGGTTTTGATTCCTTACCCGTACCCGTACCCGGCCGCACCAGGGTCGCAAACGGGTACCCGTACCCGTACCCGGCCGGGTACGGGTAGCCGGGTATCGGGTAGGGTATGGGTATCGGGTACCCGGTTGCGACCTCTGCAGTAGCCACAGCTCCAACCTCCGTCATCATCCTCCTCTGGCTTGCGCAGCCCCTTGAGCCAGATAGCGAGGCATTGACTGGCGAAGGAATGCCCTCTCACACCAATGAGGTGAAGGTTGTTATGGTTCCATGATAGTGATTTGACTGGCAGCACATATGGGAAAACTGTGATGATAAAAGCCAGAAAATTGTACTTTTAAAAACGTGGCTGTTTAGTCACAAGACAATTTCATGATTTAATGACCATTACATGGCAAGAGGAAATGGCTTAATTTGTCATCGAACGCAGCTGTGTGGCATAAATAATGATGGTATTCAGTAATCATTTTAAGTTTATATACCATCTTGATTTGAACCATGAATGAGAAAAAATACGGTTCACATTCATATAAACTTAGGCGGGCGAGCGAGCTGCCACATTGGGGTGCCTGAAGAGACGAGCGCTGAGCACGCGGCACTGAGAGCATTGAGCCCCTTGGCAGCCACCCAGCAGCAAGCCCTCGCTGCCCGGCCCTAGCAAGGTGACGGCCTCAGCCTGGCCGCTAATGGCCGCGTTAAACAACCGCCAACACAATTAACGCGAAATTAGTTCTCGTTTCCCGCGAATCAGACTGACTTGGATGATAAGAGGAAGCTTCAGCCGCAACCTCAGTCATACAGATGACGCGCGTGCACGTGTTGTGAGTTCGTGTTATGCGTCGAACTCTGAAGGGTGCCAAGGGAAGAGCTGTGGTGTCATTTCCAGGTTATTCCACGCGGTGATGTTTGGTTTTGATGTTGTCGCAGATTTCGCAACTGTGAGCGTGCTTTGCACGGGAGCATAGACGCTCACAGACGCAGTTTAGCAGTCGTTTGTGAACCGTAAGCACGCATACTCTGAAGGCTGAACGCGCTGCTGCCTGCCTTTGAGGGAAGTTGCTGGGTCGTGTTGCTCACGGAAGCAATTACAGTCAAGCACTGGGCACAGGATCGCATTGGCTGTCCAAGACAAACTTGACAAATTCCGCTTGGTGAAATTGGTATCCGCAACCATTTTGATGTAAAAATAAAGAAACAATTACCTTATATATTTTTTTATTTTATATATCCAATTTTTTGCATCAATAAAAAAGGAGAGAAATGTCATGACGTGTATTTTATATTTCCTGAACCAAAGAATGCACGAAAGCAAGAGGAGACGTGCATCCAGGGATATGGGTCAAAGTTTGCGCGTGGAATCCAGCAGTGGAGGCCTGCGGTGTGAGCGTGCTTCCCAGCGGGATGCTGTCCGTGTTTCATCCTTCATTCAAGTGGACAGAGTGTTCGTGTCTTTGCAGTTTCGTGTGTTTGCCTGTGGCTCTGCGTTTCACAACCACAGCTGGGCAGACAATTTACGGCCGCTCATTCAAGATGAGGACCCGCATTGCGTTTTGATGCTCTATGAATAGAGACAGCATTCTGAGAATCAGGGTTTGAATCTTTGGCTTTCACTCAAGAAGAAACCAGGTTCTCCAGTGTGTGAGCTTGAAGACCTCAGTTTTCTGGTTGACGAGAATTCGAGATAGAGTTCAATGTGACCTATATATGAGGGTTAAAATTATTGTGTCCAAATAACGTATGATGAACATATGGTGAAGCACTCTACACATCACAAAGGAATGCTTCCTGACGAGTATGGCGACGGAGGCTCATTGAGTCTGACAGGCCTTCGGGAAGGGCATTAGACAGTCCACAGCATTAGCAATGTTTGTGAGAGAGTAACGCAATTACATTTTGAATGGATTTTATTTGTAGATGTTGCTGAAGCAGCATTAACACGTTGTTTTATTTGTGTGATTTATTATAATAATAATAATGTTCGGTGCGTTGCTCAAACTTTTAGGTGGCTGGGGTCTCGTGCCTCCAACATTCATGGGAGTTGATGGCAGTAGCTGGCTGTGATGCATCATCGACGACCCCTAATTATGAGGGTTAGAGGCAGTGATTCTCACACGGGGGACTGCATCATGATTTCCTTAAAGTCCTTTAAGACAAAAGATTGTGCAGTATTTGTAAGCAAGTTGAACCTAAAAAGGTCAAAAGAAGTCACCGCTGTCAATGTTGTCAACGGCGCTTCAAATTTCCATCGCTCTTTCCGTTAAATCCCACAGTTAATTCCCACAGCTGCTGTGGGATTTAACCATCTGGGTTTTCTGCTTTTCCGTTGGTCACTAACCTCTCCATGCGATTAGCGCGCTCGCATCGCCAGTCTGCCCGCCTCTAACGGGCGTCCATGCCCCTCCTGTCCCAGCCACGTCTTCCTGCCATGTTTCAAGATAAACTTCAATGTTGCCCGCTCTTGCCTGACGTACAACTCTTAGTCTCTAGTCTCTACCGCATGCAACTACATTGAACATGCGAGAGGTTCATATTCCTGTTACGTTGTTAATGACATGCAATCAGGGCTTTGATTCATATTTGAAACTTTCACTGAATATACCTCATGCACGAGACCGATATTATGCCGAATCTGAACTTGTTAATTCTGATTCAGTCTCGTGCAAGAAGCGGAGTATATTGCAGGCCAGCAATCGCTCGCTCACAGCACTGCCGACAAGCCCCCCCCCCCCCCCTCCGGCACCTCTAGTTTGTATTTGCCGACTCTTCTCTGTTGACGTCTTGTGAGGCGTGTGAGCACCCACACTTTACCCCACTGCGCGTGCCCTCTGCCCATCGACTATAACCGCGGTCTACCCATTGACACTGCTGCGTGGGCAGAGGCGGGCGTGGGGATTTAGGGAAATCCCTCCGTTTTTTCAGCTGCCTCGGGGTCGTGAGTTCAGTGTGCTGACCAGTGCCGCCACGGCAGCATCCAGAGGAGTGCACTTGCTTTGAATACCAAAGTGAGGAGAAGAAAGGATTAAAACTGGCCCGGTTGAGTTTTGCGCGGGCAACTTTTCACCCAATGCCACATGGCGGCGGTGCGTGTGAACAGGCGGAGTTTCCAGCGGCAGCTCGGTACAGCGTGCGGGTCGCGGGACAGCCGCGCGTCCTCAACCTGCAGAGGAACAGGTGAGCAGCCGTGACATTTCAAACTCCACGATCATCTCACCGCGTGTGTTGTGCGTACGTGCGCATGTTGAACTCCGTTTGGACCGGATGTAGCCAACCGTGCTCAAGGTCAACACAAGTCGCCTGTTAAAAATTGACCAGGTTGTTGCTTGTAAGTCACCTGATCATGCATATTTATTTAACGGGATTGATATTTCTCTCCGCATCTCCAGATGGTCACGACTGGACGTCGGAACTTAACACGATACTGTAAAATTGTTGCAAAGCCTGCAGATGACGCACCATCGCATCACTATTTTATTTCTTCTGTCCAAATTTCATTAACTTATTGTCTTCAGCTTTGCTCAGGCAAGAAAACACATGGCCCCAATTTATAAGTTAAAGAGTGTTTCTATATTTCCATCTTGTAGAGGAATCATGCCCACGTCTCCACTACCAATAACAGGCAAATCTCCATGGCACAATGTCTTACCCTCCTGTTATCAAGATGTGAATCTGGCCCATACAACACAGCAAGTGCTGAAGTGATTACTCTTTGAAAAGTTGCCTTTGCCTCATGCTAATAATGATGGTGGTGATATTAATATATAGCATACGATTTTAAAACAATTGCTGTTTAATGAAAAAGCTAATAGAATGAGCAATTACCCATGTTACTGCGAGCCTTGTAACAGATTTCATTACAGATTACCTAAGCTCCAATGTAATCAGTATATTGTTTACTTTAGAAGTTTCCCTTCCAACACTGGGTTCCGTTGGCAGTGGGAACTCCTGTCCTGACTGTGTGCCTTGTTTTATTAAGTACCGATCTAATTACATGTTCAAAATGAGCATTAGCGGCGCTGTGGAGAGCACTCTGCAGCCGAGGGTTTGTGGATCGCAACAATGTTGCAAAACTCCCTCGCTGTGGGCGCTAAGGTGCCATACCTTTGCACCTTTGAATAGCATGGTTGGCTATGTGCGGTGCGAAAGAAGGCCAACGTACATGCATACATACCTTGGCTTGCAAGGAGAAGGCGGTACAGCATAGCGCGGACTAATATCAGCCGTCCCTTCTGCATGGAATAGCGCGTTTCCCCCTCGCGCGAGTGAGTTCTCTCTGGGTGCTCCGATTTCCTCCCACGTGTTTCGACCCTCATTAATTGGCTGGATGCATCTTCACATGTAGAGGACTGCAGAGCTTGGGCCATTGTTGGCACTGGCTCACCCGCCTGGCTGCCTTCCAGCTTGTCTGTGGCTCCTCGCTGATTGGGAGATGGCTATTTGCATGAACGCCGACGCTCCATACAACAAAACTTGGAGTGTTTGAGTGAGAGAAATTGATTGCACTTAAAAGTGATGGCCTTGGTTAGGAACCGTTACAGTTGGCTTTGGATATCTTTACGTTCCTATAACTCGGGTCAGAGTTGGGCATGGGAGTTATTACTAGTAGGAACCTCCTGGTTACACCAGCCCACAGGGGATTATTGTGTCCGTCCGTCGTGCAGGGAGGGGCTGGGTGGGGAGGGAGGGGCTGGGTGGGGAGGGGAGGGTGGGGAGGGGCTGGGTGGGGAGGGGCTGGTCACCCCGTGGTGCCCTTATAAAACTCAACGTTTAACCTACTCACGCCGGCTTGTGCCCACCCTCACAGTCGGGCATATTTGCGGAATACACCACGCCGCCATTGACCCTGGCCATTGACCGAGCAACCCAACGTTCCTACCAGCTCCCTCCGCAGGAATATGTTTTAGTGGCTGGTGTGCACGAGAATTAGAGCTGAGGAACAGCGGTTACGATTGCGATGTGGGGCTCGATTCGTGGAGAAGGGCTTTCGTTGAGGTGGGTTCATTGCGTGAATTATGATTGTGAAGCGGTGCCGCTGTGTGTGAGTGGCGGGCAACAGCGGCGAGGGATGGGGTCCTTGCCGTTTCGTGTGTCGTGACATTGGTCAGCAAGGAGGAGCGGTAGCGCAGTCGGGCACCATTGCACGCTGCACTCACACGGCTCCGCTCGCTGCACACCGCACCGCACGTTGCTCCGCTCGCCGCACTACCCCGCCGGCATTGATAAAAGGGGTGAAGTCACGGGCAGATTTAAAATTCAAATTTGGCACCGGGGTGAAGCGGTCACTGAACGCTAACCGTAGTGGCACTGACAAACGACGTTTTAGTGGCGCTGGGGGGGGGGGGGGCGAGCCGCGTCGACTCGCTGGAGCACGCGGCGGTTGCTACGATGCGGCGCGGCGCAGGGTCCGGCTCCTCCTCCGCGGGGCCGTCGGCTCGGGTTTCCTTGCCAGATGTGCCGAGATTCCTGGCGCCGCCAGTCCACCAGCGAAACGAGAGCGTCATCCGGTGAGGGGCTCGCAAAAGTTTGGAGCGTCCGGTGGGGGTCTTTTGCCTGTTCGCTGACGACAGCCGCCTGTGATGTCGAGCGCAGCTGCAGCAGCAGCAGCAGAGCTCCGCTGCAAGCCACGGCATCTTCACAATAAAGCGTCGAGATGTTATGCTAGCCAGCACGCAACTTTTGTGCGTAAAAGTTGAATGGTGACATTGTTTCAATGCGAACTCCTTTCCTCTAAGAATCGATATCATCAGGTCCTAATTTTTAGGAGTATTCTTCATAATCGAACATTAGATGTGCTGTGTGATTGGTTTAAGTGCCACGTGGCCTCATTCATGCCTAGAACGTCACTGTGCTCAGACAAGAACCGTTTATCAAACAAAGCAATCGCCTCCATGCTCATGCTGAGAAGCACAAGTGATTGGAATCCACACCCAACCAGAATGCGATGCTGGTGATCTGAGAAAGACTACTGTTGCCTAGCATACATCATAAATGTAGCGTCACGACTTGTGTTATTGTCGGTGACCTGTGTGTGACACTTGCCCTGCAATGTGCAGCACTCTCCGGGTTCACAGCCAAGGAGGCCGCAATAAACAAGCAAAAATGGCTTATTTTTAATTCGACATTATCCAATGTTTGATAAGTAATACATTGAATTTGAATGACGACACTCTTACTCCCAAATTCAAACGTGACCTTGTTGCAACAAGCCACCGTGACACTTAAAAAAATAGATCCCATAACGCATTGCGTCTTGTGACATCAACAGCTGTGGCGTTATTGTTTCGGAGGTTGTGTGGGTGTCGCGTGTTCAACATTTGCCAGAAAAACGTCGCGGTTTTCCGATCAGCGCGTGAATGTCAACATTGACGCCTGCTCGCGTGCATCAGTTGCTCCCAAACGGTGCCTGGACTCGAGATCCAGACGGTGGCACACTCTCTGCTTGGTATTCAATGGGGCAAGTGCACTTTCCTCACAAAAGCTCTTACAAACTTGTTCCGCACGGCGATACGAGTTTCGGCTGGCAACGTCCAACGCTGCACAAAGTAACGAGCACTCGTTTCTCGAGGATATCCCTTCCCCCGAATCGCTCGCTCCTGCGCCAAAGGCATTGCCCTTGAACACTGTGAATCGTTCAGCTTAGAGGACAAGAAAAACAGAAGGAAGGCTTTTGGTTCAGCAGCCCCTCGTAATAAACCGCCTCGCCGCTTTGCGAGCAACAGCTGCGATGGAGCATGTGCGGATTCACTGCCACGTGGGCTGTCGTCAAGGGCAGACACCGGGAGAGCGTGGATGTTGCCATGGGTTCAGAGGTCAGGCCTCTCTGTCTGTGCTACACCTGGCCGACAGCTGTGCTCAGAGTTGAGGGTGATGATGATGATGATGAAAAAGCCACCACATGGCATTCATTTCTTCCCGAAAGGAGACGGACAAAGCAATTGTGTTCGTATCTTAGCCCGGTCCAATCACAACACTCAGTGTCCCTTAATCGGCTGATAGCCTGATTAAAACAGGGCGGCGGTGTTTTAAATTCATCTAATTAATTACATTCACTGGTTGACTTACCCGTGGGCACACGGATATTCAACGAATGGTTGTGATTCGAGGTCATTATTTAATTGGATTTGTCCGTTTTTTATTCTCATTTACATTGCTTCTAGTTTTTGTTGTTATTGTTATCGTTGCCATATTTGTGCAAATAATTCAGTTGATTCATAAATGCATCATATTATTCGATGCGTAGAGTTGAGAGGGCCCAGGGTGGCAACTGCCTGCTGCTGCTGCGTACGCGACCCACAGAGAGTGGAGGAGGAGTGGGGATGGTGGCGCGCCCCGTGCCACTTTGCCACAGCGCACCGGGAGGGGAAGCACGCGTCTAGACTGCTCATCACGAGTTATAACGGGAGTCGCCGGAGGCGTTTTGTTTAGCTGGCCGACACGACTGCTTTGTTACATTCATTAATTCTCTATTCATTCTCCGCTGTCACCGCGATATTCTGCCCTGCTTCGAAACGTTCTCCTTTTCTCGGTTCTCACCCTAATTACCTCCCACGGGAACACATTATTTCAAAGAAATCTTAACTTTGGTTAAATATAACACTGTGAATGTGCGCTGTGTATTCACTTTTCTCGAGTCTCCTGCAAAGTGCAGACGCGCGACGGTCGTTGCGTGTGGAAATGTTTCAGGGCATCTGTGTGCAGCCACTCGCGATTCGCGTTCGATCCAGACCGGGTTTGAAGAAATGTAAACACCCAATGGGGTTAAACAACAAAAGTGATTTGGTGCTGCTGCATTGGCAGTGGTGCACGAGCACAATGAACAATGCAACTCAAAACATTCGTCAACAGCACTGCCTTAAAAGCACAGGGCAGCACCCACGTGATAGACCAGGAAATCACGCACGCCCATAATATTCATTAAAACATTCTGCGTGTGAATGTAATCTAATAATAACGTGTCGTATTTGGCATGCCTGCAGGACACCCATGTCTGCCATGAATACTGTCGTGTATAACGACTCCCTGCATTTTTCGTCATGGAAAAATAACATTCTGAACGCTGAAAGTGCCACACAATTTGACATCAATTCTGCAATTTCCACAGTCGGTGTTTGTGCTCTAAAATGTGTATGAGGCATCCATCATTTGCTCGGCTGGTAGTGTGCAAGTTTGCTTCGAAGTGGCCCTTTAAAATGTCCACTGGCATCATCGTCATCGTGATGCAGGTGCCACAGCATGGAACTGCATTCATGAGCTCTCGCAAAAGAGACGGTCAATATCCACGGACTCTCACCTGGAGAAACAAAGGACTTCACAAACTTGTTCCAAATGCAATCGAGGTGTTAAATCTTGAACTAGTTTCCTGTGCTGCTAATGAAAGTCTACATATGAGCATGGTAACATGTTTTATGTTCTCCAAACCTTGCTCATATCTTAGCAATGTCGTGATTCTTACATCTGTGATATTCTTTCGAACAATGTGCATCTGTGCGTGACAGCGCACGTGGTCGAATGTGTGCGCTTACGGGTTGCTCCTCCGTGTGAGGCTGTCTGCGCGTGCGGCTTACGCTGCGTCTCCAATTGTGCGTCGCAGGGAGCTCGTGTCCCCTGGGTATGTGGAGTCCCACTACGGGCAAGACGGAATCCTCCGAAGCAGCCGACCCAACCTCACAGTAAGAATTCATCGTCTTCGAAGATCCCCCCCCCCCCCCCATTAAGTCACGCGACTGTTGGGCCAATTTCTGTGAGTGAGGGCCCATAAGAGGACTCACACGAGCACGTGGTGTGTAACCTGTAGCACACACACGCACACTTGCCTATCTATTTCAATATATTTATACAAAAACTGATATTTAATCTAAATTGATCTCGTGGAAGCCCAGATCAGATGCAGAACCGGGCATTGAATCCAGGGATGGTCACTTTGCCAACACTCACTGCACTCGCGTGGCCCCGCACATAACGCCCTCTGTAAAAGCGGAGCGACTGTTGGGGAACTGTGGGTGGGGAGCGCTACTCATGGCCAGCCTAGAAATTAATGGGAATGTCGGGATAGGCGCAACGGCTGGCGGCCTTGATCGACGCCCCTTTCGAGTTAGACGCGATATAAATCCGTATAAGATGACATCTCTCCAGCGATGATGTTGGTCGTGCTACTCCAGTTACGTTTTATGACGAGTCGAGCTCGGTTAACCCAATTACGATCACTCGCCTCGGCCTACAGATCATTCTCACCTTACCCTAATCCTTTCCACGTGGCATCTACTCGGGAAACAAAATCCTTCTGTTAAACTACCAATAAACCTTCTTTAAATGGGAGGTCACCCCTTCTCTGCTACCCCCCACTTACGTGTGAAACACTATGTACATATATATACACAAAATGTGATTAATGTGTTATAGCGTCGTTCACAATCACCAAGGAACTGTATGTATGCATTCAAGTTGAACTTTTCGCACCGTACGTAGCCAACCGTTCTAATCGGAGGCGCGCATACACGCGGGAACAATCACCAAAGCTCTGTCTTCCTTTGTAAGTTCGGGTGTTATCGGCCACCAACTGCATGTTTACATGTTTGTATGTTTGTATGTTATCGGCCGGCGACTGTGTGTTTACATGTTTACATGTTTGTATGTTATCGGCCGGCAACTGCATGTTTACATGTTTGTATGTTATTAGCCGGCAACTGCATGTTTACATGTTTGTATGTTTGTATGTTATCGGCCGGCGACTGCGTGTTTACATGTTTACATGTTTGTATGTTATCGGCCGGCGACTGCGTGTTTGCATGTTGGAGCTGGGCTCCAGTGGCTTTCCCTCTCTCTCCGTCACCAGCGGCACTGTTTCTACCACGGCGCCGTGGCGGGCGCTCCCGGCTCGTCCGTCTCTGCCAGCACGTGCGGCGGACGCCTTCGGTGAGCGGCGCCCGTGGAGTGGCCGCTCCTCGGCTTTTTCATCGCTCGCACGCGAAGGGAGAGAGCGAAAGTCAAAGTGAACTAAAACTAAAAGCTATTTCTGTACTTTGTCAGGTGAGGCCCCACTGAGCCATGCAGCGCTCTTTCAGAAGCACCCTGGCCGTCACAGACGATAGCTCGACGGAGTGGCTCGTCACGTCCAAATTTATCGCAGGCAAATACTCTTGAGCGCACATCGGTTCTAAATGTGGAGGGAAAAACCGGAGGACCCGGAGAAAAATCCGCGCGACCACGGGGAGAGAAACACCGCAAACTCCAAACATATACAGCAGCAGGCGTCAGCGTCGGGATCGAACCCACGACCTCTTGCACGTCCCGCCACCGGACATACATGTGGTAGCCGCTTCCCGCAGTTGCGCACACAGACGGGCACGCGCGGAAGAATGCATTCAAGTGTGCACGTGTCCACACTGGCGCTATAGATGATGGCACGAAGATGTCTCCTGTTTAGCCAAAGTAGACTGTGGGGACGAGTGCGGTTAGCGAGTTCCGATTACGACCGATAGGCAGTCGAGCGGGTGGCGTGGCCACACCGAACCAATTACTCGTTCAAGGCTGTGCCAGTCGGAGGGAAATCCACGCCACAGATGTCTTACACGGTCAGAAATTGAAAAGTTGCATTAGCCCCACTTATTCTTAGTTTCTTCAGGCAAGGGTTGTGAGCACTTGTTATTAAAATCTTACGGCTACATGTACATCGTGCATACGTCCTAACGTACTGCTATGTAATCCGCACGCATGTGCACGCTCATTCAAATACAGTACGGTATGTACGTAATGCACAAGCATATCAGCACACTCCCACTCTAACACACTGTACATGGCACGCACACATGCTCACCAGATGCAGGCATACAAAACACACACAAAGTGAGTGCAAATATTCATCTATTGCAGTCACACACACCTCCGTTATATAGATGCTAGTAGACCAGAGTTTGACCTTCCCCTGAGATTTAAACCCTTGACGCTTGCACTGCGAGTGAGTCCTCTACTACAACAACACCCTCCAGCTGAACCACTTGGACATTATTAATAATGAAAGTCTCCCCATGCCGTCTGGGTCATGGGTTCGTCTGACCATACTTCACCACAGTGGCACATCACGTGTCACTGATGTGAGCCATTGCTAGGGATCAAACTTCGGTCGCCGGACAGAAATTATTATTCGTAACGTGCAATCCCATTAAATAGACACATTTGTCCGGCCCAGATGTAATAGGGGTGGAGCGGTGGCGCAGGAGTTAGCGCACTGCGCTATCAAGCTGAATGTGGTTACCAGCCGCAGCTTGTGTCGGTGGAAAATTATATCTGAGCTGGTCAGTGTCCCCCCTTTAAACTCCCAATGACCAGCATGGTGAAGTATGGTCAAGCAACCCTCCAAGCCAAAATTTCATCTGGGTGGAAACAATCTGAGTCGGCACTGACGACAATATGGGTCTAATTCCAGGGCTCTTGCCCAAGATAAAACTGGGTTCTCAAGTCGAGAATATACCTCAATAAACCGCGAATACCAGATGTGGGTATGGTAGGTTCATGCTTACTATTTCATACCGCACTTAGTTTGGTCAAGCCCTGCTCTTACGGTTTGTTCGGCAAATAGACTCAAAGTTAAGAGCATCTTTGGTGTGCACAGATGTATGATGCAATTCAATTTTAATCCTTTAAAATGTCTACAGAAGTAACGTGACATTCAGGTCACTGTGTAGCCCAACATGTGGCGTAATCAAGAGTTTTATTTTGGAGAAGAAAACAATCATCCCGCTCTATACCAAGATGCCAAAAGCACCATTCACATAATTTGAGGTTATTAGCCAGAAAACTGAGGCACGAGGAAGTTTTTTTTTTTAAGGAATGCACGGATTTGAGATGTTTGCCCAATTTCTATTTTTGGGGACTTTTCGTTGACGAATAAAGTGGAGTTTCCACAGGAAAACTCAAAAATGTGAAGGGAAAATACTGAAGACAGTGGCCAACTGCTTGCTCACGCCACTGCTGGCAGGAGGGCCTCCACGACAGGAAGCTCCTAAGGAGCCGCTACGAGGGGGTATTTTGCCTACTCTTCCACACTTAGCCAGACATCTCGGAAGAGGTGGGAGTATCCACGCCTCACCTTGCCATGCCCAATCGTTGGGAGGGGGGGCGGCGGGCTCGCCGCTAACACCGCAGCAGCACCCTCGCACGCGGTTGACCGAAGCGTTGTCCACCTGCTGCCCCGTGTGTGTGCCCCGTGCTGCCCGCAGCGGACTGGTGGTGCTGGGCGGGCTCCCGTTTGCCCTCGAGCCCCTGGGAGTGTCAGGCACGGGGGTGATGCACGCGAGCTACCCCGCGGAACGCGCGCTCGCTCGCGACTCCCGCCGGCAGAAGAGGGGGGGGCGGCGGTGGCGGCGGGGCGCCGGGAGATCGTGCACCGTCGCCGCGGAGGTGGAGAAGTCGGGCCACAGGTGGGGCTCCTTGGCCAGGCAGGAGGGGGGCGGCAGCGCCGCCAGGGAGCAGAGCGGGGCGGGAGCGGCGGGCACGCACTACCAGCATATGGAGAAGGTAACGCGTGCACCAAGTCGACTGCTATCCCTTTCCCGTTACGATGACGCACCTGTACGTCATCGGAACGGAATCAGAAAAAAAAAATAACTTTGTCGGTATCTAGGCTCCCACAAGGCCATGCGGGAGGGTGTGTGGCACAGTTTGTCACCAGCTATCGTAGAGTGCGGTCGTGTCGCTACGGTTCTATGCGGTGGGTACAATGTCTTTAAAAACAAGGGTGCTATGCCTCTCTAAATAAAATTCACGTGGACCGCTCACACGTTTCTGAGATTCAGCGGCGAAGAAAACACCCACCCTGCAACTTGCAGCGATATCGAAAACGGTGACGACATCACAAAAGAGTGTTTCAAACAGCCTACACGACGGCCTTATGCTGCATAGTTTCAGCAGCATAGGTACAACACAAGCAAACGCAGGACCGGTTTTGCCGTTCACGTTCTCATCAGCACACCGGTGTGGAGGGATGGACGTGTATATATGTGAGGAGGCGTATTTATTTTGCTCGCTATATCCTCCGCAAGGACGCTGACGATTATTTTGTACAATAAAATATGTCACTGCATAAACATAAACACACGAAGAATGTGTAGTTAGGTTGTTATTGTTAATTATCCGCTTCTGTGTTGGCCCTTGAGACAAATGAACACTGCACGGCATACACACTTTGGCCTTGAAGCGTTGCCATCGAGGCTGCGTTTTGGTTTAGCCCGGCGTGATCAGCTGGAGCAGTGATGCACGCCAGGAACCGGAGACACTGGCCTCCTCCACAATGACAAGCCCCGGGTACACAGGAACGTAACAGACATACAACGACCTCCGTGTAGCCTCAGCAGTCTCGAGGGGGCAAGTGCTGTTAGCGAGCACCTATTAAGGCCGGCACGGCACACGAGGGGTCGCCTTTGTCTCCCCGGTACGAACGATGTTTACGCAGTGCCGGATTAAGCTAGTGCGGGGCCTGTAGCATATGTTATAAAGGGGCCATGAATTAAAAATGCATAAATATAGAAAATGGCCTTTCATGGTGAAGTAATTGTATTTTTTCATTTGATATACAGCCAGATAATACGACAAATCGCTAACCTTAAACACCCAGTCGTTCAGAAAAGTTGAAGGCAGTATAGTAATAGAGCAAAGTGCAGAATCACTGAACCAGAATTGATAGTTTGAAAGAATTTAGCGCGGGGCCCTTGAAAGTGAAGGGCCAGTAGCATATGTAGCTACTTTTGCTACTAGGATAATCCGGCACTGTGTTGACACACCGCACCAGGTGCTCGTCTATGGCTGGCTCGACCGAGGGGAGGCCCATCAACGGTTCAGACGTTCGTCACCGATGGTGACGTTGAGCAGGAATCGAACTCTGGCCGCCGTCTCCGTAGGGAATGCACAATCACGTACAGGGACACACACACACGCTGACATATACAGGAACACACACACAAGTTAACATATACAGGAACACATACAGGAACATATAAAAAGAACATTAGTAGGAAATGCGCACGTGGCATTGTATATGTGCCTGCCCCAAGCACCTGGGTTTAGCAGCCTGAGTTGCATGCAACAGTGCCCTTGACACATGTCTTGGCCTTTCGTGCAACAAACGTGGTGTAAGTCTGGTGACACCTACAACATTTTGTAAATCGATGATAGTAATAATCCTCATCGTTTACAGCCTGTTGTCAATCCGTGCTGAACGAAAGTTTCCTTACATCACGTGGGGGCGGGGGGTGTTGGTGGACTCTACCTCACCATGTTGGTCAGTGGAGATTGGCGAAGTGGTTGGTTCATAACCGTTTCAGATATTTTACCGGTTTGTCAATCTGTGGCCGGGAATCGAACGCAGGTTCCTGCGTTTATAGCTTTACGTGATCCACTGCACCATTGAATCGAGTCATGACTTAGGAGTGAATTACAATGTTGGTCCATAACCGCAATGTGCGAGTTTGTTTAAAGTTGATGTATTTTTCAAGGAAGGACGCCTGGATGTACATATACAAAGAGAAAATAACATTGTTTTAGAATTAATTTTTGAACGGCCTGTTTCTGCAGGCCTTAGAACCTGGTGGAAAAAACAACTAACCGTGAACGTGTTTTAGTAGGCCTCATTAACAACACTTCACAACATGAAGAAATCCAAAGCATGAATTGAAAAAAAAAATTTGAAAGTGCAATATTGCAGCCTGTGATTCAAATAATGTCTGTATTAGTATCCTTGGTAATAGTCTGTGAACGAATGTGAGATTTTTACAATCGGTTCCATGTTCGAGTGGCCATCTTGGACTTATTTTTCTAAAGTCTGACCCCATGACCATGAGCAGATAACCACCGATTTTCCTGATACGGTAGAATTGCATGCAGTATTGTTTTAATTTTACAAATTACGTTTGTAAGTTAAATAAAGAAACACAATTCCTGGTATAATCCATCTAAAGCGTCCCTCAGTGTGTACTGTATATTTATTAGATTTCAATAAAACCAGATCATAATTTGTAAACAGGCTGTGTGTGGGAAATTTTAACAAAATATACATGCTTAACAAAATAAACTAAGAAAAAAAACAAATTTGAGATTGCTTTAATATAACCAAGTTGGCCAACCAAACTTATGGCATAATGAAATGTCTGATTGATTGCCAAGTTGAAGTAATTGTTATTACTGCTGGAAAAATAAACTATTCATGCGTGCGTGTGATTAGCGAGGGGTCCGATCCTTAAAGTGCAATGTGTGCACTTGATATTGCACATATGTGTTACGTTCCTTGCTTATAAATCTTGTGAATGCATCATTAACATCATCCATGGGTTGACTCGCCCCACAGATGTAAGTAAGAAATATAAATTTAGACATCCCACTTGTCAGACTTGTGGACCGACAGGACCAAGTGCTTATGATAAAGATCTTGGGTTCGATCGCGTAAATGTAAACTTTATGATTAATAATATTGGTCGTAAAAGTCTACGTGTTAGAAGCAAGTTGCTATAAGTCAGTACCTATTAAGCCGTGAGATGACATGCATCATGCCTGCCCATCTTTGTCTCGCCAGGGCTGATGTGTTTTCTCTCTACTGTAACCGGGTGTTCATTTTAGATCAAGTCGACCTGAGGTGGCATGGGTCAAGGCTGATATTTTATGTTCCAGTGTTGCTTTGCATCGACAGCGATGGGCCCAGGTTTCACTGAGAATGTGGTGCGGTGATCCTCGCACCGCTCCTCACACAAGTACACACGTGCGCATACCGCGCCGCTCTCGCGCTCACTCACTGATCGAAGCCTGGAACGCTGTTGCACTGAGGAGACACAACATTAAACAGCAGGAAGCCTGCTTCGCTGTCCAAACCGTAGGTGGACTGAGACTAAACTCCAACACACATATGGCGGTTGTTGTTCAGGGCCAATTGAACTGGCGAACTGAATTGATAATGATTTCGCCTCCAGAGTATGCATATTGCAATAACTTAGATATCAATTGGCCTCGAGCCCATACCATGCTGTTGAGCAATTTCGACAGAGATACTCAATACTAGTCAAACCGTTGCCAACACTTTTAATAATATTGTGCAAGAGCTGCAATATTTTTGTTCAAGTGAACCGTTGCTGTGTGCACTTTTTGACCACAGAGCGAGGCAGACACACTGATTGGTCTCAGCCATCCATGCCCCATCCCAGTGTTTTGAATACCCCCATCATTTCGATGGCACCTGTTGGGAATAGCAGCGGCAGATGTGTGTTTGCTTGCTTGTGTTTTGACTGGCACAGCATGACTGCATATATCGAAGTGCTTTTGCAATACTTTCAGTCAGTGGCGGCTCCTGCAAAATCTCTCAGGGAGGGCAAATGTCTGGATGATTGATAAGGATAAGGACCACCCATGCAATGGATAAATTAACAGCTTAAGCATGTAAAGGCAACTTCACTTCTTTAATATTAATGAAAAATAAAGTGACTCTTACAATACATCTTGTTTGTTTCTATACTCACTATTAAAACAAACCACTCAAGTTTCTTTTATTAAAGATTCCACTAGGTGGCGACAAATTATATTGTTGGATGAAACGTGCTTACGTATGATGACGTAAGCACGTATGATGACGTAAGCACGTTAGGGCGAGCCCTCCCGGAAGCCATAGAGAATGCATTGCAGCGCCCCCGTTCGAAAAAAAACATCTTTGAATGTAAGTCTATGGGACCACTCGGGGCGATTCTCAGCCGGAGTGAAATCGCCCAAAAAGAGGCGGTACTCCACAGAACGTGACATGACGCTGATTGGACTATATCCAGAGGCACAGTGACGGCTAGCGTGACTCTGTGGTTGAATGACATTGGTGGTGCGTCGCCCAATCGCCCTAATGAAGAAACCGCCCCTGCTTTCAGTGTTGTCTGCAAACCTCTGGCATGCAGAGATGCGTGCATGTTCACTACCAACATCCTGAAGTCCTTTGGCATTGGTGAAGGGGGTGGGGGGGGGTGGTAGAGGCAGGATGCGGAGTTCGGGGAGTTGCCTAGGGGGACGGACGAGGCTGTTGCGATCCAGGGAGCACTGCTCCGTGTACGCAGGGGGCACTCAATATCGACCCTTGTTATTATGCCCTCTGGCCACTCTAAGCCTGGGCAGGGGGTTTAATGCAAACCAGACCTTTTTTTCTGTAAAATGACCGATTCTCTGAAGAACGAGCGCACTTCCTTTGACGTTAATTCAGGCGGCACGATGCGGGCCCGCGCCGTTGGCTCACGCAGCGGCCGCAAGGAAATTCACGGAAATCCTTTAACCACCTCACGGAAATTTGCCGTGACTCTACAGAACATCTTTTTAGGGTTTTTTTGTCAGCAGGCACAAGACATCCCCCACCCCATTCTCTTGCTGGCATCTTGAGAGAAAAAAAAACAAAGTAAAACATTGGTTACATTGCAGATGGTGAGAGCTGGAGACCTTCATCCACCAGTGGGTTAACCCTGGCTACTGAACCAATTTTTTTTTGCAAAAAACACATTGTAGCCGTTGATACATTATTCATGGCTCACAATCTTCCGTAGGAATTCCAGCCCCCCCCGCCCAACCATGACAGTTTGAGAAAATCTAAACACTCATGTGTTTTTCATTCACCATGGTTTGGTGGTTCTGTGTTTATTTTCTCCCACAAGGATATATTACGACTGCCAGTAATATTTATCTGCATATTCACATTCTCCCATAAATACATGCCCTTTGGCAATAAACAACAGGTCATAACAGACAACGGTGATTGCAGAGTTCATGGCCCACAATCTATTGGAGTTGAGCTCCAACTCCATTGTTATGGGGTCAGACTTTTCGATCCCTAGCATTGGGGAATAGTTATTTCGCAGTGATGAGTTAAGGTCAAGGCTCCATATCAGCTGGGCCTGTGCAGGCCCGGCACGCCACGCACAGTGTACCTCTGTGCTTGAACTGTGGCTACGAGTCACGGACCTACTCCTATGCACCAGCGTCCAACAACCTGCAAAAATATTCGGTGAGATATTGAGCCCCGTTTACTGTAATCAGATTAGCGAAGGCAGGTGCCATAATATCACGTGATTACATGTTGGCAGCGTGTAATCAGATTATCTTGACTTAGTGTGGCCCAATTCATGGAGTTTTAGGGTTGCCGTTCTCTAAACAAAGAGCAGCTTCAGTTAATGGGCACACAATGGACCTACTTGTTTTCAATGACGTCGGAGGATCTTCAACGTTCACTTTGAAACAGATTGGGCGTATTTCATCGTTGATACATGCGCAGTGTTAACCAGGGTGAGCTGCTTGGCTTGAACCGTGAACCGCCAAAAAAAGTGGCTAACGCGCTATTGCTGGTCCATAGCTATAATGACTAATATTTTTGTTTCAAAATAGGTTTGCAAAAACATTAATGGGTTGCAAAATATATCTAATCCAAAGCTATGCATGGTATTTAGCGAGCGAAAGCTTTCTGCAGAATTCTGAGCACTGGCTGAATGTCCTCGTGGTTAGAGCATTAATCTCACAACTGGAAGTCTTTAGGTTCAAATTCCGGTCATTTGTTAATTCAACCCTTCACCCCCCTGAGGTTGATAAAACGAGTACCACTTTGGAGGTTGTCAACAATGTGTGTCCTGTGAAGTGACTGGCCCCTGGCACAGGCATTTGTAATCTCCACCAATGCCTCAGGGCAGTGAATGCTGACAATCGCTGCACAATGCTTGCTTGACTCACCAAGCCAGATCAGATTGCCTCGTGGAGAATTATATGAGTGGGAAAGAAACGTCCCGAGCAGGACTGCATGACCGTGTTGGGTTTTTAATTTGTAGCAAGTTTGGAAGAAAAAACTAAATGGAAATTAAAAGCCGATGTAGTATCTGGAAATTTATAATGTTTTGTTAGGTTAAGGACACCCAATATTTTATCAAAAACAGTGCGGCGAATCTCTGCGGTCACTGACCACGTACGTGGGAGACTTCTACGGCTCCCCTTCGGCCTGCTGCGCCGATGCGGACGGCGCTTCTTCGGATGCCAACGCCGATGAATCACAGCGCTTCTGAGGCAGGGCTCGAGCATGCAAGCCGACTCACGCCATCCATCGCGCTGGCCTGTGGTGGCGCGCCCTGGGTTTGTTCGGCGGAGGGGGCTCTGGATTTATATCTGTTTTTAATTGCAGGCGCCAACATGTTTTATTTCGGTGTGTATACGTTGTATTTTTTAAATTCCTTCATAAACAAGAGATTACATTTGCTCTGTTGGAGTTGCGGAAATTAAAGAGGTGAGCGATTATCTTTCTGGTATTTTACAAATATTAGAGGAATGTTTTCCCTTTACGATGACACCATTATGTCAGTGTCACTCCACAATGGTGTTCAGTCGTGTCTGTGATCCAGCACTGTGGAAGCTGCGAGGGTTGGTGGCTCACACCCAGTTGTTGTGAAGCTCACTTCCCGTCGGCGTCGCGGTCGACACAACAAGTGTGGACCCCATCTGTGTGGGATACAGTATCTCCCCCTCGCATGTGTGCATTTTGATTGGAGTGATCCGGTTTCCACCAACGTGTCAGCGCTTGTCAATTGGCCGATAACGACTCAATATATGTCGAGGGCCGCAGAGCTTGGCTGACTCGCCGCGTGGGCGACTCTCCCGCTCGTCCGTGGGTCCTCATCGCTCCTCTGAGTCATTCGCTCACCGAGCCTAGGCCATGAACAAGGCTAATGATGTCATGGGACCTCCTTTGCCAGTACCAAATATACTAATAGGGTTTTTCCCCTTTTTGCTGGCAACAAAACTGACACCTTTTGCAAGGAATAATGTTTACATTAACCACAACAAATTGCAGTCAAATGAAAACAAAAAACAATACTCTGATAATTTATGCATTGTCCTTGAAACTGATTTGACTACAAGTATTGTGGTTAATGTAAACATGATTCCTTGCAAAAGGTGTCAGTTTTGTTGCCAGAAAAAAGGGGAAAACCCCTATTAGTAAGGCTAATGATGCTTTGATACTTGCAGTATTGCCTTTGTTACTGTTTGTCTTTTGACGTTCTCTGGTCTAATTAAACTAATCTATAAACTAAACTGAAAGACAATAAAACCGGTGAGACAAGGCAATAAAGAAGACTCTCTTTGCTGTAGGACTAATCGTTTTCAAAGGCAATGCGTAAACTATCAGAGCACGTGCGTTTGCATGTTTTGCCACAAGTACGCGTAGCTGATGCAGACTGATGCCTTGCAATAGCCGTGCCTATATGGCGTTTAAACATCTTAACACTTCCCGTTTTGTTGCCAGAAAAGTGTGAAGCCTCTTCTTCTGTTTGTTCCCCCCCACCCTCAGCAATCATTGCACCCACATAGACATCACCCCCCCTCCCGCCCCCGTGGGCCACCCACACATCTCGTGCCAAATACTTCTGAACAGAGGCCGTCCGAGCCGAGAGACGTGCTCTGTACGTATGCACCTCGAACTTCTCTTGCTAGCCGCACATACAGTCAAGGGGAGCGGGGGGGGGGTCACCCGTTTAGACTCCGTGGTCTCCAGCCCAATCCCCCACTGATGGAAGCACCCCGCGTGAATGCGATGCGCGTGGCCTGCGCACACAGATTGTGAAACCTCCGGCTAACGCAGGCTCCTGCCAAGAGGAAACAGTCGCCCTTCTGTGTCTCAACGCTCGGCCCTGCCGCCCCTCGGTGACTCGCAGCCCTCGGCAGCGTGGCTCCCCCCGCTAGGGCTCGGCACTTGCAGCTTCCCTTGATGTAGCGGTGACTTGGGGGTCACCTTTAGGAAAAGATAACACGACGGCCGACGATTTGTAATGTGAAAAGGAACGCTAAAGAGAAGAGAGACCTTTCCCTGCTGTGCCGGGCTTGCTCATGGATCTGTTCGGCCCGCTAAAGGACGTCTGTCTCCTGAACAGTTGTGCTGCTAAGAGGAGTCATCTACAATCTATTTTATTTGGAAGTATTAGAATAAAATTTACTCATTTAGGGCTCCAACACCTCGCATTCGATTCTATATCGCTCGAGGCATCTAATCATTCAACATTACTTAGCATTTGTTATAGGCAGTAACCTGTATCCTCCAGGTTCAATTTTGCAATAAATTACGTGAGACATACGGGTTAATGATGGCACCTAAATTTTAGAGGGTCGTTTCGAATGCGTTTCTGCATTTCGAAAACACTCTTCACCGAGATGGAGGAACCTGAGATGGAGGAGCTGAGATGGAGGAAGCTGAGATGGAGGAAGCTGAGATGTAGGAGCCTGAGATGGAGGAGCCTGAGATGGAGGAACCTGAGATGGAGGAACCTGAGATGGAGGAGCCTGAGATGGAGGAACCTGAGATGGAGGAACCTGAGATGGAGGAGCCTGAGATGGAGGAACCTGAGATGGAGGAACCTGAGATGGAGGAGCCTGAGATGGAGGAACCTGAGATGGAGGAACCTGAGATGGAGGAGCCTGAGATGGAGGAACCTGAGATGTAGGAGCCTGAGATGGAGGAGCATGAGATGGAGGAGCCTGAGATGGAGGAACCTGAGATGGAGGAGCCTGAGATGGAGGAACCTGAGATGGAGGAACCTGAGATGGAGGAGCCTGAGATGGAGGAACCTGAGATGGAGGAACCTGAGATGGAGGAGCCTGAGATGGAGGAACCTGAGATGGAGGAGCCTGAGATGGAAGAACCTGAGATGGAGGAAGCTGAGATGTAGGAGCTGAGATGTAGGAGCTGAGATGGAGGAATCTGAGATGTAGGAGCTGAGATGAAGGAGCTGAGATGTAGGAGCTGAGATGGAGGAATCTGAGATGGAGGAGCCTGAGATGGAAGAACCTGAGATGGAGGAAGCTGAGATGTAGGAGCTGAGATGTAGGAGCTGAGATGGAAGAACCTGAGATGAAGGAGCTGAGATGTAGGAGCTGAGATGTAGGAGCTGAGATGGAGGAATCTGAGATGGAGGAGCCTGAGATGTAGGAGCTGAGATGAAGGAGCCTGAGATGGAGGAGCCTGAGATGGAGGAACCTGGGATGAAGGAGCTGAGATGGAGAGCCTGAGATGGAGGAACCTGAGATGGAGGAACCTGATATGTAGGAGCTGAGATGTAGGAGCTGAGATGGAGGAGCTGAGATGTAGGAGCTGAGATGGCGGAATCTGAGATGGAGGAGCCTGAGATGTAGGAGCTGAGATGAAGGAGCCTGAGATGGAGGAGCCTGAGATGGAGGAACCTGGGATGAAGGAGCTGAGATGGAGAGCCTGAGATGGAGGAACCTGGGATGAAGGAGCTGAAATGGAGAAAACTGAGATGGAGGAACCTGGGATGAAGGAGCTGAGATGGAGGAACCTGAGATGGAGGAACGTGAGATGGAGGAACCTGAGATGGAGGAGCCTGAGATGGAGGAACCTGAGATGGAGGAGCCTGAGATGGAGGAGCCTGAGATGAAGGAGCTGAGATGTAGGAGCTGAGATGAAGGAGCTGAGATGTAGGAGCTGAGATGAAGGAGCTGAGATTAAGGAGCTGAGATTAAGGAGCTGAGATGAAGGAGCTGAGATGAAGGAGCTGAGACGTAGGAGCTGAGATGTAGGAGCTGAGATGAAGGAGCTGAGATGAAGGAGCTGAGATGAAGGAGCTGAGACGTAGGAGCTGAGATGTAGGAGCTGAGATGAAGGAGCTGAGATGAAGGAGCTGAGACGTAGGAGCTGAGATGAAGGAGCTGAGATGAAGGAGCTGAGATGAAGGAGCTGAGATGAAGGAGCTGAGATGAATGAGCTGAGACGTAGGAGCTGAGATGAAGGAGCTGAGATGAAGGAGCTGAGACGTAGGAGCTGAGATGAAGGAGCTGAGACGTAGGAGCTGAGATGAAGGAGCTGAGATGAAGGAGCTGAGATGAAGGAGCTGAGACTTAGGAGCTGAGATGTAGGAGCTGAGATGGAGGAATCTGAGGTGCAGTCGCGCTGGGAACCGCCGTCACGCGTGCCTCACATCGTGAAGCGCAGTCGCAGCCGTAATGTGAACATTGAGAGTTTGCTCCAGATGAATCATTGCACGATGTCATCACATATTCTGTGTGGTCACGTTTCACGACGTGGCTCATGCTTCCCCCTTCCCCCAGTCATTTTCTGCGAACAGTCTCAATTCAATATAATTAGCAACAACAACAACAATGTTGAACAAAATGTAATTAAAATGTTCATATATCCGGTTACCTAATGGGCCAATCAGCTTCGCATCCTGATCATTCAACACTCGGTGAAAGAAAGTGAACCTACTTTGTACATCTACGTGGATTCCGACATCGGAAATGAAAAGCACGTGAAGATGTTTTGAACGTGAGCCCGAAATGCATCCAGCAGACGTCGAAGAGAAACATCTATGCCCACAAATGCTCTGCCGCATGACATCAATTGTCTCCGTGTAATCTCGGGGCTTTGCGACCTTCACCATTGACTTTTGGTCTCAGATAACGAACGCTAAGTGCCCCTGCTGCTGCTGCTGCTGCGGCAATTTGTGGAGCCCTGCGGGAGAGTGGTGGCTTCGAGACGCTCGGCCGGCTCCTCATTACGACGGATCCCTGCTATGATCCAGTTCTTGTGCATTGTGCGTGCACAGCCCATTGTCAATCCACTGCTAGATGAGGGCCTCCCCACGCCATGTGGGTCATGGGGGTTCGAGCGCACTGAAGCGCGTCGGTGCCTGGTCGGTCATGGTGGTGAGCGAATATTTCGGAGCGGAGGAGTTCAGTTCAGCGGTGAATTTGAATGCCCTTGCCCTCTTGAGTATGCTTGGCTTGTTTCTAAAGTGTTGGGCAATTTGTCAAGTTGTGATGGTGTCGTAGGATGTATTGGCCGAACCAATTACGTAGATGGTCATGAAAACAACACAATTTTTTTTAATTGTGATGCTGTCGTAACTCACCGACAAGATTAAATATTCTGCATGCTCTGTGCTTTTAGTATTGTAAACAGGTAGAGAGGGGATTGGCAGACGGCTGGTAACAATGATTGTGGACTGTGCATGTGCGCGTTTGTGTCTTTGTGTAGTTTGTGTCTTTGTGTAGTTTGTGTCTTTGTGTAGTTTGTGTCTTTGTGTAGTTTGTGTCTTTGTGTGGTTTGTGTCTTTGTGTAGTTTGTGTCTTTGTGTAGTCTGTGTCTTTGCAGCTCAGGCAGACTTCAATGTTGCTCCGAGTGATTACATTTTTTTGGAAAGCTGTGCTTTCCAAGACGCACACGTGATTTTGTACAGAAATTCCGATTACAAATGCAAACAGGAGTTTGTAACCATATATCAGTTTTATTTTTTTAAACCTGACAAATGGTGCGCTGTGGAATTGTGTGTAATTATGATAATCCCCTGGTATGTACAGTTGTGTGCACTTAGAGGCTTGGGATGATATTTCCGTACACTTTTGTAAACTGAGATGGGACGATAATTTTCCGTGCATTTTTATTAAAAAAAAGGATCAGAATTATAAGCTATGAATACTCCATGGAAGACATTCAGGAGAATGCTGCCTCCTCACACAACGCTGTAAGATCTGGGGCACAATTATCCCGGATGGATTTGTGTGTGGCAGAGAGTTCTGTTGGTGGTGGGAATCTATTAAAACTAAACTATTCAACAATTTTTATTATTTTACCAGGTAAGGCCCACTGAGCTAGTTATCTCTTTTTCAGAAACGACCTGGCCACAAATGATAGCTCAACGCAGTGGCTTATCACGTGGAAATTTACAGCAGCCAAATACTCTAAAAGCACGTTCATTCTAATTGTGGAGGGAAAACCCGGAGGACCCGGAGAAAAAGCCACACAACCACGGGGAGAGACATGCGAACTCCAAATATAGAGGGGTCAGGGTCAGGGTCGAACCCACGACTTCCTGTATACCAGGCGAGGTAGTTAACATCTCCTAGCCACCGAGTCACCCAACCTCTCTGGTGGCACCCAAACTCTGTTGTACGGCAGACGTTTGATATTGAAGGTGGCGCTATCCACACACTTCAGCCCAGAGGCACTGGCCAATCCTAAATGAGGGCTGGAGCAATAAGGGAGTTCCACCTCAGTATCATGACATCCTGGCACGGTTAGCCCGTCCCAAGGGCAAGACCGAGCGCTCAGGGCTCCTTATTCACCGTGCTGAGTGAAATGGTCCCACGAACAACAGAACCATCCAACCAAGGACGTAGAAGATACATTGGCCATGCAGTGGAACGATTCTAATTCAAGTGCCTCATCCGCTCCGCCGTGTGATTTGTTATTCCCCCGGTAGTACGCGCCGTCAGCGGAGAGAGTGTGAGCATCTGTTCTTTGGATTTAAATGAACTCCGCTTGCCAGTCTTGGCCGATAGACTTTGAAGCAAGCGTAGCGACGTGTCATAAAAAATCCGCGGAGGGCAATCGAATGCCATTTTCTGCGAGCTAGCGAGTATATTGTTTCGAGTGCAGTGGAGTACTCTTGAGCCTACCGCAACTCCTGCCTGCCATGAAAGCTCTCGTCTTGTCGGAGATTGGTCTCACAAACATGACATCGCATCGTGTAGCTATTTGTGAATCGCTTCAAGAGGCCGGATACCACTCAACACCAGATCTTCCGTGCGTGTGTCAGCAATTTGATATATTCGATAAGATAATAGGTGTTTCCCCTTTTTTCTGGCAACAAAACAGGTGTTAAGATGTTAAAACACCAAACTGAAACCTTTTACAAGGAATCATGTCTGCATTAACCACAATACTTGTGGTCAGAATGCAAACCAAAAACATCCTCTGATAATATATGCATTGTCCTTGAACTGGTTGGTCCACACCAGAGACAGCTTCCTTTCGAGCCTCGTCTCAAACGGTGTTAGACCACAGGATAATAAATGCATTGTTTCAAGGACAATGCATATATTATCAGAGTACGTTTTTTGTTTGCATTCTGACCACAAGTGTTGTGGTTAATGCAGACATGATTCCTTGTAAAAGGTTTCAGTTTGGTGTTTTAACATCTTAACACCTGTTTTGTTGCCAGAAAAAAGGCGGAAAATCTATTATCATATTTTGGTATTGGCAAAGGAGATCCCATGATATATTCGATAAGGGTTTACTCACTGACCTGGGCTAAGTTGACTGAATTTAAGACACACATTGAGTGGGTTTTCTTGATGCGTCAGTGACGAGGCTGAGGGCTACCGACTGTGCACACTTTGTGTGCTCCTCTTTAACCACACGTGGTTTCTACGATTTGAACCGAAGTCTCAGGACAAATATTATTTAAACATGAGCACCTCTGAGCCACCCCGCGTGTTGCCATGTCGTGACAGTAGAGCATATGCTCTTCGAGGACAAATATTATTGAACAGTTGTCCAATATTTATTTGTGATTGTAACCACACAGCCAACACATTGTGTACGTCCTGTCTCACTTAACCGCGGCCTGTGACCCTAGCACGGGGAGTGATAGATTACACTCCGCGCATTAACCCCACATGCACTTCCCGAGGTGGTTGCTAAGTGAATAAATGCACGAGGTTACACTGTGATGAGCCTGCCTGCCTCTGAATGTGCGGCGAGTGGCGCGCGGTCTGGAAAGACGCTCACAATTATTGGCGGCTGAGTGTGGGTTTTCGGTGATTCTTAATGTCCACTGTTGCTGAGATTCCTACCCAAGTCAGAAGTGGAAATGCCTCCTTGCCAAGGTTTTACGTTCGGGTGGTACTGAGTGAGTGAACAGCGTAAATTAGACAATTTGTGGTTGGGGCAATCTCTGTCTCTCAAAGGCAAATGAAAGCCTCTCGTTATCAAGCGGTTTTAATCATTTCCTCTCGTTCTTTTGCAGTGGTTGTTATAATGTCTGGTTTGATTTGCATACAACCTGGTTTTCGGGAACGCCTCTTCCAGTGTCACGATGAATAACTTTGGCCAAAGTGTGTCTCCTTGTCTGACTCCTCTTCCAAGAAGTGAAACATTGGGCAAAGAAAATCGAACAAAATCTGATGAGAGTGCAGAGAAGCGTGGAGAGATGTACGTTTGGAATGGCACCGAGAGACATGACGAGGAGTAGTACGGTTCAGAGAAGGAATGCTTGAGGCAAGTGCTGTTAACGAACACAAGCGGGGTGGGTGGTCAGCACCACGCCCGGCCGCCTTTGTCTCCCCTTGTGGTGCCATATTCACGTCCCACAAACTAGTATCTATTTTATCACCCGGAGAAAATATGGCCAGTCGACCTTCCACCCGACCACCAATTCAACTTGCACCCTTCCGATAGCGAGCGTTGCATTCCAATTAAAGCAACAATCGACTGGTATTACATATGATTGTGTAATTATAATTTAAATATACTGCTGTATGATTATAGAATAGTGGGTCAAACACGAGATGTTTTGCTACCGACGGACAACGTTACTGCTTTGTAAAGGCCACATCCTGATCCAAGCAACGTCACATGATTAACAACATCCATCTAAGAATGTTTTCTTTCAAAAACAGCGCACGATTTATGTTTGTAAAAATGCCATGATCCAGGATGCAAAAAAACAACAACTATTTGAGTGTTCTCATAAACAACGTATGAGCTTATTGCTCGGAAATCCCCCAAATAATATTAAGTGAAAAGGAAAATTTTGGAAAATAAATGTTTTTCTTCGAGTGAATGTTTTTTTTTCCAACAGGAAAACAGTTTAATTATTTAACTCTTTTCACTGGGGGAATGTTTGCGTGTACTTTTCAGCTCTTGTTAATTGTATAATTGTCCCTGGTTTTCTTCCGTACATCATATCTCTCTGCCAGTATTACACTGAGAGACAGAGAGAGAGAGGGGGGCACGTGGATCAGGGAGCGAACATAAATCAAAGCCATCGATGATTTTCCAAATGAAAATGAAAACGTGATTGTGAAGGGAAGTTTATAGCGCCAGAAGGGACGGGAGCCAAATCTGGTGACATAATGGAATGGCAGCCAAATAAAAGAATGTGCATGAGAGGAAGACCACCGCTGAGATGCTGGTGGTGGTGATGGTGGTGGTGATGGTGGTGGTGATGGTGGTGGTGATGGTGGTAGTGGTGATGGTGGTGGTAGTGGTGATGGTGGTGATGGTGGTAGTGGTGATGGTGGTGGTGATGGTGGTGGTGATGGTGGTGGTGGTGATGGTGGTAGTGGTGATGGTGGTGGTGATGGTGGTAGTGGTGATGGTGGTGGTGATGGTGGTGGTGGTGATGGTGGTGGTAGTGGTGATGGTGGTGGTGGTGGTGGTGATGGTGGTGGTGATGGTGGTGGTGGTGGTGATGGTGGTGGTGATGGTGGTGGTGATGGTGGTGGTGATGGTGGTGGTGGTGGTAGTGGTGATGGTGGTGATGGTGGTGGTGGTGATGGTGATGGTGGTTGTCGTGCTTCTGTGAGAGCACTTTAGATGGTAGTATCCTGGCTTGCACTCACTTTTGCGCACCAAGGGAAAGGGAATTACAAGAACATAAACAGCATTCTTTTCGGAGACGTTTACAAAACATTTTAAGTTGTTTGTGGCCCTGTGCGGAGCGACAATTGAACTGTTTGAGAACTTGTGCGATTACAGTCGTCTCAGAGAGATGCCAGCGTTGGTTTGAAGTCAGCGCAGGTGTTCGGCAGCGGTAGAGTTTATCTCGTTCAGCGCCACAGTCACCCCTCTTGTGTTCTGAGCTCTTTGTACATTCACCAGGACGACGGATGGGGCATTACGGTGGCATCAGCTTTGTAAAACAAGCACTTTCAGGGAAACTGAAAGCTTTAGAGTTATGGTGGTTGTATGAATACCGTGGTGCCCCTTAAAGAGATCCCACATGCCTCACATTCATCACGTGCCAATGAATGTTACAAGGAGCTTTCCTTGTAAAGGCCACATACCAAAGTATCGACTCTGAGATGCGTATGGAGACGTCATGACGATAAGAGTGGGTGGTTGGTGGGGGTTCTAGTATCCAGACGTATGATTTGCTGATGTTAGTTGGTACCCTGTGTATCGTGTGCACAGGACCCCGCCTGGGTGCTGCAGGACACCAAGTATGTGGAAATGTTCATGGTTGTGGACCACACAAAGGTGAGCTGGAGACACGCACCCCTGGGGCACACGCTCAGTCACACCACAGTCACTCACCCACTCACTCACCACACTGCAGGTCCCAACACCACAGTCACTCACCCACACACTCACCACACTGCAGGTCCCAACAACAGTCACTCACCCACTCACTCACCACACTGCAGGTCCCAACACCACAGTCACTCACCCACTCACTTCCCACACTGCAGGTCCCAACAACAGTCACTCACCCACTCACCACACTGCAGGTCTCAACAACAGTCACTCACCCACTCACTCACCACACTGCAGGTCCCAACACCACAGTCACTCACCCACTCACTCACCACACTGCAGGTCCCTACAACAGTCACTCACCCACTCACTCACCACACTGCAGGTCCCAACAACACAGTCACTCACCCACTCACCACACTGCAGGTCTCAACAACAGTCACTCACCCACTCACTCACCACACTGCAGGTCCCAACAACACATTGCTAGGCTGTAATCACTCCCCACCCACCCCCTCAATGAATTAATTGCTATTATTAAAGTCATTAATCAATTATTTTTGCTCTTGTGCCGCACGTAGACTTTATATTTGCGTGAACTTATAGGGGCTACAATATCAAAACAATAAATAAATGTAAATTTAAAAATAATCAATGTTTACACACATTATTCAATCAATGTGTGTATGGCGAGCATAGCAATCAATTGTAATGAATGATTCATTACGTCCCTACTGGATATGGATCCAGCCCCTTTTCCAGAGCACATGGCAATGCGTTCAGAGCAAGGCGCTTACAAAATCTCGAGCCATTGCAGTTGTGACTAGAGCTATTTTCCTTTTTCTGTCCCAGTTAACCTCAATCATTCCGCTGGCTTGGTGCGGGGTTACATCACTGAATGGCCTGCAGACTGCACTCCAGCAGAAATAGCCCAATTTGGCTGAACCTTTTCATAAAATAAACACACATCATGTGCGTTTTCTTTTTTACCGTTCTCTGTATGTTATACCCATCTCCGTCACGTCCCAATTGTTATGAAGAAAGCGCCACCGCTGTCCTGAACTCCTAACACAACATCCCCCCTAGACGTTTCCCCTGGGTTAATAATAGGCAAACAGTTCGTTAGTCCAAATAAACAACTTCCCCCCTCCCCCCCGCTATAAAAATGTCAGTGCCCTTCCTTGATCTTGAAAAGGCTTGGGCGGCGTCTCGAGACATGGCGGCGTGTAAACATGTTCGCGCTGTTGCGGTGCGGTTTTGCTGCGCAAGCGCGTTTCAAGGGGAAGAGGATGCCCAGCGACTGCGGAGACAGCGCGATGTGCAGGCCCCGCCAAAGTATGCCACGGCCGCCGTGCCAATGTCAAGCGACTGCTTTTCTCACATTTCGTGCATTTGTAACTTTGGAAGTGGGGCCCACGGAACGCCGTGGCCACCGCTCTGCGTTTCACGCGGCTTCATCTGATGTTGCTCCTCCTTCGGCACTCGTCGGCCAACCTTTAGACAGTTCGGCAAGAAAGTTTGGCACACTTACTGTATATTGCCTTGCCTCTTCCGCTGCTGTTTTGACCTCTGCAAACGATTACTTATTTCTCCATCCCATCAATATTTTTAGCATTTTGTGAATGACTTTCCCGAAGCTGCGTGATGATTCTTCTCAGTGGTACCACCGAGTTCTGAGGTTTTGTATCAAAAGCTGGCGGCAAACCCAGCTCTACCAGACCTTCTAGGCCTGTGCATACTGTGGATCTACCATCCTTCATCTGGTGCTGAACCCATGCTGTCTCCCTACCATCCTTCAACTGGTGCTCAACCCATACTGTCTACTTACCGTCCTTCAACTGGTGCTCAACCCATACTGTGTACCTACCATCCCTCAACTAGTGCTGAACCCATGTTGTGTACCTACCGTCCTCTAACTTGTGCCCAGCCCATATTCCTGCGTGGGACTCCCCTTACCACTCAGTCAACTGTAGAGAATAAACTCTTCCTGTCCCTGTGCTTTAGTCAGCATCTTCAACTTCCTCTGCCTGCTCTTGTTAACAATCACTCACTCATAACCCGCCACAAGCCTCGGGCACGGATGCTGGGCACTGGGGTCTTAGCGTCGTGGCCATCAAACTTGATGCCAGTGGTTATTGATGGGTCCCAGGAACCTTCACATTTGTCAGCAAGAAGTGAGAATGTGGATGTAGTAAACATTATTTTTTGTATTTAGGAAGTGCATAACACACGGGGTTGTGAGTATGAAATCCGACTTATTGTGATAGTTTAAAGGGATTTTGACAGACTCACATGAACCACTTTTTTTAGAGAGTAGAGATGTCTGAGTTACCGTTTTGGTCAGAGTTTAACTCTAACAACGCGAACAAGAAAAGAACGTGAGACCTTTGAATAAGAGCTGGCTCAGAAACGTCGCGTGGCCAGGGAGGGTTGTTGGATATAATGCAGGAAGGAAGGAAGGGTCGTGAAGGGCCCGATGCGTGCGTAGGATGGAGGAGGGTGGGTTACTGAGACAGGCGTCGGAGGGGCTCCGATAGGTCAGCGACTGAGGGGAAGACCAAACTCCAGATGGTAGGCGACCGTGAGAATGGCCCTTGAAGGGCGGGTGTCAACTTTACGACAACTGTGATATATAGAGGAAGGAAGCAATGGTGAGGTGTGGTGACATCAAAGACGTTGAACACGATGACCTTTTGACCTCTTGTCTGGAAAGTGTGCAGTGTTTGGACAAACGTGGAACGCTGTGGTTATAGACCGAGTTACCTCATCGCTGTGTTCTGGTTCTCTCGTCTCACGTGACTCGCCCTCAGCTGTGCCCCTCGTTAAACAGCCTGACGGAGCCTCGGCAATTAACACCGAACCTTAACGGTCCTTCAGATACGTTCCGCACGCTTTGAGATGCACTCCTGCGACCGTCTGGAATGCTCTCCCTTCCGATATTAGGAAGCCGCTTGAGCTATGCACTTTTAAATCTAGATTGAAAACTCATTTTATTTCAAACTGCTTTTTTGTGTTTAGTTTGTTGTCTTTTCCCCGCACCTCCGATTAGCACGGTTGGCTATGTACGGTGCGAAAGAAGTTCTACATGCATACGCACGATCTTAAAAATGTCTCGTCTTAATTTCTACATTGTGATTGTTTGTGCGTATCGCACAGTACAGAAGTCGATGCCCTGAGCTCGCGCTCCACGCGTACTCGATGTGCGTGCTGCAAGGCCACGTTGCCTAGTTACAGGAAACGTAATTTGTACAAGACTACATTTTTTACTCTGAAAGCTGCGTGTTGCGGATTTCAGAAAGAAAAACAAATCCACGTTAATTTGTTTTACTTTGTGCAGTCATTTATGAGCGGCCAGGCTAAAGGCCGTCGTACGCATTGGAAAAGTTGAGCAAAGTTTATTGAGGGTGGCTTCCTGCATTCAAAACCCAGCTGAGTGCACTGCAATGGGGTGAAAGCCCTTCAGCCACCATCCTGCCAACTCAGGAATCACAGCTGTCATGTACGGCGTTTCATATTGCTTGAGTGAATGTCTTCTTATGAAATGAAGAAAAAAATAGCAATATATTTTGCAATAAATATCGGCTTATATGGTAATGCGGACCTCTTTTGTCTGGCACTTCATATCATATGTTGTACAAGTTCACCGAAGGAGCAGCTTGTTGCTGTCACGTTTGCCGCGTCTGAGCCGAGCGCCGTGTTGCTGTTGCGTGCTCCCCACAGTACAAGATGCAAAACAGAAGCATGGAGCGGGTCCGACAGCGGATGCTGGAGGCTGCGAACCACATGGACAAGGTACGGTCACCGCTCCACAGTCCGTGTGAGTGTGCAGGTCCAGTTCGGAAGCTCCTGTCCACCACCAGCCAGGGGATAGCGGCTGCCGTAGAGAGATGCACGATATGTATGCAAACGTCTCTTCATGCGCACTCAAGCACCCTTCTCTATGCTTTACGTTAAGAATGGTGCACCACTCTGTAACACGTGGGCCACTAACTTTTGTACCATTCCTCATCGAGTGTACATCCCCACCGAGCTGCGAGAACCAGGGCATGGCGTGAAGCCATCTCCTTCCTCGACTCCGACAATCGTTGGAGCAATGTTTCACAAACTCTACTCCCGCTTACCCCCAAAACTACCGGGCGTGCGTACAACCTGCAGTTGACCTTTGGAAAGCCACGGTCACCGTGCAGAGGTGCCCGAAGCCCCCAAAAACCCAAGTGGCCGGAGACGAGCGGCACTGTCCAGAAAGCCACGTGCTGTGGCCTGCAGTGCTACGGTTGGACACGGTATGGAGGCGTTGAAAGAGTCAGTGTGGCAGACCGAGTCCTCAGCACGGGTGGAAGGAATCAAGGAGTGCAGTTCGTGGGAACGGTAACCACATGCTGCTGTTCCCTTGTGCAGCGTAATGAGTTGCCTGCCACGTGTCTGTCGTCTAATTACTTCGGCTGTTGCTACATTTACCCGCAGAACTGGAGTAGAGTAAATAATGTGAACAAAGTGATCTGATGGTTTTGTTGTGCAGTCATCGGTAACTGCTGAGACTAGCAGCTCAATACATTTCATCATCTGGTTCATCATCACACGACTGCCTGGGATTGAACCCAGGATCTCAGCTGGGCTGTTCCCTGACACAGGATATGATGAAAGCCCTGAGCCTCCCAGCCACTCTGGAAATGTAATGTACATTTATTAGTGGGAGCCAGTCTCCTTACAAGACATCAGCCCTTTGACTAAGAGAGCGTTCGTCTGCCTTTAAGAGCACGCAATCGAGTATAATGGTACATGTTTACGTACAAGGGTCTACAAACATTAGTGCCTCTAAGAGCATGTGTTGGGGCACGAAGGCCCATGTCGCCGTTTAATAAGAGGGCAATTGACTGGTACGGGACAATGTACAAGGCTCGGCCAGTGAGCAATTCCCCCAGGCAAAAGCACACTTGGCACAGTGCGTTGCTCTGTAGTAATTCCCTTCTCGTTTTCTCTCGTCTGCCACCCCACACCCCTCAATCGTCACCAGCCCCCAACCACACATCAAGCCACTGTGGTGCTGCTGTGTGTGTTACTGCTGTGTGTGTCAGTGCTGTGCGTGTCCCTGCCGTGTGTGTTGCTGCTGTGTGCTTCTGTTGAGTGGTTCCGGGTGAACGCATTGAACATTCTTTCACAATCGTACATTGTGCAACACAAGACCGTATTCCTTCTCTCTGAGCCATTTCCTGGCTGAGTGGTAGCATATATTTCGTATTGTGTGGAGGCTTATACTCTTTGCCCACATCATTACTACATCCTTGAGATCCGTGCTGGACGCCGTCCTCGAGGTCTGGATGTTACAGCAACTGAAGCTGAATGGGACTTGCGATGTGTGTCCATCAGTGAACTTCATTCAGAGCTACTGAGAGCCCCACGTGCAAAAAAACTACGGATTTCTATTTTTTTAATATTTGGATGAAGTAGTAGTTCTGTGATATCAACTTCCACCGACCATTCTGTAACATGGCATGGTCCATTGTTGTGCAACACAGCATGGCGCCCATAGCACAGCTGAAATAGAATTGGGAAAAGGCAGAAACACAACATCCAGTGACTACTTCTCATGCCTAGTCTGCCTTGAACTCCAATCTTGTGTAAGTATCCACACCTTCCTTGCTTGTAATGATGTTTAACCTGAACAAGTTCACGTATCATCTGAGTATTAAATGCCGTATATGCATTGACACCTTTCTCTCCCTGTCTGTACAAACACACTCAGCTACGTGGCATTAAATACAACCAACAGCCAGAGATTCGCGTCTATTCCATCTCCAGAATAGCAACGAGAACGTGCCGTCCCACATTGTTGGCCCTGCAGACCGCTCCGTCTCCAGCAGCGCTCGCTTAAAACGAGAAGGGGAAAAAAGCCGGAGCGTTTCGCCCTCTCCGAGTCTCATCAGCACGGCGTGGCCCGCGCACGTTGCGCGTGCGTGCTGCGTGTGCGTGCTGTGTGTGTGTGCTGTGTGTGCGTGCTGCGTGTGCGTGATGCGTGATGCGTGCTGTGCGTGGTGCGTGATGCGTGCTGTGCGTGGTGCGTGATGCGTGCTGTGCGTGGTGCGTGATGCGTGCTGTGCGTGGTGCGTGATGCGTGCTGTGCGTGGTGCGTGATGCGTGCTGTGCGTGGTGCGTGATGCGTGCTGTGCGTGGTGCGTGATGCGTGCTGTGCGTGGTGCGTGATGCGTGCTGTGCGTGGTGCGTGATGCGTGCTGTGCGTGGTGCGTGATGCGTGCTGTGCGTGGTGCGTGATGCGTGCTGTGCGTGGTGCGTGATGCGTGCTGTGCGTGGTGCGTGATGCGTGCTGTGCGTGGTGCGTGATGCGTGCTGTGCGTGGTGCGTGATGCGTGCTGTGCGTGGTGCGTGATGCGTGCTGTGCGTGGTGCGTGATGCGTGCTGTGCGTGGCGGGTGCAGCTGTACCGGCCGCTGCGCGTGCGCGTGGCGCTCGTGGGCCTCGAGGTGTGGAGTGCGGGCGACCGCGCCAACGTCAGCGCGGACGCCAACGCGACGCTCAAGGGCTTCCTGGCGTGGAGGCGCCGCGAGCTGGCCCCGCGCGCCACCCACGACCACGCGCAGCTCGTCACGTGAGGGCCGCGCTGCGAAACGTCGTGCGACGGGGCCGGCATCGAGCGTTTGCGGAGCGCAGCAGCAAGTCGCGAGGCACCGCAGAGTGCTGCATTCGGATTAAAGAATGTTTATTTGTACCGCGGAAGGAATCCGGTTAGCTCTAAAGCTCTTTGTCGCAGATGTCCAGTAGGAGCACGGGGTAAGAGCGTGACAGCAACAAACAATGCAAAAACATGGCATTGGTGCAAAGTACAAGCAAGGTAAACAAATCACCCAAACACAAACAAATGAAACTGAGCCATCGCCATCCTACCAGGCAAAGCCCACTGGGGTATTCGCTTGTTTTTCAGACGCGACCTGGTCATCACAAATGGTAGCAGCGAAACGAAGTGGCCCCATCACATGGACATTGATAACATTGCACAGCACGGCGATGTCACAGCACATGGCAGTGCGGGACTGTGAATGTGCTGCATCGCACAGCGCAGACCTGCGTTGCGTGGCACAGCACGATGTTGCACGGCATTACACACCTGCGATTAGCACGGCTGGCTATGCACGGTGCGAAAGAAGTTCAACATATTCTTTGATTCTGTCGGCAAATCATGTAGATATAACAAATATAAAAATAAAGTGAATACAAATAAAAAAATAATAAAAAATAAGACACGACGTTTCGATCGCAACACAAGCGGTCGTTATCAGGACGACCGCTTGTGTTGCGATCGAAACGTCGTGTCTTATTTATTTTATTTTTTATTATTTTATTATTTTTCTATCTACGTGACTTTATCGAAAGAACCAAAGAATATGAATTCCTGCAGTCACGAAAGTTTTAAGTCAAAATTAAGTTCAACATACATACGCACACACACACACGTGTGGCACTGCGTTGAAGAGTACGTACGCAGTGTACCCACGTTGCGTGGTGTTCAGGATAGACAGTCGTGCCCGTGGCGCCTGACCGGACTAGGCTAGACAAGTAGGAGCGTATTATACATGGCTACAGCTACGTTCATATGTAGCCATAGCTTTATTCTAGAGTATACATGGGATGGCTACCTCTACATGTATCATTGGCTCCGTTTACATGCAGCCTTGCATTGGCATTGTAAGGACCGTGTCTGGGCTTGCCTCCACGAAGCCATGCAGGTACCATGGGCCATCCGTTGTTGCGTCAATACCAGCATTGGGGCGGATTCAGTCGATTAGGCATCAATGGTGAATTACCATTCTGGCTGGCTGGAATCAGTGATGCTTTGCCAAGTTAAGCATAGCCAAAGCTAAGCTAGAATCGTAAAAGATTTTCAATAGAATCTCATTCTATTCCAAGAATCTTCAATGGCAGAATTCCTGTTAGGGTCCCACGTTCAAATGTTCGTTTGAACACGGGAACGGCCCTTGGCATTCCTGTAGGAATTATCCACGGTGGAATTGTAGGCGAGGAATGACTCATGAGGGAATTACCCAGCGTGAAACCTCCGCGGCAATCCAGTGCACAAACATTGGAAAGCTCCCTGCCGGCATTGCTGCTGCTGCTGCTGTTATTTGACCGGGGCCGTTTCCTCTCGTGCGTGTTACACGTGGCCGTTGCGTAGCGTGCATGGCACGCACGCGCGTGCGCTCACGGCCGTGTGTTACGGACTGCGCGTGCAGCCGTCGCAGCGGCGCTCACAATATCCCGGACGCGTCGCGTCGACGGCCACAGAAATTACCGCAATCGGCGTCCTTACCCCACGAGCGCAGGACGTAATCGCAAGGCACCGCCAGCTGAAAGTCATTAGCGTGCATTTCTGTGATTGCGGTTTAAATGTCTCAAGTGGCGTGTTGGTGTTAGCTTTTACAAGCGCAATGACTCATAAGTTGTTTGACAAAAGTCCCGTGCTGTGTTGGGCTCTGGCACTCGTTTATGTTGGTAAAAGTCCTTTTGCGGGGAGGGGGGGGGTGCATGGGGAGGCTTTTCGAAGACAGGCGTTGGAGTGGTGATGGGTCTGTGGCTATTTTGTTGGGCTGATGATATTTGGTTGCCTCGATCATGGGGAATGTATCTGTGGAAACTTATATTTCGCCAACTGTGATTAATGAGTCCATTAAGCATACAAAGTAAATTAGCTCATGACAATGTACGTAACATTGGTATGCATACATACATACATACGTGCGCACATACGGGAACGCTGCTTTTTCCGACGTAATGTTCAGTCAAGGCTGGCCGGTCACTATTTTTGTTGAACTAAATCTTGGAGAGAAATTGTCCACCGATGGAATTGCCCACTGATGAAGCATCGACAAATGTAGTTCCACCTCACGTCACCGCGCGCCTGACCGTGGGGCATAACTTTGAGTCTGCGCGTGCCCACTCACGACCCTACGGTGCTGCTGGAGCCTCTGCCTGCACACCATCGCCCGTGAGCTGCGTGTTTGCTGCTGCACTCCTGTGCCACCAAAGTTAAATTCTTGCCTGATGCACATTCTAATCAGTGGCAATTGACATCTTAAACTCCATAAGGTCGTGGTAATATTCATTGGGTCTTTCGGTAAAGCCACGTGACTTTACCGAAAGACCCAAAGACTATGAATTTCTGCAGTCACGAAAGTTTTAAGTCAAGAAATATAATATTATCAGTCTCCCTGTCAAGTTGTCTATACAAATTGACGCAAGCGCGTTGTTTGCCTGTCCACCTCTTTTTGTTTCTTACCCTTCTAGCTTATTACTGGCAGCCCTTGTCCCTGCAGTCTATAGGCTGAAGCCAATGGCCTTAGCATGTTGCGTCTGTGTGTGTCAGTGGTGTGCAGTTCGAGGGCGTGACGGTGGGGCTGGCGCCAGTGGCTGGCATGTGTGGGCAGAACAGCGGTGCCGTCAGCGAGGTGAGGCCCTCCGCACTGGCGTGATGGCTCACGGCCCGCGGTGTGTCTGCGTGTGCTGCACAATTCAGAAGGCAGAAAAACAGAAAGGCAAGCGGACTGTCCTCTATTCAACACAGGCAATAGCCCCATCGAGGCAGCACGTTTAATTCGGAAGGAATGTCTTAAGTGTTGTGTCAGATCATCAAGTCAGAATGACACTGGGAACTTCCGTGGTCTCAGTGGGCCCGCCCTTGCTTCCAAATTAAGTTCAGAAATGAAATCCCACGTTGCCATCCCACTGTAAAAAACAGAATTGGTTGTGTAATGGGTTGATACTGTCAGCAGTTATTAAAGACTGAAACATAAATCATCGTATAAATGAGGCTTTTTGACTTAATTCGGTATCGCCAACAGTTGAGTTCAGTGCTATCGTGTTGCCGAGCCTGGCGACAGCTGCTTCGTCAGCAGCAGCAGCAGTGCAGAGGGAGGGCCCTGAGGCCACCGGCGACTCTCGCCAGGGGCCCTCATCAGCAGTGCGCCACGCGGTCTGTCGCTGGGCACGTCCACAGAGTCGGGTCACGTGGACCCCGGGCGTGGAGGTCGGCAGCGGATAGACCGTGCCGGGTACGGAGCTTGAAGCGAGGAAGACGAATGGTCGGGGAGGAAGAAGTGGCCCTCGATGTCTAGGGAGGACAGTTCCTCTCGCCACCTTGATCACGTGGACAAGTGCCAGTATGACACCTGGATCACGTCGTTGAGCACCAGTGTAGCACCTTCATAACATCGACAGACGCAACATACCACGTGTGACACAGCCAGTCAAAACCGTCCATCTCGTAACGCCTTGCCTCTTCAGTCATCAATCAAATGAAAGTGTCACGTGTGCTTTATCACGCCAGTCTTATTGCTTGCTAGTGCAATTTTTCCCAACCGAAATACGTGGTCTGACACACAAGATCAATTCCAAATCATATTGGCTTCAAAAACTTACGTGTTAATTTTGTGAGATGTCAGTAGTGATTGTCATGTGGAGAAAAGCGCCACTGCAATGAAAATGTGGAATTTCCATCTCTGGCCGAAGGCCTCCAGCGGAGATGAGCAACACGTAACGCTCACTTGAGAACGGAGACAATGTGACTTGACGTTTGACTCGGGCCTACCTTAAAGAGCAGGGCACCGAATAGGGGCATCGATGTTGCAGATGTTTCAGTGGGATTTTATGTGTGCATCGTTTTTATTTCCCATTAAAAAGACACGAGACTTCCCTCTTGTGCCCACGCCATAGCCTCAGGTGTACCGTTGCCTACTTGAGCTGAGCATCACGCTAAAGTGCAGAGCGCCTCCGCGTCTCCGTGGCTACAGAAGGCACAATGTCCGTGCGGCGAGCAGGACCACAGCTACAACGTGCTGGGCCTGGCGTCCACCATGGCCCACGAGATGGGCCACAACCTCGGCATGAGCCACGACTCGACGGAGCGCCGCTGCCACTGCGAGGCGACGGAGGAGCAGGGAGGCTGCGTGCTCGCGCCGCGGCTCAAGTCAGTTGACGCGCGGCGCACGCGCTCGCTCGCAGCACGAGTGTACACAGCACGCACGCGTCACGAGCACACGCTGACAGAATGAGTGTACGCTTCACGCACACATCACTAGCACACACGCGCACACATCACGTGTGCACACGTCACCCGTGCCACACGTCACGCGAGTGATGTTATCATAAATGATCCACGTGTGTGTGTGTGTGTGCAGGCACGGCTTCCCCGTGGGTTTCAGCAGCTGCAGTGTGCAGGACCTGCATGGCTTCCTGCAGGCCGGTGGGGGGCCCTGTCTCTACAACGAGCCCCTCCCGGACGCGCTCTATGGGGGGCCCGTGTGCGGAAACCTCTTCCTGGAGCCCGGGGAGACCTGTGACTGCGGCACGGTCGAGGTATGTACTTATGTGTGTACGTGCGTACGTTGAACTTCTTTCGCACCGTACGTAGCCAACCTTGCTAATCGGAGGTGCGAGAGGAAGGACAACAAACTAACACACAAAACGCAGTTTCAAAAAATTGTAATTCTTCAATCTCGCAGTGAAGCTTTCATCGTTAAAACGGTGGCGGCATCGGCACCGTTATTTCAGACTTTCAGATGTTCCACGCCAATCCAACATACAATGTCAAGAGGTCATCACGCCCAATTGCATTCCTGACAAAACTCGTGACCTCCGAGGCTTGCTCTTACGATGTCCCATCATCTGGCCTTTGGGTTTATCCCTTGGTTAGGCTACAAAACCACACTTGGGAGTGATATTGGTAACTATGATTATTGTAACAACAATAATATCCATATTCAGTACCATTTTCCCCATCATAATTTATCTTCAAAGGCACAGGCATAGCCATCGTCATTGTCATCACCATCGTGTCTACAGTTATCATTAACATCTATAACATCATCATCATCATCTCCAGTCTTCATTATCTCATCAAGAAAAGGTCTTAAACTCAACTAGAGCCACATTTGCAACTGTGACATGCAACTGTGTGATATGTAACAATGTATTGTAACTACGATTTGACAGCTGGGAATTTGCAAGTGCAATCTATGCTTCGTATAATTTTTTGTTACTTATCGGGTTTACTTATTTTTCTATACTCTGTTTTGTTCGCGTTTGCGTGTGATTGTCTGATGTATCTCACCACGTCACTGCCTCCGTAACTTATCTGCATTGCCGACCCCGGCTTGCGCTTGACACCTGCAACAGCGAGCTGCTTCAGAGCTCACCGGGCCCTCCCAGTTTAAATCAAACGCCTCTGTCCATCTCCTCGACCACCATTACCGTCGCCATAACCACGATCGCAGTCGGCGTCAATCCCCAACGGACCGTCATCTTCGAAATCGCGACCGTTCCCCTGCCCTTACTCACCGGTGGCGTGCTGAAAGCCGATACCGTGATGAACGACCTTCGATATTTCATCCGCGCCGCTCTCCGCTTGCCACGGGCCGTATATCGCGCCGTGGCACCGCGTGCACGACCTCCCTGCGGGCACAACCACGCAGTTCATCGCCAGCGCCAGACAACTTTGTTAATGGGAGTGCCGCGCTGTTCACTCTGCACGTTGAAGGGTGTCTCCCCGTGCAAGGTGAGGCCGCCTGAGTTACAGCCGTTGCTGGGACCGCCACCACCCACTGCCCTCCAGTACGTTTGTTTCTTGTCAGTATTAATCTTGGTAATGGATTTTTTTCCCCAATGTATTTATGGAAACTCACTAAAAGTGTTACGCCCCGTTAATCTGTGTGGTGGGGGATGCAGACGACTTACAATCGGCAGGTCTACGGTTCGATCTCCCTGGTCAGCACTGCGGAGACGAGAGGGTGGCCGGGCGTGGTACCGGCCACACCACCCTCTCGTGCGCCGTGCTCACCTTCTTCATAGGTGCTCGCTGACAGCACTTGCTCCAACAGCCTGTATAGGCTGCAGGGGGGATCTTTGTCTTTGGGGTGGTCTGCCCATCACATTTACTTTTTTTGCCATGATGATTAGAATCTAAACTTGGCCTAGTTTAACTCAGTCTAAAATAAGTATTTGGTGCAGGATAGGCAGCATTAGCCTTAAGGAAATAAGGGTCGGCACGACATGATGTTGACAATACCTTTGTATCTACGTATGTTGAACCTCTTTCGCACCGTACGTAGCCAACCGTGCTACCTGTTTACTCGTCTTGATATGTGCTTGCTGACTTGCACCGATATTCTACAATTATGTGCGTGTATACGCTTCCATATGCGCGGCTGTAACCCGTGGATGCCGTTCATCATCGTCAGTCGTCAACACTCTGAGCCTTCCTCGGCTGACCACTCTCACCCAGCAGCGGCCGAGTTAACGGTGCCCTCCGCGTGGCAGCGCGGCGTCCGTGGTGCGCGAGAGCGATCGAGACGTGAGCTCACGATGCCAACCCCGCCGCCACCTCCTGCACAGGGGCGGGCGCCCATCCGTCACGAGCACGAGCGGCGGCAGCGCCTGAAATCTCATTCCGCTAAAAGCCGCTGTCAGACGCTATGGATCGCACCGTCTGGTTATTTTAGATTGCGTGGTTTTTTTTTATTCCGTTTCATTATTTGATTATTTTTTCCCCATTTGGAGTTAACGAAGTTATGGGCGAGAGGGCCTCGTGACAAATGAGCGGTCGGAGGAGCTTGAGGAATAAAGGACGCACGAAAGTTGCGTGCGGCCGTTTGTGCGCCGCTTTGTAGAACGATGGGCAGAGTCACAAAGTGGGCGAGATCGATGCGTCCGCAGAGGCAGGGCGTGCCCCACTCCCTGGCGCTACGCCTGCAGCGGGAGACTTCACGGTGCGCTCAGGTCTCAGCGAACGCATTCTCTATTCTCACACAATCAAAGGAGGACATAGACCCCCCCCCCCCCCACGTCGACTTGTGGAAGCGCCTGCTCTCCGCGAGCGCCTCGTAACGAGGAGTGCTGCCAGCCAACATTACGTCACGATCCCCCATTGCCAGCGATATTGCTTTTGCAGCTCCGTTGGAGAAATGACTTTGAATGGGCTGAAGTTGCAAAGGGTGGAATGCGAATGTGATTAAATGGTTTGTGAAATGAAAATGGGATCACGTTTAGATTGCAGTGTGTGTTTTGAAAAGTAACATCCCTCACCAAAACGATCTTCCACCACGAGCAGAAACAAGCGGCACTCCTAATGCCTGCCCGGTACCCCAAGGAGGTAGTGTGGTTGGTACGATGCTTGGCCTCCTTTGTCTCACCGGCACCGATGTTGATCGCACTACCACACCAGGTCATCATTTTAGACTGAGTGAAGCTAGAGGAGGCACGAGCCAAGTCCAGACACCAGACTTGCGTTGCACAATCACGCCAACAATCGTCATACGTGCACTGCCAGGATCACGGTTCAGTGTTAACCACTGCAACACCGCTCCCACACATGCATACAAAAAAGACAAAGATCGCCCGTGTAGCCTCAAACAGACTCGGGGCAAGTGCGGTGAGTGAGTAGCACCGATGAACGCCGGCATGGCACACGGAAGGGGTGGGTGGCCAGCACCACGCCCTGTTGCCTTCATCTCCCCAGTGGCGATGTTTACGCATCGCACCATATACTCGTTTAAGGCTGAGTCGACCTGGGGGATGCCAAGGAACAGTTATTGGTCACGAGCGGGAATCGAACCGGGGTCGCCGGGTTCGTAGCGCAGCACGCTAACCGCCGCATTTCCACTCCCCGCTGCCGCATTGCACTTACGGCCACAGATGCACATTGCATACGAGCTGTGGCGCATGGGCGTGTGCTCATGTTTTATTGAGCGTTTTCCCGTGTGCGTGTGTGCGTGTGTGTGTGCGTGTGTGTGCGTGTGTGTGTGCGTGTGTGTGTGCGTGTGTGTATGTGTGCGTGCGTGCGTGCGTGCAGGAGTGCGACAACCCGTGCTGTAACGCTACGACGTGTCAGCTGGTGAGCGGGGCGCGGTGTGCTCACGGAGCGTGCTGCTCGCACTGCCAGGTGAGCTGCTCCCCTCGCACGCTCGTTCCATGGCTCTCTCAGTCGCACGCTCGCTCGCTCTCTCATTCGCACGCACGCCACCGCGCGCTCCTGCCCGCAGCATCAGCGGAACCCTGCAAATGCCCTTCTGGTCAGGAGCTGGCGATGGGAATACTTACGGGGGCAACCCGTACATCTGTTTTTTCCAAAGCAGTATTTTTGGGTTTTACTAAAATATTTAAATGCACACGAGACTCCAAGGGCACAACCGGTGAAAAAAGCAAACAAGCGCAAATAAAAACCATCCGTTCAATCAAAGTGTGCCATCGGTGTAAATGTAAGATTCATTTGATTGTGGACAATTGTGGACAGCATGCTAAATACTTTCTTTCATATATTGCCCATGATTGAAGATATATACGAAATACGAAAAGTGTGTGTGTATATATATAAAACAAAAATCAAACACATTATGAACGCGGGTGGAGCTTCACGCGTTCATTTCAAGTGTCGCGCACGTTCTGAGCTCGCGTGTTGGGTCTGCAGCAGAAACCGCTCTGCGATTGCATCAAGGGGCATCTGTTAGAGTCTGCGGCGACCAAATGCTTTACGTACATTCAATACATTCAGTCTGTCGGAGGGCTCCCTCGACCCCCCCCCATCGTGTAGAGCCGACGCATCCGCAGATTTCCACCAGCGGAACGTCAGAAACAGAAGGCACACACACACACATTCACACACTCACACACACACTCACACACTCACACACACTCACACACACACTCACACACTCACACACACACTCACACACTCACACACACACTCACACACACACTCACACATACTCACACACACTCACTCACACACACATTCACATACACACTCACACACACTCACACACTCACACACATTCACGCACACTCACACACACATTCACACTCACACACACACACTCACACCCTCACACACACATTCACACACTCACAGGCACAACGGCCTCGCACAGTCTCTCTCACACGCAGCAGGCTCCCGCTGCGGGTAGCGGGAAGGTTACTGCTGCACGCTCCCCTGTGTCGCACCATCTGCTAAACTAATCGCAATAAGCGGCGTATCCTTCACTAGCATCAGCTTCGCGCTTCTCGATCAATGCCACTCCACACAAAGCCCGGCAAGCACCACGCCACACAATGGGCCGCATTGTGTGTATGTTGAACTTTTTTCGCACCGTACGTAGCCAACCGTGCTAATCGGAGGTGCGGGGGAAAGACAACGAACTACACACGGCAAGAGGTCCAGCTATTCCTTCATGCGGTTCACGAACAGCCCTTGCCGCAACGGTGTACAGATGTTACACGTGTGTCCCCGTAGTTATGCTGATATTATGCACACTGCATGTGATTGGCTATCGATGGGTGAACTCTCATCAATCTTTACGTCTGCCGCTTTACTCACTCTCATCGATGTCAGCGATCCTTGCCTGTTCCCATGCGCGTCACCACTCATGCACACCATGCAGTCAGCAAAGACAAAGATCCCCCGGATAGCCTTGACAGACTTTTGGGGCAAGTGCTGTTAGCGAGCAGCACGTCTGAAGGCCGATACTGCACACGACGGGGTGGGTGGCCAGCACCACGCCCGACCACCTTTGTGTCTCCAGTAGCGATGTTTACACAACGCACCAGGTACACAACGCACCAGGTACTCGTTTGAGTCGACCAACACACACACAGTAACACACCATGCGGCCAACACACACACGAGCACACAGCGACACGCACCAACACTCATACACGCCATGCAGTCGAATGTCACCTGGCTTTCTTCAGCCGCTGTTACCGAGACTTCCCCACACGTCCGCACGACACGGTGTGAAAGCCTGAAAGAAAGGGCTTGCGTGCATGTTCAGCTGTGCACCTCCTTGCGTTATGCTGCATGCGCCAATGCTGTATATGCGCCAATGCTGTATATGCACCAATGCTGTATATGCACGCGTGTGCGCGCACTCATGCACGCGTGTGCGCGCACTCATGCACGCGTGTGCGCGCACTCACACACGCGTGCGCCTTGCTGCGTGTGCGTGATGGGACCTCGGTCGGGGGCACAATTTGTCCGGCTTCCCTGGGGGGGGGGTCGCCCCCCAGTTGTGACCCCCCCCCCCTTTCCCCGCACCTCAAGGGGGTGCCCACAAATGCTGCTCCCGCTTCCCCGCGCGGCCGTCCCGCGCACGTGGCATGTGTGCAAATATTTAGAAAACCCGCGAGCAGAATGCCCGTTTTTGTTGCTGCTAGCGGGCAAAAAAAAAACGTTAACAACGACTCCCTAGAAATGTCTGCAGGATTCCATCATTATTGAATTTAAATGAACAGAAGAGTCCAGTGTGGTGCTGCCAAGTCGCGGCACGACCAGGCGGTGTGCCGCGCGGCAGGGGAAGCGACCGTCCCGGCGGTAGTGGTGAGGGGCGCGGGGCTTGGGGCTGCTTCCCGATCTCTGCGCTCAGCCATCGAGAGGATCATCTTCGTGGCAGCGACCCACCCGCCGCTCCTTCCCCTGCGCTGACTTGGCCTAGCGCAGACAAAGCCCCTCGGCTCTTCAGGGAACAGAATGTGCAGGGCTGGGGCAACCTCGCGAGAGGCACAGAGCCTGCCTGGGTTGTCGTGGTTCCACGCTGTCGTATGGCGGCAACAGAAGCTGCATGTCAAGGTCTTCTAGACACGAAGAGGGCTTACAGGGGAGAGTTTCTGTAGTTTGGCGATGGCATCTTTGTAGTGGTAATAGCCCACAATGTAGTTTATTAAAATGCTGGAAAACCAGCCCTCAAAGCAAACCTCGATTTTGCGAAGGGGATTCCTATGCCACATCAGTATATGCAAATAAATTGGAATATCAGGATGCTCTGCATATAATAATATTATTATGCATGTGCACGTGTGTGCCTTACCGCATGCGTGCGATGTTTAAACCATCACAGATTTAGCCACAAGAGGACTCGACTGTACAAAAATACACAAATGCTCATAGTTATGGTTATACGTAGACACACACACACACGTGAACACACACGTTGACACAAAGAGATATAGCCTTAACAGACTGTTGGGGCAAGTGCTGTTAGCGAGCGCCTATGAAGGCCGGCACGGCACACGAGGGGGTGGGTGGTTAGCACCACGCCTGGCCGCCTTTGTATTTCTGTCCACGCAAGTGTGGGTCGGTGCTCACCCATTTCCAGCCCTGAGTCAATTCCATATTCATATGGCAGAGGTCAGTCTCCCCAGGATGATCATGTGTTACTTCCCACCAAAGTAGTGGTCTCATAGCAATGCTGCTACCATGATTTATTGCAGCGTGTCCTAGGCGTGCCTTCCCACCCGTCACAGTGACCTGATAGAGAAAATTAACACGAAGCAAAAACTACATGTCCATCCAAGCATGCGAGTATGTGAATTCATCAACATCGTGTGCTTGTGCCCATGTGTGCTTGGGTTCAATCACCGGCCAGCGTCAAGTAGCATATGACCCGGTTCTGGGCATCCCTTAGGTCAACTCAGCCTCAAACGAGTACCTGGTTTGCGCGCGTGAATGTCCGCGCTAGTTCTGGGGGCCACGCCACCTACCCCTCTCGTGGGGGCCGCGCCGGCTCGCGCACTGCGCCCCCAGGGTGTGCGCGCGCACTGCGTGGGGCGGCCGCGTCTCTGAGCGAGTGCCGCGGTGCGTTGCGCAGGTAGCGGCCGCGGGCGTGCGGTGCCGCGAGCGCATGCACGAGTGCGACCTGCCCGAGCTGTGCGACGGCCGCTCTGCCCGCTGCCCCGACAACCTCTACCTGCTGGACGGGCACCCGTGCCGCGGCGGGGCCGCCTACTGCTACGGGGGCCTGTGCCCCACCCTGGACGCGCAGTGCGCCAGCCTGTGGGGCAAAGGTGCTTGCGTGCGCCCACATGCACACACGCACGTGCGCACACGCGCATGCACGTGCGCACGCACACACACGAGCGTGTTGCTTGATGATCACTCGAGTCACTCGCTCTCCGTGCGGTCAGTCACCGCTTTATCGTTCTGACCCCGTGCCCCTACTGGACATCTGTGGACAAAGAGCTTTATAGCTCATCGGATTCCAACAGTATGAGTAAATAATTCTGATTCTCATACTGCTCTTCTATCGCTGGTACCGTGGTAACTGTAGTCGTGATCTTCACCCGTGTTGAGGACTCGGTCGATCAGACTCAAAGTTTCCTCTTATCCACATTTTGTTCAACCACCAGAGGTCAAAACACGAATCTCTTTCGGACTCTCTTTTCACGCTGCTCAACTTTGGAGTTCCCTCTCATCGTCTCTTTCCCAGGTTCTTGTAACCTCGCTCTTATCTATTACGACTTTAACAGCGCTGTTTGTTGCTGGTCGTTTGGTGTTTTGGCTCTTTGGGCCTGCACTCAGGCACCGTGATGAAAAAAGATACGTGGAGGAGAACGGAAATTTCCATTACTCTAAAATCTCTGCGTGGTCATTGTAGCAATATTCATAACGACGCTAGAGCGGCTGGTGGTCTGTGATAATCAGGTTTCCCAGCCACCTAGAATCTGCAGTGCGTCATATTTTGCTTGTGTATGTATAGGTGTGGAGAGTGGAAGTGTAGTGCTTAGCACGCTGGGGACCCGAATTCGACTCTCACTCAGCTAATATCGGTGACAAATATCCGAGTGGACCTCCCCTAGGTCGACTCAGCCTGAAATGAATACCTGGTGCGGTGTGTAAACATCAGCACTGGAGAAACAAAAGCGGCCGGGCGGACGTGGTACTTACTACCCACCGCCTTCGTGTGCCTTGCCGGCCTTCGAAGGTGCTCGCTAACAGCACTTGCCCCAACGCTCTGTTAAGACTACATGGGGGATCTTTGTCTTTGTTGCTTTGTGTGTGGCCAAACAGGAGCCTCACGGGCGCCCGACGTCTGCTACTTCCTGGGAAACCAGCGTCAGGACAAGTTCGGGAACTGTGGGCGCACCGAGCACGGCTTTGTGACCTGCGACCCAGGGTGAGGTCCTTCACTCTCCGTGAATATCCAGGGCCCCCCGGGTGACTGCTCGTGTAGGCGGCGCGTCGGCCCGTCGACGGCACGCTCACCTCCGGAGCCACTTTGCAAATGCACAGTCAACGGTCGCATGGCAGTGCCCAGTAATGTTGCAGAGGGCATTACGATCGTGTGCCGATTCAAGAGCCGAATGGCTCACAGGGCTATACATAATAAATTAACTTGAAATAAATTAACTTGAACTTGAGACATTTTCAATTATCATTACAAGTGTGCTATCGGCATTGTGTCACGGGATGAAAGCAATTGTATCCGGAGCATTGACGGTGAGCGGTGTAACTTCTTATCGTGTCGGCGATTGGTCCCAAAAGGTGATATCACCGCTGTCTTTTGGAGTTGAATAACACAAATTAAATAACACATACAATGGAATGCTATGGTTTTATTATGACGTCATTGGTGATCAAGCCAAGACCATCACTCCGTACACTAGGGGACATGGGTTTCGTCATGGGTACCTGAAACTCGAATTATAACCAAGGATTAAGCAGTTTAGCTTATAGCTTTGATTTAAGTACCAAGCTAGTTTGTGCTGTCTGCTGTAAAGCAGAAAACAAAGACCTTGTGCCATTATTCACAAGAGTAGAGGAGGTTTCCAGCACAACATCTGTGCGCGAGAACAAGATGATGCAGAATATTTCCGAGTTTCGTGGACCACCGTAGCCTGCCTAAGGAGTCATTGCAAACTGTCGAGTTTAAAGAGTTTGATGGTAACCTCCTGAGCTGACATGCACAGCTGCCTTGCTTTTCCATAATGCTGAGAAGCCTGAATGTTTGCATGTTGGCATGAGTTCAATCAGATGGCTACGGTGGCAATGGGAAGGTCGTGAGTTCAAATCCCAAAGTAGCCCATCGTGCTTCCAGAATCGATTGACTGAGATTCACTCAGCAGAATAGTCAATGAGTAGTTTCTCCTCTGGAGCGACTTGGCCCCGCATGAACCTTTTGCCGTTACGAGGCGTCTGCGAGTTGCTGGGTGGGTGTCCCGTTCACCGCTGAATCTCGGAACGCACAAGCAGCTCAGCGCCGCTGTCGTTAAAGACATTGTACTCACCGCGGAGAATCGTAGCGAGATGGACCAAACTCTATGATAGCTGGCGCCAAACTGTGGTCACACGTCCTCCCGCATGGCCTTGCTGAAGCCTCAGTAAGGATGAAGTTACTTTGTTTTTTCTTCCGATTCCGTTCCAATGAAGTACACGTACGTCATCGGATCGGGAAAGGGTTCACAACGCTGAACTCTCACCGCCGGCTCGGTGCCGCCAACGAAAAGCGAGCACCACCCCCCCCCACGCCCGTCTGAGCGAGGCGGCCGCTTTGACGTCGAAACCCTTGCCTCGTCGCGTTTGACGAAGGCGCCGCTTGACCACGCTGCCGTGTGCCTGCCAGGGACGTGCTCTGCGGGCAGACGCACTGCGTCGGGGGCAACAAGCACCCGGTCACGGGCGTGACGTACACGCTCACGTTCGGGCCCGTGCGC